>NC_050519.1:24523449-24588602 GCF_002922805.2 Oryzias melastigma
CCCCCCCCCCGAAAAAATGTTTGCAAATACATTTTTACTTAGCCTACTGTATTTTGCACACCAAATTATAAAGGACAATTAAGATCAATGAATAGTCTATTATTGTGTCATATAAGCCTATGAGGCGTTCTGAACAATGAGATGCATCAGGTGAGACAAAAAATATCAGAGATAAATCAATCTGTCCGACTTTATTAACTGTGTTCTCAGTAACTCTAGAACTTGTTTGTAATATGCTACATGTTAGCAACATTTGACGTGTTAGTCATATTCACCAAAAAAACAGATTGATACCGCTAAAGATTACTCTGACTATGCTAACTCCCAACCTTGTAAGTAATAGTAAAAAAAAACACAGTCCAACATTGCTACACGTTAGCCGCATTAGAACTGTTAGCCACGCTAGCCAGAAAACAGAGTGATAACGCTGAAGCAAACATTACTGTGACTACGCTAACTCTCGACCTTGTAAGTAACACGCAATAAAACAATCACAGCCCAACATCGCTACACACTAGCCGCATTAGAAATGTTAGCCACGTTAGCCAGAAAACAGACTGATACTGCTAAACATTACTGCTGCTACATTAACTCCCAACCTCGTGAGTAACACGTAAAAAAAACAACAAAAAAAAAAACACAGTCCAACAACACTAAATGCTGCCGCGTTAGAAAGGTTAGCCGTGTTAGCCAAAAAACAGGGTGATACCCGTAAGCATTACTGGCGCTATGCTAGCTCCAAACCTTGTAAGAAACACATAAGAAAAATATACAGTCCTACACGTTAGCTGCATTAGAAATGTCTACGCTAACTCCCAACCCTACAAATAACACAAAAAAAATGTAATAAAAAAATAAAAACAGTCTGACACCGCAAAAGGTTAATTGTGTTAGCGTATTCACAATAAAACCCAACCAAACATTTGTGACATAGCACAGTGTACCTCTCTTCTTAAAATTGATATACTGTCATCAGTAAAAACAACCAGGGGAAATCCATTTATATGGCACTCTGATAGACGCACCGCCAATATTGAAAGAAAAAACATAAGGGTTTTAAGTGCAGCTTTTAGTGCTTTTGTGTCAAACTCAAGGCCCAGGGGCCGGATCCGGCCCTCCAGGTAATTCTATTTTATTGATATTAATGGCCTGATGTTATATTGCGCTCATTTCTAACTTGTATAATTTGTAACAATATATTTTTATGGAGAGGAAAATATTGAAAGTTATTTAAGGTTTGAGTTGATTTACTCTGAAATCAATCATAATTTTATTATTTATAGCTATGTTAAAAAAATGTGCTTTTAAAGTTTAAAAAAATTTGTTTTAGTGTGTTCAATACATGTTTATCATGCTCAGTCTATGGTGTTTTTTTGGATTTTGCCCCCTGTGTGATTGAGTTTGACACCCCTGTTATAGTGGAAAAAATGAGGTAATTGACTTTAGTTGGCTTTCACACTGCACTTTAGAGAACAGTTCCAAAACTAAGGAAATGTCATCCAGAGTTTCTTCAGGAAAGACTTGTACAAAAAAGTTTAATTTATTTATTTTTTACTAGGTTGCAAAAATGGCAAGCAATATCAGAGCTATCCAGCTTCACAATTTTGAACCAGACGAGGAAAATTAAGACGTTCATGGATGTATTTTTCTGCAAGTGGATGTATCAGAATGATACGGGGCAGGGGACTTTGCCCCGCCCATTTTGCTTGGCTGCGTTACAAATATTAACTTTTCCAAATGGTGGCTTTTATTTTTTAATTTTTTTGAATCAAGAAATACACAGTTTAAATCTTAAATAATTTTAAATATATTGTCCTATATTCACCAAAAACACAATTTTCATGTGAGTAGGTCTTTAACAATCAACTTTCAATCCCTCCCAAAGTGTCAGGACTGCATTTGGAACATTCCAGTGTTTTGTTGACTTCATTCCTACATCAAAAAAAACTGATGTTTTGTTTTGCAAAGTTTATTAACTTCTCCACCTTCAGAGTTAACTCCTCGTCGCCTGTGTGGCTCCATTTGCCGATGGAAAGATTACTTCACTGTCATGTTTTCTGGAAACTTGAAGCCTGTTTCCTGTGTTTCTCCAGCTGTAGCTCTGCACACTGACTCAGAGATGCTGGAAAATAAAGAACTCCAGTCTAAATCTGAGCGTTGCTTTGCGACGACTTGTTTGTCATACATGCATGATATCCCCTGTGGGAATTGTCAGACAAATTCAAACAGGAAGCAGTTGCATCTGATGTAATGCTGCTGTGGCTATAATGAAGGGGAGGGGGGGCATTACAAAAAGGCATTTTAGCTTTGAGATACTTTTGAGCCTTTTTCTGATTTGCACTTTTGTGTTTTCTAATATAAATGTCAATATGTTTACTCTTAAGGCTAAAAAAACAAATAAATTGTCATCACTTATCTCATGGTGGTTAAACTTTTCCTAATGATCTATTTAGGTTCATCTCCAACTATAAAAATGAATGTTCCCTGAAAGGGGGATCAAGTGAATTAGTTAAGCTCCTTAAGGTGCAATAACATGTCCTGTTGCTTAAGCTTTATATGCAGCATGGTTCTGCCTCTGTCGGTAATCTGTTCATAGACTGCAGACCTTAAAGGGGCCCTACCATGAAAATTCTACTTTTTGAGGTTTTAAGTGCATTTTACTGTTCATTCCTCACTATAAAAAACCCCAAAGCTGCATTTTGATCCGTTCATGCATTTAAGAGTAATCCTCTAAAAACCTGCGCTGTCTGCAGCAGCCCCTCCCATACCCATGAAAACGAGCGGTTGGAAACGTGCTGACGTAAGATTGTTGCCAACAGCTCCGTTCAGGAAAAATCTGTACTGCAAGCTCCGCCCCCAGGCTACAACGAAAACACACCCACTTTCTCCACGGAGCTGTGACAGGGGATAACTACCAACCAGGAACCGCTCTCGGACCCATCTTTCAGATGGTCTCGGTTTGTTTTCAATTGGACTGAACTTCTGTTCACTCTGAGATTCTTCAGTTCGAATGCGAAACGAACTGAGAGCAGAACAACTGAACCAAAACACCCACCGTACCCAACAGTCATGTGATGTAAACACATAGAAATCAGGTGATCGGTGAGCCGCGGACAAATGTAAAGCATAGATTGTTATGTTAGCCAAAAATAAATAATTGGTTCAACTGTTTACTTGCTAGAAACTTTTTTTTAAAACTACTAAAAACGTATAACTGGCTTTTCAGTGTCTCGTTACGCGGCACGTGCGCAGGGTGCTGCTGTGACATCATCTTAAAACCTCTATTGTAGTTCCAACAGAATTCCTTTAAAAACAATGCTATAACACCACGACGAAGAGACATGGCAACTTGTTAAAATGTGGTCGGATGAATTCATGCTCAATAAAACAACTTTTAACATGATCCACATTGATTCTACCGACATGTTTTTTAGCGTGTGTACCTGTAGCGATGGCGTCCCCTGTAACCGTCATGCAGGATTCCTGCGTGCTACCAAAGCTGCAGTAAGAAGTGTTGAACCTGGCCTTCCTACAGATGCTTAAAATCCATCAGCAAAATACAAAATTGACATTGTATGGGCAGGCTCAAGGGTGACGTCGTGAAATGGGCGGGATCAGCAAGGGGGAAAAGGCGGATGCTCAGAGATCGAGTCGTTTTACTTCTAAGTATTAAAACAGTCCACAAAAATGACTCATATTTCATAACTAATTTGTTGTTTAGTGTTCTTAAGGTAATATAGGATCATATATTTGAGTATAGATTACTCTGAAAGTCAGAAGAAAATTATGGTATGTCCCCTTTAAGGGATGGTGTGGTTTGTTTTCCTCATCTTGTAACTTCTTTTTAAGTGTTCAGTAGCAGGCAGGGTGAGGATACCTGAGAAACCAGAATCCCCCAATGTGTGGTGTTTGATACTCCAGAACACGCCGGAGAGACTATGGTTCTCAGCTGGCCCGGGGAGAGGGAAGTCTGGGCATCTTTACTTAGACTGCTGCCCCCGCGAAGAAGATGAATATATATATATATATATATATATATATATATATATATATATATGTGTGTGTGAGTATATGTGTGTATATGTATGTATTAGGGCTGTCAGATTTGTCGCGTTAATTACGCGTTAATTAGACATGTCCATGACACCGACAATTGTTTTGACGCATTAATCGCGGATTTTTTCATACGTGCCTTTCCACACCTCGCGCAGGCGTCCCTCATCGCCCTTTAACTCACCGGCTGCTGTCACTAGATCACGGGCGGGTCTCCAAGCACCGAGCTGCGAGCTAAAACCGGCCCGGCGCCAGGACGCGGAGAGCTCCTGCACCCTAACCCAGCTCTGGTTCGCGTCCAGTACCACGTCTGGTGGTACCGGCTCGCGTCCGGCGCCGCGTCCTGAGAGCTGCAGACCCCCGACGTTCCGAACAGCAAGCTCACCGGGGGACGTTTTAAATGTAGTTTAAACAACGTCAGTTATTTGTAGATGAAAAGATAAATCTCAGCTTTGAGTGTGTGGTCCCTCTTTCGCCGCGCGAAAATATGCAAAATATCCCAAAGTTCTGGAGGTTTCAGCGTGATCCAGCCCCAGCATAGCGGTCTGTCTGCCAGCATATTCATGGCGTGAGCTCCTCTGGACACGTCGCTGCATCGAGCTGCAGCCAGAGAACGCGGCGGCAGTAACAGACTGTCAAACTATCCACAGAGTATCCCGCTTTTATCAGTCTTTAATGTTTTAAAAAACAAAAGTTAATTGGAAATGATAAATCTCTATTTCATTTAGTACTGCAGAGGCAGTAAATCTTTTCCTCCTCAGCAGAGGAGGAAAAGATTTGGTCCTGACAAAAAATGAACATGAAAGTGTTATGGAAATTTTATTTTGATGTTTTTTATTTTATTTTACTGAACATTGATTGAAGTTTTGAATTTAAAATGCCCTTCACTTGTACTTGGGCTTTTGTTAGGGGTTTTATGTTACAGCCTTTTATTGTTAAGAAAGTTTATCTCACTACAATGTTACAAAATAAAGTATCTCTGATTAAAACTATAAATTTCGTCATTCTTGTTTTCATAATTAATGTAGAACTGCTAAATTCCACGAAGCACACATTTTTTTCCTAAAAAAAGGCCACAAATTAATTTGCGATTAATCGCGAGTAACTGTGGACAATGTGATTAATCGCAATTACAAAATTGAATCGCCTGACAGCTCTAGTATATATATATATATATATATATATATATATATATATATATATATATATATATATATAATATTTAAGATTCATTAATTCTTTATGAGTTGAAAATGAGGGCTAACAAGGCTAATATACAGCAGTGTCAGACTTTTTTTTTACATTTTACTAACAAAGTTTGGAGTTAGCATTATCACAGTAACATTTGTTTTAGCAGTATCAGTCTGTTTTTTTACGAGTTGTAATCCAAACTAGGTTGGATGTTATTGCAAATACGCTAACACAGCTAATGTCTGTGTCAGAGTTTGTTTTTCCGTCACATGCTTCTAACATGGATGGGAGTCACAGCGTAGTCACAGTAATGTTTGTTTTAGTGGGATCTGTTTATTTTTTTATGAATTCGAAACAAGGTCAGGAGTCACATATATCGTAAATACGCTAACCTAGTTAACATGTAGAGTGTTATAGAACAAGTTCTAGTGTTACTGTGAAGGCAGTTAATAAAGTCTGACTAATGGACAGACTTTTCTCTAACTCCTTTCTCTCGTTTAATGTGCCTTATAGTTTAGTGAACCTAATGTGTGATATAAATTAAAAAATAGATAATTAATTGACAGTGTGTCCTATAGTGAAGAAAATCTGCCAAGCTACATTTCCAGAAACACTAGAGTTCACAATTTAGATTTTCACCTGATCTTAAATTAAGTTTCACATTTGATGATCGTCAGAGGAAGTTTACTCTGACATGAGCCAAACAACAAATCGAATAAAACAGCAAGACATAAAAGTTTGAGACTGAAAGTCAAAAAAAAAAAAAAGCTTTAAGACTTAAATGTTGAGCTGGTGCAGCTGTATGTGGACAAATCAGGTGACCTCCTCTGAGTAGGATCTCTGACTCAGGTCTAAAAAAGTTTTTTGTCTGCACAAGAGTTCAGACGAGCTTCAACAATTGACAAATGAAGGAGAAACTAATCTGATGAAGATTGACCAGCTCTGTTTAAAACTTTTTTTTTTTTTAAAACATTTTTATTAAATGAACCCGTGATTGTTGGATCGTCCCTCATTTTCATAGGAGTACAGATAGTCTGGTTCAAGGCTGGTCAACCCTGTATTAAGAGTGCCACTGCCCTGCCTGTTTTCCAGGTCTTCCTGGACTGCTTTATGCCGACTCCCTAAACCAGGTGTGTTCAGTAAACCAGGAAGTGGAATCATCTGACTCAGCCAAGAGTATGCTGGGCAGGAAGTTCTGGAATACAGGCAGGGTTATGTCTCTTGAGGAGCAGTAGTGGACAACCCTGGTGTAGAGTTTAGCTTATATTTAAGCACACACTAAACATTTTTGCAAAGTTGGCATTTATTTTGGATTTCTAAGCAATTTTACTACACATTTTTCAAAAATTTCGGTCAACTTCAGCAGTCTTTCATAGTTCTTTGACAAAATTTCCAATAAAATCAAAGAGCATAAACACGGGAGCTCTGGTGTTAATGGGCTAAACAAGCTTGCACTGATTATTTCCTAATCTTTGTCAATGCTGACACTAACATTAGATCAAAACAAGGAGGCAAAGCTTTTCGGTGGGTGATGGCACATCCCTCCTATGTTCCCCCTTTAGCTCCGCCCCTGGATCAGGCCAATAAACTAAAAATAAGACTGAAACCACAGCAAGTTTCTAAACTTCCAAAAGGTAAATATATTTAATGAACTTGTCCATACCTTCTAAAGAGTTGTAACGCTGTTATCGATTTGCAGTTTATGCAATTATCCAATAATACTTGTTTCCTAGTAAATCTAAAGCTCTCTGCATCATATTATCACCTTATTGACACTTTTATTTGTTTCATTGTTTCAGTTTGATGGAGGTTTGTGGGTAAAGACAACAACATGGATGAGAAGTCTGAGAGTTTATCAGAAATCTTAGACAACAAGCTGAACGAGGAGCCCAAAGTGTCTCCAGCAGCTCCTGCCCCAGAACCAAAGCACTGCAGTGTCATGGATGATGAAAGTCCTGAAAATGTCTTTGTGATTCCACCTCTTCCTCCTCTGACCTGCCTGGAGCCGCCAGCAGAGGGAGGCAAAGAGATGACAGCCAGCCGCTCTAGCGTGACCCTCTCCCATGGAGAAGCTGACCCCGCAGATGCTGAGGCTAATCCGAGCGGCTTAGACTGGCACCGTGGTGAGGAGCACTTAACGACAACACGGAAGGAGCTGGATGAGGCAACGGCAGGTACAGCGCAGCCTTCAAAGGAAAGCGCCATACCGCTCACTGAGAAGGACTTTGAACCACCATCTCAACAAGACCCCACAGGTATGGACGGAACCGCTCTGACAGAAGCGAGCAAGGATAACACCATGATCTGTAGTCTGGATTACAAAAGCGGAGACGCAGAATCAGATCCAACAGCTAAAGATTTTGCAACGTTGAAAGCAGAGATGGATGCAGAAAGAAAGTCAAAAAACCTGGAAAATGACCAAAACCAGGATTTTTCTTGTTCCGAAGAGAGAAGCGTCCAGCTATCCAGGGATTATTTAGATAGTGAGGTTGAGAAAGCAAACGCCCCGTCGCTTACATCGGAGGAAAACACGATAGCAGCCAATCAGCGCCCGGCGTCTGAGTTGGCAGCATCCAATGACAGTGGGGGACATGTTGACCGCAGATCTTGGGATTACCATCAAACCCAGTCGGATTGGGTCAGGAGAGAGAGCGGCAACAGTGAAGAACAACTTTCCCTTTCCATCGATTCTGAAGAAATGGTGGAGCAGATAGATGGAAGCCGGAGAATTTCTGACATCCAGCAAGGAGAGCAGCTGCTGCAGCGCCTACAAATGGTCCAACTGCGACACGATGAGAACCTGGAGAGCCGCCAGCAGGTCCTCACGGGGGCGAGAGGCGAGGAAGAAGGTGGCGATGAAGGTTTAGAAAGAGGGAATGTGGCCGATGATGATGATGGCAAACAGGATAAAATAAGTATAAACTCGACTGAGAATGAAAAATCTGAGGAAGACCCAACTGACGTTAAAGGGAGAACATCTTCATCCACGATTCTTGGGCAGCCAGAACACCAGAAGGTGACCACGAAAGACAGCGACTCGGACGAGGACCAGAATGACTGCCCCCCACCCTCTGATTCATTCATGAAACCACCCTGTAAAGAGCTTCCCTTTACTGGACACAGATTCTCCGCAGTGGAGACCACGATAGAGAAGCAGATCCACGAGGTGGCCCAAGGGAAGCAGAACCTGCAGCGAGCTGGGGGGGTTTTCAACCTGGCAGGGGATCCGGATGTGCTGGAGATTCCCTTTAAAAGCAACGTTTCACTGGAGTCGCTCCTTCACAGCGCGTGCACCGGTCACAACAGTCAGTGGCAGTTCTCTGAAACAAGGATGCAGAAGGACATCAGTCAGGACATTCAGAGGGAAATGGCACTGGTCAATTTGGGGAAGATCCCAGGGGGGTACAGTAAAGGGGAGGCTCGTCAGCTGAAGGAGACCAAACTGCTTTTTGAAGCCTTCCAGCAGGACAACACCGAAGGCCCCACGAGAAACCGGAAGCCCCGTGCCACGGCGGTGAAGGGGCAGGTCTACCCGTCCGTCCTGGAGCGCACGCGGAGCCTGGAGAGGTTTTCTCTGCAGAGCTGCCCCGCCATCGCCAGAACTCAGTCTCTGCGGCTGCAAAACCCTGCAGTCGCTGCAGAGGAGAAAAGCCTGGAAGGCGTCAGGTCGAGAAGCCCAACCGGAGGTCTTCAAGATAAAACCCGGTTATCCCCCTACCTGAAGCAAGACAAGCCTCTGCGCCTGCACAGAAGCATGGAGTCCATATGCAGCAGATCCCAAACGGCTGCGGAGGCCAGAGGCAAACCGCTGGACAGAAGTCAGGATTCTCTGCTCCTCAAACACAACCCCTTCTTTAAGCTGCGCCCCGCTCTGGCTCTGCAACCAGAAGTGGAGAAAGACATCCGGGAGGCCAAGGAGAGGGAAGAGGAGCTGAGGCGGCAGAGATGCACTCTGTATGGAGAGAACAGACAGAACAGTGAGGAGGAAGGGACGTCCCTCTCTGCAAAGTCACACATTTCAGGTTTGTCTTCAGGTCATCTTCTCAACTGTCAAATTAGTTAGTTCGATTTTCACATTAAGCAAAAATACAAGGAAATAATCATCTTTTAATCCTGCAAATACCCAGGATGAGCATAATTTATAACAGTTACAAAACATAAATGAAATTCATCTGTCACTTTAAATGTTACTTTGAAAATGTGGAAAACTCCATAAAATAGCTAAGAATAAAAGGACAAGATTACCAAAGTCAGATTCATCCTGTATCCTCTGGAGCTCAGACAAATGCCGGTCCACATTAGCATCACACTGTTAGCCAAGAGAAGTCTTACTGTGAATTTAGTCTTTTCCTGTCAGCCTGAGTTACATCAGTGCAACGCCACTTTTATCTGAGTCAGCTGAGTTGACCCTCTTTTTATAAAACAAATTATTCTCTGTTGTATTTTTACTTAAGCATCGAGTAGTACATCCCAGGAAGTGTGTGAATACATTGTTCATGATAGTGTTTTGAGTCAAACTGGCTAAGATGGAAAAAACAAAAAAGAAATAGACCGAAGTGGACCAAGTCGAGGTTTGTGATATTTCTCATTTTTAAAACTTCGATATTTCTCCGGATTTTCCCCATTTGGTTTGAAACTCAGCCAGCAAGGCCAAGTGGGCCCCATATAGTATAAAAGTGGGCAGAAAATGTGAATGATTGGGTTTGTACCCCACTTCTGTGGTGGCCCCGCCTGTGTTTGCCCACCTTGGCTTAAGTGGACACTCAGTGGGTGGGATCACTATGATATCCAGTAGCCCGGTGAACAGCGTAGCGCGCTAGCTCAATACAGAGGAGCTCGATAGAGTGGAGCTCCGTAGCATCCTAAAGCGGAGCTCCCTAGCTCAATCCAGGGAGCTCACTTGCACGCTACAGTGGAGCATGCTAGCTGGATACAGAAGAGCTTGCTAGCATTCTACTGCAGAGCTCGATAGCACGATACAGGGAGCTCGCTACAGTGGATCTCGCTAACTCACTACTAGAGGAGCTTGCTAGCATACTACAGCGGAGCACGCAACCTCCATACAGAGGAGCTCACAAGCTCAATAGAGTGGAGCTCACTAGCTCTCTGAAGAGGAACTCGCTAGCATGCTACAACGGAGCTTGCTAGCACACTATGCTGTCCATTAGGCGGCTGGCTACCATAGCGAGCTAACCTACTGAGTCCCTCCTTAAGTCAAAGTGGGCAAACACAGCTGGGGCCACCACAGAAACTGCAGACAAACCCAATCGGGGCCCACATTTTCTATCCACTTTTAAACCATATGGAGAACACTTGGCCTTGCTGGCTGGGAATAAATAAAAAAGTAATAATAACAGAGTGTTTTTTTTTTTGTTTGAGTTGAGAACATAAATGTTGATACAGACAGCTTTTTTTCAGTTTCTTGTAATTCTTGGATTTCAAAAGGTTAGTCTTAGGTGACACAAGTAGTGTTTTATTTTAAATTTTGTTTCCAAAATCATGCATCAACTTAAGACATTATTTAACTCTCTAAAATAAAAATAAAAATTGTTTAAAAAAAGTGAGACACCCATGACATCATTAAAAAAGTAATAATAATAATGAGAAGACTCTCTTAGCACTATTCAACATGAATATTTTTATGGAATATTTTTCATGAATGTTCATCAACAGTTTCAACCAGAGACCATTGACTGTATATAAGAACTGGACCGAGTGATCCTCTCGCTTCAAACAGAAAGTACCTGCTGGTTCCAAGAGGCCAAACTCCTGTGGACTTCTATAGAGAAATCAAAAGCTGTTAGTCATTCTTTTAGACAGAAAACTGACTCTGATACCTTTTTACTTGATAATTATCTTTTATTAATATATTTTTTCCATTGTGAAAATTATCCAAGTCACAAACTGATCAATCAGAGGCTTCAATTATAGTCTCACATTGAACGTTCAGGATGTTTGGCAGATTCTTCCGAGCTTGCCTTCAAGTGGTAGGGGTGTGGCTTTGCAATAAGCTCACTCCTGATTGACCAGAATGGTTGCCATAGAGTCATAGACTGAGACCGAGTTGGCCAAATCGTTGCTAAATGATGGCGGTTGGCTCCAACAAGGCGAAGTGTATATAACGACAACTATGAGTGGAGTTCATTTGGGTGGAGCTGGAAGTAAACCATTTTCTATGTGATGTCATAGTCACTCAGTCCAGTTTTCATATACAGTCAATGCATGCCTGTGACACATTCCTCAAACTAGCATGTTTTCCAGGGGCTAAAGCTAGCATTAGCTTAAAACAAAGTAACTAATGCTTAAAAACAGAGGGTGTCAATCTTAATCACACAGGAGGCCAAAATCCAAAACACACCTGAACAAGATAAAAATGTATTTAACATACTGAAACTACATTTTCAAAACTTTAAAAACATTTTTTAAGATAACTACGAATAAAAACAGGCAGGAATATTATTCCAAAAGAAATCAACTTAAACCTTAAATAACGTCCAATACTTTGCTCTCTGTAAAAATATATTTTGTCAAAATTATACAAATTAGAAATAAGCCCAAGATAACATCGGGCCATTAATAACAATAAAATAAAATGATCTGGAGGCGCCGGATCCGGCCCCTGGGCCTTGACTTTGACCCATGTGCTTTAAAACGATCATCTTAGGCGCCTTTGTATTTTTTGCTGTAGATTTAAGGAAATGTTTCATCATTTGTAGCAGAATATTAGAAGCTGTGCTTGGTGACAAACCCTGGGATTCTAGTTTGACTGCATTAAAGCTCCTTTAAGCTTTCTCTTTCTGAGGTTTTACTTTTCTCTTTAGGCGAGCGGCAAAAGTCATGGGGGAAGCTGGAACGGGTCTGGCCCCCACCATCCCAGAAGAAATCTGACCATCCACAGGTGAGACAACAACCCGTTCCTCATGACAACAGATTATTTTTCATAAAGCATCCACAGACATTGGTTGATTATTTTGTGTGTCTGTCACAAAACCCCAGAGGAAGACACGGATAAAACAGTTGTTCTTTAGTATTTCTTGGATAAGCGCTAATGATTGTGTGTCAAACTGAGAGGATCAAGAATCCGGAGCTAATCTCCTGCGCTCTAAATCCCGGCTTTTTCTGTGTCTGCAGGAGTCAAAAGTTCACAGAGCGGGGAGTCAGAAGGCTTCTCTGTGGCAGCGCTGGGAGTCCGGCCAGATCAACGGGCAGACGCTGAAAAGTGACAAAAAGTGACTTATGGACCAAATACAAGTCAGAAAGCAGGTTCAACGCAACATCAGAGCTACAGCATGAGCCGAAAAGAAACTGCAATCAGAATAGATACATTTTACATTTCTCTAGTCTCCTCTCTGCTTCTATCAAGAATAATTTTCCTTTTTTATGCATTAGAACCATCTTGTATTCAATGATTTCATCTCTACCTGGTGTTTTTACAAGTCAGTGTTCAAAGTGATTCAAATTATTAGTAATAAATGTTCCCACAGTGAGAGATTTTGCAGTTCTTTTTTTTCTTTTACAATATTTTCAATTTATTTTAGTTTATCTAAATTTTAGTAATGACCAACAGACAACACTTTTAAAGTCTCATTTATTGAGGTCAACAGAGAGAAAAGTTGATAACGTAGCAGTAAAAGTTCCTTCTGTGACAGAAATACTTCAGAGGTGAACGTTGACAGAGTTACCATCCACCTGCACTGGGGTCAGTTATTTTAGTGAACTTGTTTTTTAAATATCAGTGTAAATTAGTTTTTTTTATGTGTTTTAAAATAAAAAAAAATAGTTTCCGTTTCATTTTCACCTAAAAAAATGTAAAAGAGAACTGTTTATATTTTTATTGGTCTAATATAAGGTTTTTATGTTTTCTAAATGGATTAAGTCTATGGCTGCAACTGACTCTATAATATCTGCCTGATTGTGTCTTTTGCATCAATTTCTGGCATTTTTCTGGCAACTTTTACTGATGATCACATCTTTTATTGATGACATTCATCAATTTGAATTGAAACTTTAAGACATTTTTATTTAACACACATGAAAAAATTAACTATTCTAGTATTTGTTTGCAATCCTGGTTCAAATGAATTATGGATTTTTAATATTCACAGGATACGTATGTGTTTAGTCTCCCTTGCCTGTTTTAATTGGGACATCTTAATCAATACGTATTCATCCAAGATTTTTAACTTGTACAAGTGAAATGCAAATGTAAACTAGAAAAGTTGCATTACCTGCGATCATGCTAGTGGGAATGCTTTTGCTGAAGGGATTTGCTGAAAATGTTAAAGCTTTAGAGCTAAAGATTTTACAAAATGCTAAAGTTGCTAAAGGATTTAAAGTTGCAAAAACTGCAGAAAGCGCACAAAGAATTAGAAGAGATTCTCGTAAATCGCACAAATTGCATAAAACTTGATACCAACATTGCATAGGTTACAAAATACACAAAGTTTAAAAAAAATGCTGAATTTAGGAATTCCAAAAGTACAAGCAGAAATATCTTGGACTTGCTGAACGTTTAAATAACAAGATTGTCTAAGTTTCAACAGTGGACAAAGTTTTTGAAGGATTTGAAGAATTTCTCATTCATTTTCAACTGGGCTGAAAAATTGCATGAATTGTGTGAAATCTTAAACCATAAAAGATGTCAAAACTAAAAGTAAAAGCATTAAAGTGCTGAATGAGGTGAACGTTTTGATACTAAGATTGTTGAAATTGTTCAAATGTGATTAAATTTTTATGTCCTGAAAAATGTACGGAAAGAAGAAAGAGAATCACTACAGTGTAGATCAGGGGTGTCAAACTCAATCACACAAGAGGCAGACAACCAAAACACACCTTAGGTCGCGGGCCAAACAGGATAAACATTTATTAAACACTTTAAAACTACATCTTAAAACTTTAGAACTGTAACTTGTTAACATAATTATGAAATAGATATACAGTATTACTCGTTGAAGATTCTAGTCCTGATAGCTGAAGATGCTGAATTTGATAGCCAGCTAAAATATTAGCTAAATGCTAAATTAGCCTAAAAACTAAAATAAATAAATAAATAAGGTAAGCCAAAAACAGCTAGGATATAGCTGAAATATTAGCTAAACTCCAAAATAGCCTAAAACAATCTTGGTAAATGCCAAAATACTACAAAAAGTTAGCAGAATGCTAATTTTTTTAACTTTAATAACGTTACTTTTTAACATAATTCTGAATGATAAAAAGGCAGGAATAATATTCCAGAAGAAATAGACTTAAACTTTAAACATATTTCAATATTTTGTTCTCCGTAAAAGTATATTTTGTTTAAATTAGACAAGTTAGAAATGATATCAGGCCAATAATAACAAAAAAATCAAAAGATCTGAAGGCCGGATATAATTACCCGGAGGGCCGGATCCGGCCCCAGGGCCTTGACTTTGACACATGTGGTGTAAACAATAAAAACAGAAAAAAGCTAAAAAGCTTTAAAAAATTAAAAAGATGGAAAAAGTGATGCATCATGTTCTAACTGGGATGAATGTGTAACACTGTGATGATTAATTCCAGAAGAGGGCGCTGTAGGCTTTGCAATACCTTCCATTTCGTTTTTAACAGCTGGGAGGAATAATAATTAAACTATTTAAAAAAATATTTAAGGAAACATCAAATTACAGCCCAATTTGTTATTTGTTTTTCTTCTAGTAAAAAACAGAAAAAAAATGAGCAAAATATATAAATATATATGTATTAACACAAATAAAACCACATCAACAAAATATTTGTAAATCACAGATTCATAGGTGTGGGTTAGATCTCTCACCCAGAACACATTGAGCGTCAGATTTGAACCCTCAACACAACATGCACTTGGAAGTGACCAACCAAAACCGGTCCTCGCAGATGTGTTTCAACACTTTCTGTTTGAAGAGTAAAGTATTCTGATTACAAACAGGTAAATCATCTGAACACAGTGATATCACAGCATTGTTATTCTGCAGCTTCCAGGTCACCAGCAATCAGCCATAAATAACAGTAGTGAGCCCATGTAAGATGAAGAAGTTGCTTAATGGAACATCTGCGTCACTTTCTGCAGCATGTGGGCGGCAGTCTCCTCACTCTGAGTCATCTGTCGTGTTCAGAGCACAAGAAACGGCTCCTGGCAGAACGTGTCACTGCGGGGACTATCGGGACACTTTCCCATAAGTCTCTGGTTTTGCTGATGAACGGGCCTTCCTGCGTTGCTGTGCCGCGGCCTGCAGTGAGGGCAGGAGTACCAGGAGCTTTGTGAGACGGCAGAGGAGCTGGTGACAGCTCTGACATCACCCGTGAGGGATCCGAATCGCTGCTGCAGTGAGAGCAGCCTAATGGACAGATGATGGATGACTCATTCTCTCTGCCCACATGACTTCCTTTCATTCATGTCTATCATCATCTTCTCTCTTCAAAGTCTCTCACATGATTACCGATCTTTCGCAAACAACAAAAAGGCTCTCAGCTTGTTGTTTTTTGTGGTTTGTGTGCACTATTCTTCTAATTGGACGATTGTTGACTTTGTGTGGCCCATAAAGAGTGTTCAGAAAAAAATAGTCCTCCTCATGGCTCCGACTTTACCATCTTTCATTTGAGACTGGAAATCCAGATAAATGTTCACTGTTTTTTGGTTTGGCGTCATACACTTTTGGAATTGAACCAAAGTTTATACCCAACTAGAAAAGTTGCATTACCTTCGATGATGCTAGTGTGAATGCCTTTTGGTGAAAGTAGTGGCTGAAGAAACTGTAGCCTTTTGATAAAAATGGTGACGCAATTTAATTTAATTGCCAAAAGGATTTTCTGAAAATGTAAAAGCTATTTGCAAAATATTAAACTTGCTAAAAGAGCAGAAATTTCTTTAAAAAACTATGAAAGAGTGCTGAAGTCGACCTAAATTTTTGAAAAAATTGTAGTAAAATTCCTTAAAAATCCCTAATACATGAAAATTTAACAAAAATATTTAGTGTGTTACTTAAATATGAGCTAAACTGTATATTAGCCCCAAAACCTCAGTGGATGATAGATTAGCAAAAAAAAAAAAAATAAAAATAAAAAAATAGCGAGCACATTGCTAAAATACTAGCTAAGCTACAAAATAGCATAAAATTCATCAGTAAACTAAATTTTTTCAAAAACGATAGAATGTTGCTGAAATATAACCTAAACTTTAAATTAGCCAATTAAAAAATCAGTGGACAACAAATTAGCCAAAAACGTTAGCATGTTGCTAAAATATTAGCTAAACGACAAATTAGCATTAAAACCTCAGTAGATGCCAAATTAGCAAAAATATAAAATAAAAAAAGCTCTAAATGTCCTGTTCTTAACAGATTTTAGAGGCACTTCTCGAAAATAAAAACTGCTTCTCCTTAAGAACTCACGCTCCCATTTATGCTGTCAAATCACAAAACTGCAAAAACACACATCGGTGTTGTTTAAAGGGCGTCGGGTTAAATTACAACATGCAGCCATGACATGAGGTCAAGGCCATCTCGCCTAACAACAGAGCCTGATCTCACAAATGCTCCAGAACGGATGAGAGCAAATCATTCAACCCCTGCTGGACTTTCTGCACAAACTCAGTACTTTTACAAACACTTTTGACCAAAAATTGATATGTATTTAAACGGATGAAGTATGGGGCTGCACGGTGGCGCAGTGGTTAGCGCTCTTGCCTCACAGCGAGAAGGCCCCGGTTCAAATCCCAGCTGGGACCTTTTTGTGTGGAGTTTGCATGTTCTCCCCGTGCATGCGTGGGTTTTCACCGGGGACTCCGGCTTCCTCCCACCGTCCAAAAACATGCTTCATAGGTTGATTGGTGACTCTGAATTGTCCCTAGGTGTGTCTGTGAGAGTGGATGTGTGTGTGATTGAGGCCCTGAGACAGACTGGCGACCTGTCCAGGGTGTACCCCGCCTTCGCCCATCAGTAGCCGGGATAGGCTCCGGTACCCCGCGACCCCGAAAGGGACAAAGCGGTCTGGAAGATGAATGAATGAATGAATGAAGTATGGAAATCCTGGATTACGTTCCTCAATTTCACAACCATAAAAATAAAAAATAAATTAATGCTGAAAAAATAAGCAGAGTATTTAATAATTAATAAATAGGTTTAAAAAAGCTAAAGGAAAAATATTGACACATGTGTAAAATAAAGAGGAAACAATAATTGCTCATCTTAAACTAGATTTAAAATAAATCTCCACCTTCAGATTATCTGGAAACTGTTCCACAGACGAGGACCATCATTGGAAAACTGACACCATTTACTTCTTTTCAGGAACACTTGAATTTCTGTAACATCTAAATTATAGTCAAATCTCCAACACTTAATCTGTTGCAGATTTGTCTATAATTTACGTCTTTTTCAAGCATGTTAAACTGTTAAGTGTCTGAACATCTTTCAAAAAGACTTCAAAATGAATCCTAGAACAGGCAGCAGTGCTCAGGCCTCAGGATCTGGTGTCCCCAACGGCTGGTCTGACTCAATACTCGTGCAGCTGAAGCTTAAGTAAGATCTGCTGAGAAATACCAGACAGGACAGCGTTTCAGTAGACTGTTTTGCAAGTCGGTATTACATTCATGTCGTTCAGAAACACTCATAAATCAGCTGGAAAACCCTCTGGGACGACTAGAAACTGAAACATCGTCAATACTGTATTAGAAAGTTTACATTTGTTAATGATCAAGTGTCATTTAGAACCTGTATCCAACTGGGATAACTATAAATTATGTTAAATTATACTGATTTACTATATACAATTCCAAGAGACATTGTAATAGCTCTGTGGGCAGTGACTGTTCTTGATTTTGCTCCCCAATCACTCTCTTATGGAGTCATTTTTCAAAGTGTGAATGTCTTTAGGGTGACGGCTGAACAAGAAGTAGGAGGAGTTTATTTTGAGCTGCACAGTGCTGTGGTGGTTAGCACTCTCGCCTCACAGCTAGAAGGTCCTGGTTCAAATCCCGACTGGGTTCTTTCAGTGTTTGCATCTTCTTCTCGTCCATGTGTGGATTTTTTCATGCTCAACTGTAGCGTTTTAATGATCATGTGACCTTGCACCACACTGGAGATTTGGGATTCAGCTGCTTTAGAAAATGCATGGAAGGATAGAGTTCATTTCCTCAGAAAATGTGATTTGTTTGTGTCAGAGTGAAAGCTCATCTGAGCTCCCATTATGATCAGTGACTGTAAATAAGAACTGGACTGAGTGATCAATCCCCTCTGGCTCCAAGAGGCCAAACTCCCAAAGACTTCTATAGAGAATAACAACTGTTACTCTGTCATTCTATTGGTCAGAATAACCATTCTTGCTCTGACACACACTTTAAATGCATTCTAGAAAATCCTAATTTTTTTCATGATATTGTTTTCTGTAGTTTAAGTTGTTCAAGTTGTAAACTGACCAATCAGATGCATCAATTAAAGAAGATGGTCTCACATCGAACATTTGAAACATTTGATTGACAGATTCTCTTGAGTCCCCTTATAAGTGGTGGGGGTGTGGCTTTCAAACAGGCTCACTCCTGATTAGCGAGAGTGGTCACCATAGAAAACAGTGACTCAGACCAACACAGACACATTACTGATAACTGACGATGTCTGGTTCCAACATTCTTTATCGTTTATTCTTCATTTAGTTCTCTGTGCTTCTGTTTGGTGCAATTCATGTGTTGTAACTCTTTAGGGAGCATGAGAGATTACAGATTCCAGGTAGATCGCCTGTGCTCCTGTCCTTGACCGTGGACCTCGCCTCTGGCTCATCTCAAGCCCCCACTGCCTCCCAGTTCCCTCTGATGTACGATCATCTCGGCTCCTGTCCTTGACCGTGGACCTCGCCTCTGGCTCATCTCAAGCCCCCACTGCCTCCCAGTTCCATCGGATGTAGGATCGTCTCGGCTCCTGTTCTTGACCGTGGACCTCGCCTCTGGCTCGTCTCATGCCCCCCGCTGCCTCCTAGTTCCATCTGATGTAGGATCGTCTTTGCTCCTAGAGTTAGATGATCTAACTCCTCTTTAATAGTCCCGGTAAATCGCCTGTCCGTCCTGGGACAGGATCCTTCCTTCATGTGGACATCCCTGAGGGTTCTTCTTTTTTCCCGTAATTGTTTTTTTTTTTTTTTTAGGAGATTTCACTTACCAAGAAGCAGGGTCTAAGGGCACGGATGTCCAGGGTCTGTCTTGTTTAGTTTAGCAATCAGTTATTGATTATATTTTATGACTTATTCTATGTTTTTGTACAGTTATTGGAGTGAAGCCAGTTGAGACAACTGTGTTGTCATTTTGGTCAATTGAATGAAATTAAAATTGAATTGAATTGAATGGGGTTGTCTATTTTGCAAAAAAAAAAAAAAAATGACAACTGAATTGACTTCAATTGGTTGAAGCCAGAAGTAAACCATATTCTATGGGGGATGTCACACTTGCTCAGTCCAGTTCTCATATACAGTTCATGACACAGACGAAACAAGCAATCTCCTGTCTGGAAAGTGATGATCAAGCATCACTTCTGACTGCAAACAAAAAAAAATCCAAGTGGACTTAAAGAAGAAGAAGAAATGTGGATGATGATTATGTGCTAGAAATTGGGCTGTCCCTGGGCGCTCGCCCCAAAGGTGTTTCATGGCATTTGATCGACACTGAAAAACATCTAGCCTCTAAAGAAAAATAAAAAATGTGTAAAAGAAAAATAACTGTCTTATTTTGTTCTGATTAATCTAAAATATTTGCATTTTTTTTTCTGTTTTTCCTGGAATGTCTCGAGCACTAAATATTGTATTGACATTGTGTTTGGATATATTATTGAAAAAAATCCCACTAAGAATCTAAATTGTCACTATGTTTATTCATAGCCGATTAAGAATACTACAGTTTAAATGGTTAATGCGTCTATATACTACTCCAGTGCAACTAAATAAATACAATAAGAACGTAATGTTTGTGTAAAATGTGGAGAAAAAGGAACATTAAAACATTGTATGTGGGAGTGTCACAAAATACAAAGTTTTCTGGAAGAAGTTAAAATCACTATAGAAAAAATAACCTCAAAACAACTTACATTGAGTCCTTCCTTATTCCTGTTGGCTATATATCCAGTGAAACATAATTTTAGAAAAACAGAGACTACATTTATAGATATCACTTTTTTAACGGCTAAAAGATGTATCGCACAGGCTTGGAAAAGTATCAACAGTCCCAGCATAAACCAGTGGCTTAAACAAATGTTATATTGCCTTCCCTTAGAAAGAATAATGTATATTCAAAAAACCAAACAACACCTGTTTGAGGAAATTTGGGGACCCTTTATCAATTACATTAAAAATCTAGACCTAACAGATGATCCATTAGATTTTTTATTTCAACTGCTTAAAATTTTAAGACATCAGAATACAGTTCTTTTTTCTTTTTTTTTCTTTGTTAAGGATTGCTGTAACAGTATCAGATTTTAGTTAAGAGAAGCTGTGTTTACTGTAAGTTATTATGTTGTTTGTTTTATTATGTGTGTGTGTTGTAGTAGGTGTGCGTTATAGTAAAAAGTCATATGATTCAGCCTCTTATATTTACAAGAAAATGTAACTAATAATGTTGAAGTTCCTGTATTATGACTCATTCTTTAATAAAAAGTTGTGGAAAAAAAAAAAAGAATCTAAATGGTGGTGCTGTGAGCTGAGGCAAATTTAGCAACCACTAGAAGGAGTACACATCGCCCCCTACTGTTTCGGAGTACATGTTAGCATCACTGATAGTGAAAAAGCTAATCGATAAGGCAGCTGGAGTTCCGTGAGTAGATTCTCTGTATTTAAC
This sequence comes from Oryzias melastigma, assembly GCF_002922805.2. Lineage (NCBI taxonomy): Eukaryota > Metazoa > Chordata > Actinopteri > Beloniformes > Adrianichthyidae > Oryzias > Oryzias melastigma. The sequence goes on from NC_050519.1 coordinate 24,544,502, forward strand.
CCCTTCATGTCTACTTTTATTTCAGATTTTATTTAAAAAATATTCATCATTGTTTCTTTTATCATTTAAGGTGATGCTAAATTAAGTGGAGTCCTGGATTAAATGTGAATTAATGTTGCGTGAAGGATTTAAAGAGAAAATTCCTAATACTTTTAGATGTAACTTTAACTAAAGCTTATTTTCTTTGTATACTTCACCTCTAAAAAGTAAAATTCACATTTAATTTAATAAGACAAATGCAAGCAGCAGCTGTTTCTCAGATCCACATGCATTGAGCGTCCGTCTGACGGAGTTGCAGTTGCTCAGTGAGAGCATGAGGTCAGACAGAATAGACCTCAGATGGCCCCACTAAGTTCAGCCATTGTCCCCAACAAAGCCCCCCATTCACTTCCCCTCCGTCCCCCCTCCTCCTCTCAGCCCCCGCTTCCCCGTCTTGCAAAATAAAAACTCGACTGTCCAAATCCGTTATCCCATATTCCGTAACAATAACACAAAGAATTCACAGAGTGCAGAGAGAAAGGGCTTGTGAAAAGCCCTCAGTAGGAATCTAATTTACTCAGAGATTTCCACCAGTAAAGCTTTTAGTCTCAGAGAAGATAATTATGTGAAAGGCGCTCCACAAAACTCTATGCATTTTCTGATTTGTCGTTTACAGCTCCTGCTGTAAACACTAACCCAAAGGAATATTTCATGTAAGAGGAAAATATCTCATTTGAAGCTCATTACCAAAAATATCTGAAACATTTGAACTTTTCACATTAGTACTATGAGAAACAAACAAAAAAAAAGAAATAAAAGGACAAAAAATGGATGCCAGCAGGTTAGCGATGTGTGGTCTGAGCTGTAGAGGATAAAAAGCGTTTGTATCAACAGGAAGTCTTACATAAGCTAGTGCTGAGAATTTGTTCTATTTCAGATAGAATGTAAATCAAGGTTTTAAAATGACATTTGCTGTACTTTAATGTTATAAAACACCATTGTAATTGATTAATTTAGCAGCTATTGTGGATGAGTTGTCGTTTAAACACTTGGACCAAAGCTGAATTTATCAAATGGTCACAAGCATGAGGACATCAGAGAACAACCAGAGGGGTCAGGGTCCGGGCGGGGGTCGGGGCAGGCGGCAAACAATCAGAGTGGAAGACGAAGCGGGGTCAGATGAAACAGGTCAGGATGAGAACGCTCAGTGATGCACAAACAAGACTTCGCACTGAGCTCTCTGACTATATACTGCTGGGAGTATTACAGATGGAAAACAGCTGTGGGGCTTCTGAGAGTGACAGCAGGGGCTGATGGGAAGTGTAGTGTTAAGACCAATGAAGTGCTAGTACTCAGTTGATGGATCCTGCTGATGCCAAAACGGGTAGACGGGACAGATTCATGACAATTAGTTTATCATCTTACCCTGTTTAGCAGTGAGTAAGGTTATATTGTAATTCTCTCTTGTCCTGTGAGCTTTGACTCGTGATGATCTCTAACAGAGTCAGTAAAAAAAGAACAATGGGGAAAGAGAAAGGAATGCTTCAACAAAAATGGCTAACTTTTGAAAGAGATTGATATTTATTACACGTAATGGTTCTGAACTGAGAAGACCATTAAGCCACGTACTAAGGGTGTAACGATTCTTCTGGAATCTGTAAAAAAATGATTAAAACTCGTCACTATGTTTATCAATGCAGGTGTGCCTGTGTGTGTGTGTGTGTGTGTGTGTAGGAGCTGACACTTTCAATGAAAAGTCATTGTAAACATGCGCACACCTGAAATCCTGGCCTATGCGTGATCCAGATCTGGCCCCTGAGCCTCGACTTTGACATGAACTGTACAGTAAATCATTTCCTTTTTTTTGCTGGCATTCTCAGTGGCTGCCACTGAGCATCATGGGAACAGGTCACTCTGTGTTCAAACTAAAAATGAAGAGAAAAGGGATTTAAGGCACTCGTGACCTGATTTTGTCAGAAGTGTTTTACAGCAAGAGTCTGTATGCAAAACGCTGGAAAACCCTTGTTCTCTTTGTTAACTTGGTATTTCTTAATACATCTTCCTTATTAACTTCTCACTTTATTTATAAAATTCCAGTTTACAAAGGAAATTGTTTTGAGGCTCTACAAAATGTGCAAAAACTTCAAACAAGCCAAATAAATGAGCACAGCAGTGAGAACTGTCATGACGGCATGCAGGAAATTGCTGTAAAATCTGTTGATGAACTCCTGGACTTCCTTCATGGATGGAGTTCATCTTTAAATAAGTTGCTGGAAATAAAAATACTTTAAATAAAAATTCTTATTATGAAGTTTAATGAGTCAATTTTGCTTTGATGTTTGTTGTTATGGGAGCAGACTAGCAGGCGCAGTTTGTTTTTACACTATGTGCAATCGCAGTGAATTCAGTCTGTTTAAATGATACATTCAGGACAGAATTGCTCCATAAAATAATATTCATTCATAACAGGATGGTGTTAGAAACATAAAATAGTTCTCGTGGTATTCACTAACCTCTAGTTCAAACCAGACACGCGGCCGCGATGGTTGACAGAAACTTCTGCTCAGCTGTGGTTATTTAGAGCTTTTTTTTCCATCATCAGGCGCCCACAACCAAACATCCGCGCTCCGCAGTCGGACCACTACGATGATCTGTGTGTGTATTTGTTTTTTGTATGTTTATTTTCATCTCTACAGTCTGTTTAGACACAAAAAATATGATCAGACTTGTCGATCGTGGTATTTTATTGTGAAAAATGTGTTATATTTTGAAAATTGACCGGATTTTCTTGTCTGTCTTGGCGTAATGTTCTGCCAGGGTTGACGTGGATCACTCGCGGCAAGCGCAAAAAATAGACCAGACACCGAAACGATGTACGGCACGAGCCTACCGTGGAGGACTGCGGCGCTTCACGTCTGGTGTGAACCCCACCACAGGTTAAAAAGGGCGCAGAATGACGTCCGGTGTGAACCAGGCATTAGCCTTGTTCTGGAAACCTTTTTTTTTGTTTACCTGAGTCTTAAAGGGTAACTAAACACTAAATCATGTTTTTTTGTCTGTTGACCTCTAAAAATGTGGCTTTTAAAGTGCTGTCTGTTGGTTATTGCCAAATTTATAATAAATTAAAATAAAAATTATTTAATTCTTAGAAATATAATCAAAAACCGTCTGTGTTCTGCCCCCTACAGGTTGAAACGAGGTAAAAAATTATATTTTGTGATTGGTCAAACCATGTAAGTTTCAGAAGTTTCACATTATGATCTGTAATGATAACAGCCATGCCCTCACAGAGTGAGCTTTGCCGTTTTCAGTATCGTGGGGTGAGCTCCAACTCTCTCTGCATTAGCTCCAACGCTCTCAGCATCGCAGGGAGAGCTCAAACAGTCGCGTGGTGAGCGTTCAAAGACGGGCGGGGAGCTCAGAGCGTGATGACGTGAAACCTCTGGGACATACACCAGTTGACCAATCAAAAAATTCAACTGTTATAACTCGTTTTAACCTGTAGGGGGCAGCACACAGTTTAAGGCCATAATTTCAGGAATTAAACAAGTTTATTTTAAATTTTAAAAAAATTGGCAATGACCAACAGACAACAAATTGAAAGTCTTATTTATAGAGGTCCACAGACAAAAAAGTTGGTTTAGCATCTGCTTACCCTTTAAGAAAACAAGTTACCTGTAAAAGTTGATTATAAGCTAAATATTTAGTGTGGGTATACATACCAAACAAAAAGGCATTAAATAAAACACACGTGAGCAACCATCAGTCATAAATTTGTATCTTGCCCACAATATCCATTCACCCATCTATCTTCTTCCACTCATCCTGGACCGGGTCGTGGGGGCAGCAGTCTAAGCAAAGATGCCCAGACTTCCCTCTCTGCGGCCACTTCCTCCAGCTCCTCTGGGGGGACCCCGAGGCGTTCCCAGGCCAGCCGAGAAACATAGTCTCTCCACATGGTGTTTTGAACGGGCTAGAACAGCGTTTGTACGCGCAGTTGGTACATGATAAAACTGCTTTTTACAGTCGTCTTGGGACAACTTCAGACTTTGATAGTCCAGACTAAAGTCTGAGTCAGTGAATGAACCGGGACTGAAGTTACCACCCTCCTCAATTTTGATTGGTCCTTCGTGCTAGCCCCGCCCCTACAGGCCACAACAGGGCCAAAAGTTTTGAAACTAAAATTTTCAAATTCGAAAATGGAAAAAAAGAATTGAGAGTGAAAAAAAGATTAGAAACGGAAAAGAAAGTTTTGAAATTTTGAGTTTAGAAACATAAACAACAGAACGTTTGAAGCTGAAAATAATTATGTTTATTTTAGAACAGCAAAAAGATTTGTACATTTTTTTTTGGCCAAACAACAATTTTTTTTCAAAATGTTTTATTTGGGTTTCAAATATTTTTGCCTTAAAATAGCTCCATAAACACACTGTGTGCAAATATTTCCTATTTGGAATTGCTCAACTTTCCAAAAAGGCTTGCATATTATAGTATTATGGATTTTGAAAACAAATAAACTTTTAGTTTCTTAAAATACTACACTTAAAAAAACCTGTGGAAATTTTGTGTAAGTGAGGTCACTTTTTAAAAAATAAATTTAATCTGATTTAAACTATAAAGTAAATAAACTATAGAGGTGTTTTTATAGGATTTTTTAGTTGTTCTTATCTAAATTTTAAATTTTGTCATTGATGGTTTATGTAATTTTTTTTCTAAATGATTAGGTGATCCAAAACATTTGAGAAAAGCTAAAAAAAACAATCTTGTGTAACACATTTGAAGTGTTTTACAGTTACATCCTTCATATTTAAATTGTATTTATCTTGTGTTTTACACTTAAATAAACATCACCGGTGTCTTAATCCAGCTATAATCTGCTGTCCTGTGAAATAATAAGCTTTGACACTATTTATTTAAAACATTACAAATCTGTTTGTCTCTGGAAATGGCATTAAATTAAAATAAAGATGTAATCTAAAGGTTTGTGGGCCTCAAATAAGTTGACGAGCTGTCATCTTCAGGTTAGCTTTGGGCTGTAGAAAGAAGCGGTGAGTCTTGTTGTGATGGCTGCGGTTCAAGGATATCCGGGCTTTGCCAAAGCTGCCTTGAGTGAACCTGAGCGCTCAGGACACTGTGCCAGACTCACGCTGGAATGAACTAGAAGGAAAGTGGGCCATCTATATCTGTACTAGCCTCTGATTATGAACAGATTATGCAACCGCGCAGCACGCTTTATGTAAGCAGTTACAGCCGTGCCCTCATTCCGAATACTCTTTGATCCCAAATTGAATGCTTTAATTGCCTCAACGCGTCTTTCTCCCCACAGCTGACACCTAGACAAAGATCCACATCAAACAGCCTTTCTGGCTATTTTCCGCTCAGCTGAATGAAAACAGAGTGACTGCATATGGAAAACTGAAGCCTCTTAGATCAAATTTGAGAAAAAAATCATTTAAGCCCCCAAAAAATCAATTTCTTTTAATTACTATTCAATATGTTGAGGTGCTTTTTGTTGCTCTGACTTCACTCGTGTTGTGTTCAAATCTTTATGATCCAAATCCACTATTGTGTAACCGACCTACAAGACGATGTGAAATCACAACCAGCTCATCTCTTACATGTACAATGTCTTTTTCAACGTGGCACAAATACAGCAAGATTAAAACATTGTTGAAAATCACATATTACGCTTTGACAAGAAAAAGAAACAGAAATTGACTTTTTTTCCACAATAAAAAACATGAGACAAAAAGAAGGAAGGATTTAAAATGCTTAATTTAAATCCAGTAAATTACAACACAAGGACAAATAACACTTTGTATGAAGTCAAGTGATCCTAGTGTGTGACGCACTTGATGAGAGAATGTGTTAATCCACCAACACAAAGAGATTATGCCCCCCCCCATCATAACACTTCCTATCCATATTTCAAAGTGGAATTTCTGCTTTATTTATGTACAGTCTGAGATGTAAAATTCAAAAACATAAGAATCAGAAAAGATTCTTATTTATCTGGTAGTTAAATATAGTTCTCTTCTCTCTGGAAAACTATGAGAACAATTTCCTCTATTCTTTTAGAGTTTGATGAAGCTTCATTTCCTTTTTCTGCTGACACACTCTCCTTTTCTGTCCCAATTGATCCGATTTGTTTCACTACCGTTTTATAAGTCCCTTCCTCCTCTCCCTCTGAAGTCCTTACCCTTTCAACTCCTAAAACGGTCAGAAGTGGTTGCTTTGGAAACAGTATGACGTCCTTTAAAGCCCAAAAATAGAAGCTTAAAAGAAAATTGAATGTCTGGGTTGAGTGGTTGTCTGAATGCTTCCCTCCTATTTGATCCAGAGATTAAAAATATGTGCGAGATTTTTGGAGGGCATTTAGTCAACCAGGTTGGTTAGGTTAGCAGGTAAAACTTTAGCTGGATCTTCAGGATGGAGTTGATGCTGGGATTGTTGGGGAAACTGGAATGCAACAAAGAAAACAATCGATTATCAATTAAAAATACTGCATATGGACATACGCATGCTCTGGTTATTACGAAACAGCCCCCCAAGTCAAACAGCATTAGTCATAGCCTATTTATAGCCCCCTCAACACATCCCCTGTGTATTATCCTTGGATAGATGCTGTATGGAGGTATGGATGGGCTGTTACATAAACGCGTTTGTGCATAGGGGTTTCAGCGGGACACTGATTCAAACTATGTCTCACTTTAACTACGTTTTCTAAGTCGTCATTTAAAAAAGTCATCATAGGAAATAGAAATTTGATTTTCCAAAGTTTTTAGACGAAACAGATGGGATCCATCTATCACCAAAGGTTAGTTTTACTCTAGACGTGCTGGATATACAGGGTGCTTTCTTCACCACATGAACATTCAGGTGCTACAACAGCTGCAGCAACAACAAATTAACAGAACCACCAACTAATAGGGAAAGCCCACTGCCAAGACTTTCAGAATGGATTAAAAGTGTGGTCACAACTGCCCTTAAGGGTGGTTATAGGCTGTCTGGAGGTATTTGATGGAATTTTAAGACTGTATATATGACTAATTATTGACAGGATTCTATAGGAAGAATCTGTTCCTGAGGGGGATTGTTGGGGCCATCCTTCCTCTTCCTGGGGAGGGTCACTGGGACTGCTCCTTCATGTTCCTTGTCCCTGAGGATTGTCACTGCTTGTCTACCTTGGCTGTTTCCTGTTCCGGAGGAGGGTCGGCGGAGCTGCTCCCCTTCATGTTCCCTGTCCCTGGGGAGAATCGCTCCTCTTCACGCCCATTCCCGAGGTGGGATTCTATTCTAATACCCCTTGCATCCGTCTGGCTGTTTTCTGGACTTGTGCTTTTGTTCCTCCAGGTCCCCTCCTCTCAGGTGTTAGGGCATCTGGAATCTGTCCTTTTGTGGAGGGGTACTGTCAGGATTCTGCGTTTAGATTTTGTCATGTTCTCTTTTCCCCATCAGTCTCATCATGTTCAGGTTAATTATCCACAGCTGTCTTCATTTAATTAATCAACCTTAGTGTATTTACGTGTCTGGTTTTCAGTTCTTCGTTGTCCGTTTTCTGTCCCTCGGGAGAAGTGCTGGTACCGCTCCTCTTTACGCCCGTTCCAGAGGTGGGGTTCTAATACCCCTTCCACTTTAAAAAGTCCAGAAAACAGCCAGACGGATGGAAGGGGTATTAGAGGGTTATTAGGGGTATTGTTCCTCCAGGTACCCTCCTCTCAGGTGTTTGGGCATCTGAAATCTGCCCTTTTGGGGAGGGGTACTGTCAGGATTCTGTGTTTAGGTCTTGTTATGCTCCGTTTTTCCCGTCACTCATCATGTTCAGGTTGATTATCCACAGCTGTCTTCATTTAGTTAATCGACCTCAGTGTGTTTAAGTGTCTGGTTTTCAGGTCATCTGTTCTTCCTCCATGAGTTTTTGTAATGATTTTGGTTAATTTATTAAATGGTTTAAGTTCCTGTCAGCATGTGTTTGGGTTCTCCACCACCACTGCCTTGACACTTATCCATAGCATTCTAGTAATACTTGAACACATCACTCACGGACAAATCTCTGAGACGTGAAGAGTCTCACCACAGATCTGTGCATAACTGAGGTTTTGTGTGTGCGTAAGAGGTGATTTGTGAGTAATTTTAACCATCTGTGTGTGTAATTAGTTTCAAATTGTTGTCATTTTAATTTGTACATAGTTTTGTAATTTTTTTACTTATGCGCATAATGTATTATATGAGTTACAAATCAAGAATTACGCATGTACAAATCCTAAGTTACGCACAAATCAAGAATTACGCACACACGATATTCATTTCTCTCCATTGGAGCCCATTAGTAGTGTTTACGTGATAAGTGTGCGCGTGCCGCCTGAATGTTAGAATTTAGGAAATTAGAACATAGTTAAAGTGGGCATCCTACAGACACTTCCAATCACATGCACACCTGGTATATGCAGCTTTTGGTCAGTAGGGAGCCAGTGCACACTCTTTACAAACGACTGGAGTGCGGTGTTATGGCACCGTTTGACAGCATCACCTGTGTGCCATAAGTGTGTCATTTCGTTTATCCTTACAAATATTTCACAATACACTCACCACACTCAACATTCGTTTGTTCCATTCAGACTGCATGGAAAGGCAAGACACACCCTTGTAGCTGCTACTCACTACAACCTTCAACAGACCCAAAAATCCAAGAGGACCTGGCAGTAGAAATAAATATGGTGCCCTGACATCAATGGCTAGAAGCGGAAGTTCATGTGTGGATCCAAAAAAATCCACATTTTTGGTTAAAAAAGACTAATTTGACTGGCGATTCTGACGGTTATGTTTTTTTTTTTTCCTTCTTTAAGATTCAAACATTTAAATTTTCACAATAAAGTACCACGAGATTAAAAACATTATTCCCTCCTTATTCATGGGGATAAGGGACCGGAGACCTCCGCTAACACGCTGAATACAGATAACCCCCAGATTCCATCTCAGCCCCCACCCCCCAAAGCCGAAGAATGTCCGTTACAATCCATACTCATCAAAACACAGAACACTGGAGTATTGCTCAACATAAAATAGTTTTTTTTTTAATTTGGAAACAATAGACTGCAAACTTTCGCGAGGACTGTCACTCTGTCTCTCTGTTCCTTATTCATCAGTTATGTGTGAGAGATCATCTCTGTCCAGAATTTACTAGTTTCATCCTTAATAAACACCTGCTCTGGATGATAATTATCCATCGCGATTATCCAGATATTTTCGAACTGCTTCTGAGTCAGCTGATGCCATTTCTCCATGCAGGCTCACTGTGAGTGTGTGCGCCTGTATGTTTGTGTGTAGCGGATGGGCTGGCATGCTCTTCAACTGCTCTCCCTTCCTAGGAAATTCCCGCAACACATTTGGTAGCAAAAGTTTCATCCAAGCTTCTTGACTTGTTGGAGTTTTTGTGACGAATCGGAGGAGTCACGTGACCAAAAAAACACAGATCAATGAAGTGGGCCGACTACGGAGCGGGGGGCATGGTTTGGATGTATAAAAACACAATCAACGAGATAGAAAACAAATCAAGATGGAGAATGTCAAATTAATTGCAGAAGCGCCTGTCAAAAAAATACACATCTGGTGTGAACTGGAGGTGAAGCGGATTTCGAGCGCACTCCGCTTCGTAGCGCTTTCAGTTAGTTAGTTAGCTACTTGAGAGAACAAAAAGGAGAAACTGGTGTGACTCTGGGCCACTCAATGTATGTTCCTTAAGAGAGACATTGGTGTTGTGCTATGGAGGACTAAAAGAGCCAAAATGAAATAAATATGTACACCATTAAATAAAAGTGTCATTAATTATTTAAAATTGGTATTAAATAAATTAAAGTAGAAATCAATCAATACGTGTTTAAATATAAGTGGCATTAAAATATTAAAATAGCCATTGAAAAGCACATTTAAATATTTAATGGCAAGTGAAGGCTCCAAGGTAAAACTGAAATAAATGTTTTTAATATGAAAATACTTATTGAATGTGTCATTAAATGTTTAAATTTGATATAAAAAATACATGTTTAAATGTATATGGTATTAAAACTAAAAATAGCCATTAAAAAGTACATTTAAATATCGAAATATATATATTTAATGTTATATCATGAAATAAATGTGTCAATTATTTAAAAGTTGCGTTAAATAAATGTAATTAAATGTGTCAATATTTAATTGAAATTCGATTTTAAATGATTTAAGACACACTTCTATTTTTCACGATTTAATGAATTTCATTGATCATTACTTTAACTGTCACGTCCACCCATCAAACTCAGTGGGCGGGGCTAACTAGGATCCTTGAGGTTGTGAAAGCTGCACTTCTATCTCATTAAAGCTCTGGAGTTTATTCAAGTTTTTAAGGTTTTGTCTGGAACCTGACACACACACACACACACGCTGTAAACATTGTTTGGTGAACCGTAGAACTTTAGCGAGGGTCGCTTGATCGAAGCTCCTTCTTGTTTCACGTTGAAAAGGAGTTAACAGTTTTACAAATCTCAACACTTGTTCAAATCAATTTTGAAATGAATCAACAATTACAGTTTTGCCCCATTCAAGTTAATTTTGAACCGTTTATTCACATTAAACAGTTTAAATGATAGTTTCTAAACTTGTGACGCCATCTTGATCCATACACTCCCTTTTCATATGGATGTGACATAAGCTAAAAACAGCTAACCTTTAGCTCACTTCTAAGTTTAAATTTGCAGTTGAATGTTATAAAATCAGCTTATGTCTGTAAGCACCGTAGCCACTGCTACCGTGAAAGGCATTTAGTGTGTCATCAAGTGTCCTCGCACAGTTTGAAGACCCCTTCAAAAAGGAAAAAAGAAAGGAAATGAAAGAAGGAGAAGTTGATTTGATGTAGAAATCAGGAGAAATATTGAAGCCTCGTTCAGCTCCATTACAGTTTGAAGATTTTTCATGGCAAAGACCAACAGCTGTGTGTACCAACTAAAAAAGAACCACACACACTCAAAACTGTAACGGATCAGAGAGTCAAACTGGTAAAACTTGACTGATGATTGATTGATGACTCTCCTCTCTGCATGACCTTCTAACCGACTGTGGATTTTCCCTCCGGTTAGGTTAAGGATATTTAAAGCTCTTCCTCCCACCTCCGCCAAACACTTACACAACATGTTTTCCCTCATCGTCGGCAGCAGACTCCTCCTAGATTATTAGTCTCATTTGCTGTTTTTGCAGCTCAGTCTCGCTGTGCCTGATGTGTATGTCATGTACAGGGTGGGTGTTTCAGACACAGCATAAGGTTCATTAAACATTAAACGCTCTTACTTTGTGTCTGAAAAATCAGTTAATCTGTCTACTTTACTGTAAATTAGACCTGCAAATATGAGAAAAACAAAAGAAAACGTCTTGTGTTGAGAACACAATCAGAGCACGTGTGTACAGAGCAAATATTGGTGTAAAGCTTTCAAACCAAAAACAACACTGGAAGAACTTGGAAAGATTTTGACCCAAATGTCAGGGACAATAATCATCAAAGTTCAAACCTGAGCTGTGAGCTGAAGGGCCTCACGGCCCGCAGTGTGCTGCTGCTCTGAAGCCCCCTGAACACCTGCAACATCCAGGTTCACCCGAGGATATGTTTTTAATGTTTGTAGTTTGAAACAAACTAAAAAGCATGACCAAATTTTAATAAATGCTGCAAAAAAAAGATTGGTAAGAGCAACATAGCAACTGTGAAGTACGGAGGTGGCAACATCATGCTGTGGGGCTGCTTTCCTGAGGGCAGGAAAGGAGCTGCTGCCTGACCTTAATCCATCCAGTCCGTCGGCTCACCTGGGAGGTGTGCCCAATGTCCCTTAATTGCAACCGGATGTTTATTAAAGACAGAGGAACAACTCAAAGTTTTACTTTGGTTTAGTTTGTTTTCTTCCTCAGCAGTCTTACACTGCCTGGTTTTGTTATTTTAGTTTGGGGTTGGACCTTGGTAGTCTTAGTTTGTGGGCTTTGTTTATTTGTTTTCTTTAGGTAGTTTTGGTTAGGCAGCCATTAGCAGGGATGGTCGACATGGCTGGGTCAGCAGTCTCCCTTTTGCCTGAGGTTCCAATTCCCTTTTTGTTTGTATGTTAGTTTGGACCAGCACACTAATTATTTAACTTTTGTTCCTTTGTTTCAGGAAACAGGTTTTCCTTTATTTAATAAACTTTTTGTTCTTGTCCCCTTTTGTACCCCCCCGCCCAGACCCGAGCCAGGCTTACCCATAGGGGACGTAACAGAACAAAAATGAATCACATTAAATAAAACTATTATTTCTCATATTATGCTAACATTCTCACCTTCCATCTCCCAACTGTCTGAGTCCAAAAAGCTAGCAGAATGCCAATTTTTAAAACCGTAACTTTTTAATGCTGAAATTGATAGCTAAAAATGCTGAAATCGCTGAAGCTAATAGCCAGCTAAAATATTAGCTAAATGCTAACTTAGCCTAAAAACTGAAAAAAAAGTTTAGCCAAGAAGAGCTAGCATGTAGGTGAAAAACATAGCAAAACTTCTAAATGTCCTAAAAAACTGAAAGCCTAAATTAGCTAAAACAGCTAACATGTAGCTGAAATATTAGCTAAACTCTAAAGTAGAATAAAAACTTTAAAAGAAAAGCTTAAATTACCCAAAACAGCTAGAAACTCCTAAACAGCCTAAAATATCTTAATAAATGCCAAAATAATCCAAAAAGCTAAACGAATGTTATTTTTTAGCTTTAAAACCATAACTTTTTAACATAATTATGAATAATAAAAAGGCAGGAATATTATTCTAGAATAAATCAACTTAAACCTTAAATAACTTTAATATTTTACTCTGCATAAAAATATATTTTGTCAAAATTATACAAGTTAAAAATAAGCGTAAGATAACATCGGGTCATTAAAACAATAAAATAAAACGATCTGGAGGGCCGGATAGAATTACCCAGAGGGCCAGATCCGGCCCCCGGGCCTTAACTTTGACACGTCTTACAGTATAAGCCTGCAGATACAGAGAGTTGTTCATGATTTTTAAATAGAGATAGCCAATGAACCACCTCACAGTTATGAAATAGTTATGAACAATTGTGAAATAGTTTGGCTAAAAGTAGCAGCAAGTCTTTCCTCTGTACAAAACTCAACTCTAATTCTCAGTGTGATGATGTTTCAGTCAGGTAACTCATATCAACGGGTTTCTCTCCACGAACAACCCTTTAATCCAGTACGAGAATTGATTTGTTGGTAGTTTTGTCTCAAAATAAGACCACTTTAGCTGAACCTCCTACATTTTTCACCATTACTGACGACCCTTAATCTCATTAACATTTATCAATTTCCTCTTTATTGTCAGATGAATGGTGTTGAGCCAAAATCCTTGGATAGAAACGTGACATTTCCAGCCTTCTCAGTTCCTCCCCAAGGTCATCTAAATAAATCACACAAAAAGAACACTCCTGCAACAGACACAAGGAGTTGTTCATTTCATGATTCATTTGATTTTAAAACTGTTCAAGGATATCTCCGAATTCCTTCCCCACTCACTTTATAGTGCGTTTCCATTTTCTAGTGTTGTCCAAATCTACAATTCCAAAATCAAGTGCACTAGAAATTTCCCAGAAGTCTTTGCGAGAAACTAGCGATGCTCACTACATTAGCAACCATAGACCACAATAAATTGTGGTTGAACAATTTTTGGGGAAAAAAAAATGTTTTTAAATGTTATTTTATAATAAACCATCCATATTTTTATCATCAGAACACAGTGACGTCACAAAAAGATGTTCTCCTGTCTGCTGAATGAACCTTCTGCACTTGGATCCAACCGCCCGTTCGTCACGAGATGTCGCTACCGCTTTATGATGTCATCAATAGTCGCCAGGTATCTACGTTAGCATGTCTGCCAACGCTCAAAAATACAAAAATATTTTTATGAAATACTTACATTTTAGAGTAAACTTCTGTAATTCAGAGAACACCAACATGAAAGCATGAAGCAGAACCTGCAGAATATAGCTGAAAAAAATCTATAAATTAAATAAAATGAATATGCTTTTTAAAATGAAAAATAAAAATCAAATGCTATTTTCTTAGACGTCTTTTCTATAATTAGATGTTTCTGTATTCAACGTTTGTTCAGTAAAAACAAGAGTGAATTTAGGAGTTTCCTGTTGAAATACACCATCAGCGCTGGTGAGGCAGCTGTACTTTTCTTTCTTCCTGCTGACCTCACGTCATGCCCTCCTGGGGTTTTCTTTAGCAGCCTAATTTTAGCCTCAGAGGAGAATATTCAATTGTGTTCAATGCATTTTTATGACAGATTATTTATTAAATGAATGTTTTTGAAGAAGAAAATCTCCTCATTCCTCGTGATCACAATAAAACACTTAATAAAGTGAATTAAAGTGTAAAGAAAAAAGGGGGATTTCTTACAACAGAGGGATTCGGTTTATCCGTGTCCAAACACCAAAACAGATAAATGTTCTATTTTGCAAATGTTAGCTTCAACTTTGACTGCATAGATTGATCACAATTAACAAAACTTAAACTTTTTCAAACAGAACCCTTTGAGCTTCAACAGAAAATGACTCATTTACACTGAGCATCAATAGAAGGCTGTTTTATCAATTATATTTAAGCTTAAATGTAACTAATAGGACCAATTTATGGTCAAATAAACTCAATTTAATTGGAAAATAAACATTTCTGGGCAAATCACCTGCTTTTTATCTCAAATGTAAAAGTTTTTCTGCTCTTTAAGGGTTACTTCCTCTTTTGTTTCAGGCATAATGACAATATAGTTACACAAAAAAGAAGCTTTTGTCACATTTGAGCCCAAATTGTGTAAAAATAATGCAATACCACCTTTTGTTTTGTTTTTTCCCCTTTTTAAGAAGAACACTACGTTATGTTTACATATTTAATACACAGCATAAGTCCATACATCTTAAATATGGTGATTATTGTGGAAACTTTGTTTTATTTCTTATTTGGGAGGCTTGTGTACCCACTTTTAATGTAACTTTTAATGTCTTAAAATGATTTTGGTAACATGTAATGCCACATTATGATCATTACGAATCCTTCTACAAATATTTGTCTCCAACTAGTTATTGAAAACCTGAAGAACTCAGAAAAACTAGTTTGATCACAGTTATTTAACTACATCTCAGAACTCAAATAAAACTGGTGTAAAAAAAGTTAAAAATATGCATCTGAATAAAACTATTATCTCTCTGATTTTATCAGAAAAAATGATTTTTGGAACACAAACTGAAGTGGTTCCTTGTTTTGTTGTAATGAGACAGTAAATCAGATGATGTTGTTGCGTTTTCTGTGGCTCTTTTTTTTACATTAGCGGTGGTATTTAAGGTCACAGTGAGTGTGCACTGTGGCCTCAGCCTGTACCCAAAAACACAGGAGTGTATCAGAGTGTATCTGCCTGTCAACCTGCGTGTGTTTGCACAGAGAGTTTACATATATGATATAATGCAGCCCGTGCGGTTCAGCGTCTCGTTTGTGCACACTGTCCAACGGGAAGAGCCGGGGTCAAACCAGGTTTTCGGCCCTGGCGCTGCCCCCACGTCCTGCACACGTGCAGCTGCTGCTGCACAACTTTATCCAAAAAACACACACCAAACAAGACTTTACACAATATATGTGCTCATAAAAAATACTACATTCATAGTGACAACTCCAAAAAAGACCCATAATGCTCTTTGTTTGGTTACATCCAAGCACAGATTTGATCAGATTTTATCCACCAAACTTATCATGATTGTGATTAATCTGGCCTTCATCATGTTACAAACATAAACTATATTATTAGAAGCTATCATTACATCAAAGCCAGACATTTGTAAATTTAGATCTTGTGTCAAAGTCAAGGCCCGGGGGCCAGATCCGGCCCTCCAGATCATTTTATTTTATTTTATTGTTATTAATGGCCCGATGTTATCTTGCACTTATTTCTAACTTGTATAATTCTGACAAAATATATTTTTATGGAGAATAAAATATTATTATAGTTATTTAAGGTTTAAGTTGATTTATTCTGGAATAATATTCCTGTCTATTTATTATTCATAATTATGTTAAAAAGTTATGGTTTCAAAGTTTTAGAAATTGGTATTATGCTAGCTTTTTGGACTATTTTGGCATTTACTAAGATTTTTAGGCTCTTTTGGAGTTTAATATTTCAGCTACATGCTAGCAGTTTTGGCTAATTTGGCCCTTTTTCAGTTTTTTAGGATATTTTGCAGTTTAGTTTTTTATTCAGGTACTGGCTACTAGCTGTTCTGGCTAACCTAAGTTTTTTGTTGTTGTTGTTGTTGTAGTTTTTTAGGCTAATTTGGCATTCAGCTAATATTTTAGCTGTCTATCAGCTTTAGTGATTCCAGCTAGCATCTTCAGCGGTCGAATTCAGCTTACAGGATTCCCACTAGCATTATTCGCAGGTATTGCTATATATCTAGTTCATATTTATGTTAAAAAGTTACAGCTTTAAAGTTAAAAAATGTATGTTTATTGTGTTAAAAAAGTGTTTAATATTTGATATATTGACATGTTTAAACTGAAATTAAACCCATTTCTAACTGAGTTTATTGGGATAATTATTTTAGTAAACTGGAACTGTTTGATTTGTGTGTGCTGTGTTGAACTGAGTTTATCCAAACTGAACTGAATCCTTGAATCAAACAAATTGAATCAAAGTTCATTTTATTGAATTGTTGAGCCGAATCTAATTGGGTCCAATTTAAGCAACTTGAAATCCACTGAATGAGAGAAGAATGAATTAAAACTAATGAGACTAAATAAAACTGAATATAAAAAATGATTCAAATAAAACCAACTCAGGGTGTATTTAGACTGGAAACATTTGAATTTGTCAGAGTTCGTTTGATCTGATAATCCAGAACAAGTTTCAGGCTCAAGTGGATTTGTGCATGTGTATTCTTGATTTATAACTCATATAATACATCTTGTGCATAAGTACAAAAAAAAAGTCAAAATTAAAAAAAAATGCAAATACAATTTAAACATGTACAAATTAAAAGTACAACAGCTTGAAACTAATTACACACAAAAATATTTCAAAAATACGCACAAAATACACCAAGTTACGCTTATTTAGACTTTTTATTATTAATTATCAGGAATATCTGTTTAAAAAAGTGAGAAAATGTCAAGTTTCACCAGATATTATTCACAATCGTAAGTTTAAAATGCCAATAAGAAAACTCTGATGGCCCAGCATTCTTGAACGCATCACTCACGGATGAATCAGAGACGTGAAAAGGGTCAGGATAGATCCGTGTGTAACTTAGGCTTTGTGCGTAAGAGGTGATTTGTGCGTATTTTTTTAAAGATTTTTGAGTGTAATTAGTTTCAAGCTCTTGTAATTTTAATTTGTGCATGTGTAAATTGTATTTTGTATTTTTTATTACTCATCCACAAAACATATTATATGAGTTACAAGTCAAGAATACGCACACACAAATCCAAAGTTATGCACGAATCCTAAATTACGCGCACAAATCAAGAATACGCACAAATCAAGAATACGCACAAATCGGAGTGAGTCTATTTTCTCTCCATACGTAGTAAAGGTTTCAAGACCCATTTTCATTCACTGGTTTTTGTTTGTTTCTCTTCTGATTGTAGTTTTATTTTGAAAGAAATTACTTTTTCACTTTTACACAATTGATTTCAAATCTCTTGTGAGGAATGAATCTGGTGAAATGAACTGCAGCAGAAACGGATGAGCTGTCATTTTTCTTCACACTTGTTCCCTTAATGAGGACAAGCACGTTATCTAATTGTGACGATGTGTTCTGAGTGGGCGTGGCCGCGGAGGGCAGATGACGGTGATGATGATGATGATGGTGCCTGAGTGGGCTCGTTTTCCCTGGAAAGGGGCGGCGTCGGGAGCGCGCGCGCGCTGGAACGGGGTCGCGCCAGTTCAGGCGAGGACGGGGTCCGTCCTGAGCTGAACTCCACGTTACAAATAGGAGCCGTGGCATTCCAAGTGGAGCAGAGTGGAGGCACAGCGCGCCGGGGATAATATTAAGTAACAGCGCGCGGGGAGTGTGCTATTATCCGGACAGAAGCAGACGGAGAGGACGCAAACGCACCACCGGATCTGAACTCAACGAGCACTCAGGTGCGTTTATCTGGGTTTTTACTCCTTTTTTAACTCTAATAACCAGAAGAAATTAAAACTACTTTGAATCTTGAAGTTAAAAGTTAAAAATGTGTTCATTTAGTCTGTTTAAAGTAAAATAAACATTTAAAACAAGATTATTTGAAGATGTAAACGATGTTTAAATGAATGAGATGTTCCTGATAAATATGTGGGTCAGAGCTGATGACCTAAAACTCCAAACAGATTTTTGTTTAAAATAAGCACCTGAAATATTAGAATAAAATAATAACATTAAATATTCTTCAAAATGATCCTCTAAGTCGTTAAAAGTGTTCAGAAAGTGGTTTATGGATTTATTACAACATTGTCTCATCAGGTCATGTAATGAGGCTCCTCAGGTTGTGGTACAAGTTGCTCCCGTTCAGAGATGTAATGGGGTTACATAATGTTGTGTTGTAATGTCTCTTGCATAACCTAAAAAAAATCTCTCTGCTTCTCATCTTTTTCCAACACTAGGTGGCAGTGTTGTCCCAAAGAAAGAGCTCAGTGGAGTCTCAGCTTGTGCAGGGCGTGATGTTTGATGAGGGGTGTCAGGAGCAGCAGGATTCACCTGCAGCAGGAGGAGGAGGAGGAGGAGCTGCTCCTCTGTCCTTCACGGACGACACCGTGTCCGTCCTGACCTCCAGCAACCTGCTGGCCCGCTCCCTCCTGGGCCGCACCTCCGCCAGCAAGCGCAAGGAGAGTCCAGGGAGCTGCAACCGGCGAAAGCGCGAGTTCATCCCGCACGAGAAGAAGGACGAGGGCTACTGGGACAAGAGGAGGAAGAACAACGAGGCGGCCAAGCGCTCGCGGGAGAAGCGGCGCGTGAACGACATGGTGCTGGAGAGTCAGGTGCTGGCGCTGCTGGAGGAGAACGCTCGCCTCAGAGCGGAGCTGCTGGCCCTGAAGTTCCGCTTCGGCTTGGTTAAAGATCCCTCCAACACGCCCATCCTGCCCCTCACAGCGGCTCCTCAAACCTTAACTCCTCACTACTACCTCCACAAAGAAGAGGAAAGTGTGCAAAGCTCGTCTGCACCGCATCCCAGCAGCACACAGTCCAGCGCCAGGACCTCTCGGGAGCCCGCGCACGCCTCCGAGGACTCAGGTTTCTCCACACCCGGTGGGTCCAGTGTGGGCAGCCCAGTCTTCTTTGAGGACCGGCTGGCCGACCACGAGAAGTTTTACCCACACAGAGGAGAGGAGCTGGGCTACGACCTCCATCACTCACCTCCCGACGCCCACCACAACGCCGAGCTCAGTGGAGGCAGGCTGGACCAAGCCGAGGCCATGAAAAACCTCCCTCACAAGCTCCGATTCAAGATACCCGGGAGCGGCGAGGCAGCCGAGGCCGACTGCGCCAGGCGCAGCCCCACGTTCTCTGCCGCCGGACGGGGCGCCAAAGGAACGAGCGGCGGCGAGGCGGGACCGGCGCCCTGCTCGTGGCTCCAGCAGCTGGAAGGGGAGGAGAGCAAAAAGGAGAAGCAGTCCCCTCATTATCAAGCTTCCGCCGCCTGCTACAACCTCCACTCTCCTCCCACTCAAGGACACAGTGAGGTCCCGAATGAAAACTCTTTCCTGAAGACTCAGCTCAGCTCTCTCAGCGAGGAGGTGGCTCAGCTGAAGAAGCTTTTCACTGAGCAGCTCATGGCCAAAACCAACTGATGACCAAAGTTTGACAACATCTGGACTTTGAATAAAAAACTTTAAAGCAGGGGTGTCAAACTCAATCGCACAGGGGGCCAAAATCCCAAACACACCTTAGGTTGCGGGCCGAAAAGGATAAACATTTATTGGACACTCTAAAACTACATTTTTAATACTTTAAAACAAAAACTTTTGAACACAATTATGAATGAGATGGCATTACCTGTGATAATGCTAGTGTGAACGCTTTAAGCTGAATTTGGCCACTAAGGATGCTAGCAGAAATCACTGAAGTTTATAGCCAGCTGAAATATAAGTTTAATAAATAATTAGCCTAAAAATCTTTAAAAAAAATAAAAAACTAAGTTAGCCAAAACAGCTAGCATGTAGCTGAAATATTAGCTAAACTACAAAATGGCCGAAAAATCTTAGTAAATGCCAAAATAGTCTAAAAAGCTACCAGAAGCCCCACTTTTAAAACTTTAAAACTGTAAATTTTTAACATAATTATGAATCATTAAAAGGCAGGAATATTATTCCAGAACACATAAACTTAAACCTTAAATAACTTTCGATATTTGAATCTCCATAAAAATACATTTTGTCAAAATTAAATAAGTTAGAAATAAGCGCAAGATAACATCGGGCCATTAATAACAATAAAACGATCTGGAGGGCCCCCGGGCCTTGACTTTGACACATGCTTTAAAGTGTTTGTGTTTACCACTAAAGCAGGACGGCGGGACTCTGCAGGTGTTTGCACAGACCTTCAGGAGGTTTTTATGTTGTTCTCACTCTCATAGTATCAACTGTTGAACTTACTGTAATCTCAGCTCCTATCACTGGTGCTCGGAAGTTCCGTTTGCAATTGTGCGACATAGATGTGTGTCTTTTTTCTTTTACACTGTGACAGCAAAACACAAAAAAATGACAAAAAACACCCCACAAAAACCGAGAACCTCACGCCGGAAACCTAACAGCCGTCAGGCTCAGCGAGGAGAGAGGCTCCTCCCCTCAGCACTGGATCTGATTTATGCCAAGCATGTTGTGTTGTTTCACACAGTCTTGTCAAAGAATACACTCTGATTAAAAAAAAACAGCAAAAACAAACACTGTAACTTATATAGTTTTACTGTTTCAATCCAGTTTTGTGTCTTAACATATTTGATTCCTTGTTGTTGTCGTGTTTGTTTTCATATTAATAAATTATACATTTGACAGTCGGAGTACTTTGAGTTTATTCATCTGAGTCCTTGAAAATCTAAGCTTTTATTGCACCGTTATCTTTACAGTGTACATCCAAAATAAACCGAATTTCTCTCAATAATTCTGTTTTTGTGACCCACTTCCATCTATTCAAGATAGATGTTTTTAAGAGAAAGCATGTACAAACATTTAAATCATTCCAAAGTTTCCACAAATATACAGGATAATAGTTTAATTTTTAAAAAGTATGTTAAAGCTTCAGGATATCCTTTGCATTCGAAGCATAAGTATAGGATCATATATCTAAAAGTTCTTGCACCAACCATGGAACAGGTTGTTGAACTTAATCTCCAAAAAAAGCAGTAAAAAGTCCATAACTAATTAAAGCAGGGGTGTCAAAATCAATCACACAAGGGGCCAAAATCCAAAACACACCTTAGCTCAATATCATGCTACAGCAGAGCTCACTAGCAAGCTCCAGTGGAGCTCACTAGCATGCTACAGTGTAGCTCACTAGCATGCTAAAGCAGAGCTCACTAGCATGCTACAGTGTAGCTCACTAGCATGCTACAGTGTAGCTCACTAGCATGCTACAGCAGAGCTCCCTAGCATGCTACAGCAGAGCTTACTAGCAAGCTCCAGTGGAGCTTACTAGCATGCTACAGCAGTGCTCACTAGCATGCTACAGTGTAGCTCACTAGCATGCTACAGCAGAGCTCACTAGCATGCTACAGCAGAGCTCACTAGCATGCTACAGCAGAGCTTACTAGCATGCTCCAGTGTAGCTCACCAGCATGCTGCAGTAGGGTTCACTAGCATGCTATAGCAGAGCTCACTAGCATATACAGTGGAGCTCACAAGCTAAGCTAACTCCACTGCTTCTTATGGATGCTAAGATAACAGCAATGATGGAGCGTGATGCTAAGCTATCACCGCTGCTATAACTAGTGGAAGAATTTCTATAGGAAAAGGCATGTAACAAACAACGAGATAATCGGCAAGATCTCCTGGAGGAGGGAATGAACGACGTGGATCAACAAGTAAGAATGAATAACATTATTTTCACGGGACTTCAACTTAAACCCCGGTTACGGCCTGGTCCAACCAACGTTAGCATGGATGCTAACGGAGCTGTTGGAGATACTAACAAGTCCGTGGAGAAACCAGGTTAGATTATTTCTTGCGTCTAAAGGGATTTCCTTGGATCTAAATACTGTTGAGGTCTGTCATCCGCATCCTCTGAGAAAGAACTCAGATAAACCAGCGATCCTGATCAGGTTTGTGAATCGAAAGCACAAGATAGCTCTGATGGGTTTGGCTGTTTCTCTAAATGATCACCTATCAAAATATAATGCAGATCTAACAAAACACGCGAGAATCCTACGGAAGAGATGACAGATCCAAAGTACGTGGGTGCAGAACTCCAGGGTCTCTGTCAAACCACTCGGTCCACCAGACCTGGCTACGTGCAAAATAAGTGTGAAAAGTGATTTCAGGAAAACGACGCCTAGAATCTACCACTTCTGAAGGTGAACTTTGACCTGATTTTCAGCTGACCTGCAGACAAGATGAGAACAATTTACATGATTTGATGTCAGCTGAAGGGCGATGGACCCGACAAACAGTCTGCAGTCAAAACATCGACGTTAAGAAGAATCCCCTTAAACCTGTCAATAGACTTGGTTCCCTTAGTTGTGATGTATCTGCACATGTTCTTGATTTTTTTCTTTTACTTTCTCTCTCTTGATTTATGACCGATCTTCTTTTATGAAAACAATCTACACAAATTGTATTTTTGAATGAGTATATTTTAGATTATTTTTCGGTCTGATGATAATTAATGATTTTCATCATGAGGTCGTCTGCACTGATCATTCCAGGAGTCTGGGGTATGCTCGGATCATCATCGTCGGGAGGATCTTTTGCATTGATCGATGCCGGGGTCTGGAATATATTCAGATGACTTGTAATCATCGGGGTATGTCTTGGATTTTTGGTGCTGGTTGGTGCGGGTGATTTTTTCTAATGATGATGGTCTGAATCTGGTTGGATTTTTGGTATTGATTGATGTGGATGATTTTTTCCTGATGATAATCGTCTGAGTATATTTAGATTTTTTGGTCCAGATTAATATAAATAACTTGTCTGTGGATGTTGGAAATGTAATTACATCACTGATCTTAAGGATCCTTAATAACCTGAATTTCTGATTGTAGGGTATAAATATTTGATATTAAGTTCTAAATATGTTGATAATTCATGTAAAGAAAAGTAACTCCCTTCTAAGCGACCAGCTTCTGATTGATGTTGTAAAATCTTGAAATAAACCATTTCATTCAGTCATTCATTTAGTATTAATGCTAAAAGTGAGGCAGTTTACTTCAAGTTTACTTCTTACTATTATATATGCCAGTAAGTTTTTTTTTGTTGTCAATGTTTTCACAGTCTAATTGTTTTACTCTTTTTTTAATAATTGTTGCTGCCCTCTTATTGATTTCATAGGCTAAACTCTACTACTACAATCATCAACTACGACATCTGTCACAAAAAGCAAAGCCCGGTCCAGTCTGACCGATTATTTTCTCAGTATCAGTTTGTCCTAAATGAACATGACAAAAGACAAGAAGAGGATAATTAAAAGTCAAGCTTTGACTGACTGCAGTCTGAGAAGAGGAGCTGTGCGGTTGCCAGGCAGCAACACGATCCGACAGTCAGTCAAGCAAAGACAGTGGCTTTAATTACTCAACTACATACATTACAGGTGGATGAGGGTTTTCTTCAGAGACCCTGCAGACACATTCAGTCTATAGGAAACAACAGCTGCTTCTCTTTTTGACATTGTGTGAAGACGCTGAGGTCATTTGTGCATGAAGTAAAACTTTTGAATCATTTGTTGACATATTTGTTCAAATCTGTTGACCGAAGCAAAAGTCTCCTCAGGTGATGGTGAAAAACAGCTGCTCATCAACAGGGGGCAGCAAACACATTTGTTTTAGTTAAGGTGGCATTTAAAAATATATAAGATAAGAATAAGTGTTTTTTACTTTTTATTTTAAACATAAGTATCTTTTTTCTGTGCTATTTCTGATCAAATTAGCATGTTTATGCTGCACGTTTTTGCAACAGATTTTATGTCCAGTTAATTTTTCTTTTTATTCAACAAATAAATGGAGCAAAATGTCAGCTTAATAAATCCTGAGATATCAGGAAATCTGTGTGGACCCCTAAAGGTTGCAGTGCACAGGTGTAGGACCTGCTGCAGGTGTGGAGAGGCGAGAAGAGCCTCGTCAAATTTAATGACTCCACTTCAACAAGCTTCTGTTTAACTACCATCCACATGTTCACACTCATTAAAAGAAAAAACACCTTCAACCCCCTCTATTTCGTATTCTGTTCCCCCATTTTTACCCAAAGAAAAGGATAAAGCCTGTTGCTAGGCAGGCAGTGCGACAGTTGCCATGGGAACGCTTGCAGACATAGCTCAAAGGGGGGAAAATGTCAGGGATAGGGTGGGATAAGGATGGCGAGCAAAAAAAGAGGGAGTGATGCAGAGAGACACAGGCTGAGAGTGAGGGCTCGGGTCCGGGGGGGGAGGGGGAGCCAAGTTCACGACTGATGTCTCTGCGTTCGCCGTTTGACTCCTCCTCCTGCTGAAGAATGGAACAAAGAAGTTCAAAGGAATGCTGATCGATACATCGAGCCGAACGGCAGCGCCACAGTCGCAAAAAGCTCAATTCATCTGATTTCTTTAATGACTGCTGACACGGCGGTCTGAACGTGTGACGGCGATGCAGAAAGAAGAGGGGAGGAGAGGTCTGTTTTAATACCAAAATACTTGTGGTAGTCATAAAATCTTCTTTAGAAGATCCATTCAGATATTACCCAAGAGCATTCCAGTATTTTTAGAAAACTGAGGACAAAAACTGAATTTTACTGGCAAAAATATTCGTAAAATAGTACACTGCATTGCACAAAACACATTCTTAAGAAGGTAAATCAACCTGTGTTTCAAGGAAAAATTACTCATTTTCTTTCTTACAATAAAAATAATCTTATCAATCAAGAGTTTCTATTGTAAATTCTGTTTAGTTTCAACTAGGGCTAGGTATCGCTTAGAATTTCCAGAAACGATTCAATTCGTAAGAACCTGAATCGATTCGATTCCAATTTTTTCCGATTCTTCCATTCAATTCTATTTTAAGTTTGCAAATTTATACAGATTTGTTTAGAAATTTCTATTTAATTTGAATATATTTATATTCATCTGATCCAGTTCACATAGGGTTAGCTTAAACTTATCATTATCCCAAAAGATTTTGTTCTCCATAAAATACATTCTGTAACAATTATATGTTATATAGGAAATCGAATATTCTAGCAACACTGGCGTTCGGTAAGCAGCTCACGCACTGTATGATGGGATTTGGAGTTAATTTTGTAGTGATTGGTCGCAGACACATTGGGCCTGCTGTAAGATCTGCCAGTGCAAGGAATTGTGGGGCATCATTCCCTTTGCCTGTCTGGGTGGATCGGGGTTTAAGTGTGGGTTTGGTAAAAATGTGTTGTGTCTATCTATTCTTTATTTATTAGCTTATTTATCTCTCAGCCTCCATAATTGTAGTGTTGCTTCAACATGTTAGAAAGATAATGTCAGGCCATTATTAACAATAAAATAAAATGATCTGGAGGGCCGGATCCGGCCCCTGGGCCTTGACTTTGACACATTTGATCTAAGCTTTCCCCTACTTCCCATCATTCATCTCTTTACACTCTCTCCTGCTAGCGTATAGCCCCTCACACCCCCAACCTAACATGAATTTATGTACGTCTTTATTTTCCTCGTCTGAGCTGGAATCTGGATAAAACTGTAGCTGGAAAGCGCACAGTTGAGGTTATGAGGAGCTGTAAGCTAGCCAAGGACTGCCTACAAAAAGGGATGATGGGAAGTTTGGACAGGCTTACTTTGTGCCAACAGTCCCACCCACAACTCAGTGGTGAATTTCTGTTGAACTACAGCCGCTCTGCAGAAGCTATGTCCTAGAAAACAAAAACAACATTTTTGTTGTTTATTTTAGTTAAAATCAGCAGAATCATCACTAAAAGACCACTGGGAACACTTTTACAATACATCAAAAGATGACTGGAGTAGGGTTTTAAAATAAGAATTCTTTCTAAGACCGATTTTCTTATCTCAGATTACTTATGTATTTTGTTTATTTAAAGAAAATCTGTCAATGGGGAAATAATTTTTTACCTCTTTCTTAGGGGTCTGTTTCTGCAATGGTTGAATGTTGACAAAATCTCAGAGGAAACAGGTGTGATCCACATCAAAGTTTGTTCTGTTCTTCAATCCTTGAAGCTGCCTTTAAAAATCCCTCCTCTGCTTTTCCAGGCTCCATGGCCGCCGGCTCGCTCCCGCCTCTGATCTGGAGCAAAAGAAGACACGGTTTGAGGAAATGATTCAGCAAAATGCATTATTGCAATCTGCCATAAAACACAGGAAGATGCTGCATGAGCCGTTTAAAGGCTTCTTTATGACTAAAGCAAAGTTTCCTGCCGGCGCTCAGAAGTGCAGTGATGAAAGAGCCCTCTGGGCTTTACTGGAAGTGAATAAACACATTACATTTCCTTTAACGTGTTAGACATGTTTAGGCACTGCTCAGGCAGAAAAAAAACACTCAGACTGCTATATTTACAACATTGAAGACATAAAAATTAATTAAGAAAAGTAAGTCACGAAAAGCTGCAGTTTTTATGGCTGCTTTATATCTCAGTCTGTGTTTTTTAAATTATTGGTGTCAAAGGTCTATCTAAGTATTTAAAAATAGCCAAAAAATAAAAATTTAGTTCTTGAAAATGTGTGCAAAAAACTGATTGATTTTAAAATAAAAGTTTTTGCAGATCAAATCAGAATTTATACCTGAATCAATTAGGGTCAAAGAAGACCATATGACTAATTTATTATTATTATTATGCATTTTAAAAGTGCCAATTTAATTTCAAACACACAATAATATATTTATTGATTAAAATTGTACTAAAGTCCAGCTGTAACTACAACTCTAAAACTAATAACAACCTTCTCAAATAACAAAAACAACATTTTGTCATGTAGTAACTAAAGAATCAATAGAATTAAAAATTATTAAAACAAAAAGATTAGTAAAGATGCAGTAAAGTGCCTTAACATGTTGATCAGTGTGTGCAAAATAACTTAAACCTAAAAAGAAAGAAATCCCAAATCCTGCACAATGTTTTGACTTGCAAAGCAGACGTGTCTAAATAGGTCAATGTTTTTGGAAAACTATGTCACAAGTCAGAATTTTGCAAGTTTGAACAGTGTGCATTTATATCCTCCCTGCTTTGTGTGTAAAAAAAAACGGAAAAAAACACTCAACATGTTAATAAAATAACCTGTTTTTGCTTTTTTCAAAAAATTTTGTAGAAGAGCCTTCAAAGACCCACATCAATGAAAACTACGTTTTTCTGATGGACGATATATACAAAAAAAAATCAGCATTTTGTGAAGTAAAACCACGTGTCCAAAAAGCTGTTCTCTTGTGTCACATATGGGCATCAAAAACAAAATTATATTTGGATAAAGAGCCTGAATACAAGCTTATGTTTAAGAAACGCTGTTTATTTGTGTCAACTCTGTATTACTAAAAATAAACCTGTGCCTATAAAGAAAAGACATTCTAATCTAGAGATTTGCCCAGATTTTTTTATGTTTTTTAATTAATATAGCAAAGATTTAAAAAAAAAAAGAATCAATGACATATCGAAGCTGTGAGATTCAAAACAAGGTACTTTCAGGTAAGAATATTACAAGTCATGTACAACCACCACTTGGGAGCACTGATAAGTGTTTGAGTTTCTCAGTTGATAAAGACTGAACCCTAGAAAGCAGAAATAAGGTTGACACAAAAGATCACAATTTTTACACGGGAATCAAGTGTTTCTGGTGTGACAGCATGTTGGTTTGGTCATTTGATGACCACAAAAACTTTTTTTTTTTTTTGCCAGAGACAATTGCTTAGATATTTTTAAAAGTTTATAAGTTAAGCACATATTAACTACAATCAAAATAATATTTTCACTAGAAGTCACCAAAAGAAAACAATAACAAATACAAAGAATCTTCTGTGTATTCCCCAGAGTCTAACTCACAATTCTTGCACAAGAAAAATGCTAAATACTGCTATTTTTACCATTAGGCTATAGCAGAAACTCCGCTCCACCTTAGCCTCTTTAATTCAACATATCCACTTTCAACGCGCCGTTTTGAATTCACTAGATTTGACGCCCGGTTTGTTCTGCTTTTAACGCGCGTTTTGGGACACCACAAGATGCCGTAATTTATGTGCTACTTTCAAAACGGGCATAAAAAGTGACCTTTTTATGGCAAATACGCCGTTTTTAAGGGCTTTTTGTGGATTATTGACCGCTTTGGCTTGCCATACTTATGTCACACAAAAGAACGGCGTTTTGGACGCGCGGTTTTGCACGCACTAGAACAGTAATAAGTGAGCTTGTTTGAAGTCCACAGCCTGAAAGTGGCTCGGGAGAAGCTGTCAATCAAACGTTGGAGGCGGGGCCAGCGGGCACCACCTGCTTTTACTCAGGCATCTGATTGGTCAGTTTATAACATGAATAACTTGTAATAAAGAAAAAACACAATGAAAAAAATTAGGATTAGAGAAAAGATGTTAATAAAAATGTATTTGGTTATTCTGACAAACAGAATGATAGTAATAGCTGTTTATTGTTGAAGTCTATGGCTATGTCTGAAACTCATTATATAGTAATATATATATAATTATATAATGCACTATATAGTGCGATCTTCATTTTCTAGTGCTGTCCAAATCTGCAATTCCACAGTTCAGTGCACTAGAAATTTCCCAGAAGTCCTTGCGAAAAACTAGCGTGCATCAATGCTAACTAGATTAGTGAATATGCATTGTGGTCAAACAATTTTGAAAAAAAAACATGTTTAAATGTATTTTTTAAATAAACCATCCATATTTTCACTATCAGAACACAGTGGAGTCATAAACGAACGAAGTGAAATAATTATATTGATTCGATTTTGACTTTGTGAAACCGGTTACGTCATATTCGGCGTTTAAAAAACAAACAAAAAAAAAATAGTGAGCATCGTCTCTGAATTGCCTTTAAAATCCAGGGCACCAGTTAGTCCCTGGCTATATAGTTTTTAAGTAGTTAGCAATTAGGGAGGGAATTTGGACATAACTTAATAGGCAAATTTTGAATGAACTCCTGCTGCCCTGCAGAAACTATGTCATAGAAATGACACAAGTTTTGAATAAAAACAGTCAGATCATAATTAAAAGACCATAGATCAAAGGACAAAACTATATATATATATTCACATTTAGTAACCAAAGCAATAAAAATCATATACTCTTTGATATGCAATAACAACATATTAGAAAAGGGTCAGATGGATAAAATAATGAATATTTTCTCAAGGATTTTTTGTGTGTTTGTTGGTTTTGTTGATCCCCTGAAGCAAACAATCATTCTTAATGATGAATTTACTGTTTTCTGCCCTGAGATAAAGCCCTTCCTGTAATCAGGCATTGCTCATTAACTCAAAAGTAATAAAAATGTCAAAAAATTAATGTAGGTCAATGGTTTCAAGTTTGTAGTACCTCCTCCCAGAATTACTGGGGCCTCTCAGGAATGTTTACCAGACAAAAGCATGATTTCCCTGCCAAACACAGACTCCTTTTTCTGTGTTTTCACTAGCATTCTGCGTATCACAGGCCCAGATCAGACCCAGTTCAGACCCAGACCGGTCCGGTCCGCCCCGTCTCCTCCCCCCTCCGAGTCCTCCCCTCCTGCAACGGGATTCGAGAGCCGGAGGAAGAGGGAGGGCGGAGGGCCGATCAGAGAAAAAAAAAAAAAAAAAAAAACGTGACTAGGCACCCAAAGCGTCCTGTTATGCAACAACTGACCTACTAACATACATTTAGAGACTCGGAGCGAGAAGGAGCGCGCGGGAGGAGGAAATGGAGAGAAAATAGAGCGAGGGAGGGAGGAATTGGAGCGACACGAGGAGCGCACCAAAACAAGACGCAGCTTTCACAGTGTACCTGCGTGGACACAGGAGCTGCTGTTTTCAAGGTGTGCGTGGGACACAAGGCTGCGCGCGCGCCCAGCGGATTGTGGGACAAGAAAAAGAAAGAGACTGACCCCACTGTCTGTGGATTCTGTGGATTAATCAAAAATGTAAGTTTTATAGTCATATTTGGTATTTTTGGACACATTTTTCGTGAATCGTTTTCACGCCGCATTCAGCTGTCGCGGTTGCGTTTTTGGTGCCTGGGCGCGCCTGCTTCAATGTCAAGGCGAGGCTGTTCCTCGGCTGCGCGGAGCTGTTGTGGGGGGAAATAGGGCAGGAGGAGGTGGTCTCTGCTTGTGCTTATTTTGGGGGGATTCCTTCTGTGAAAGGAAAGGAGGGATAAAAGGAAAAAGTTAGAGATGTGGTGGAGGTGAGTGTGGATAACGAGGTACTACGAATGCAGCACGCCGTTGTGGCTTTGAGGCGCGTGCTCCAATGATGCATTCACGACATGTTTGAAATATCGGGGGTACACCTGCCTCCGTAACACTAGCAACTCACTCATTAGTGGTCAAAAAAGCGATTATTACTAGTTACTAGTTACCATTAATATAAAGGTTTTAAAAATAATTATTTTTATCGAGAATTAGCTTAAATGCTAGCCGTTCGTCGCACTGATTCTCGGGGTAAAGCGGTGCGGGCGCGCGGCTCTTTTTGTGTTAGTAGGCCAGCTCACGGAGAAAAGAAGCTCCGAGGACACACTTCTCCGCGTCACGTGTAGTCGCTCTCTGTAAAGGTTAACGCGGCTGTGCTCAGCCCTCCGGTTAACCCTTCGATGGAATCCTTTTGTTTACAACCTGAACCGGGCTCGGTAGGAGCGGGAGGCTCCGCGGATGGGGCGGAACATCTGGATGCGTGAGTAGGTCACCAGGCGGAGAGGCTGCCCCCAAGCCGGTTTGTTGTGTTTTTGTGGTATGTGTGTGTGGACGTGGGTGAATTTCACAGCACAGTTGGATTCGCCTCGGATGACTGAGGATCCAATGAAATATGCATGAACACGATTTGTCAGACAGTGCAACAAAGAGGCATACGGAGCAACATATTGCTGGCAATGTGTTGCATTTATTCATTTTTTGGTGTGCTTTTATTCTGAAATAAATCGGATTTAGTTACCATTAATTGCAATATCATGTTGAGTGTTTGTACTTCTCTTATATCAAGCTGCACGTGGACATCCAATCACCTCCACCCCCCCTTGCAGCTTTCCACTCCAAGAATAGCTTGTGTGAAGTTTATCCTCCAGATAAAGTATCACCGTGCCGCAGAAAAAAAGGAAAACCTCATCTTAATAGTTTGCTGCCACATGTGTAGAAAGCATAGGTTGCATAATAAATGAATTAAATAATAAAATTGGATTAAAGAGCGTCAGATTATGCAATCGGCAGAAACACAAAGTCTGTGGCGATGCGGGGCTGGACTGGATGCTGCCAATTGGTTGGCGTGCACACTGGGGCTGTGTGCCAGCTATGAATGTAGGTCACATCAGTCCTATGGGAGGGGTGGGGGGGTGAGGCGCACAACCGCCACCGACTACAAAAGCCAGAATGAGAGTCTTATCAAAATAAATAACAAAGAAAGCCAAGAAATGAAAAGTGGCCTAAATAAACGACAAGCTATGGTTTTTATAAATGTAAACAAGGCGCGCACTCCTTTCAGTTGATAATGGTTATCCAATAAAGCACTGTAATTTAAGATCCTCCCCACTTTCCACAAAGATGATGAAAACTGTGGGCCTTGCTTTGTTATCTGGCTGTGGTTTGGAGCCAGCGGAACGGAGAATTACAGCATGGAGTAGGCCACATGTGACTGCAGCAACACATGGACTGAGTCACTCTGCTTTTTCTTCCCCCAAAGCGCTGATACGACTCCTGAAACAAGGATCCGATTTGGACCGGGCTCCGCCTCATCTTGTTTGCTTCCTAATTGCCTCCCTCCCTTTTTCATCTGTGACTTATTTTTCTCTCCGTACTGTCAGAATGGCTTTGGGGGGGCAACAGTTTCATCATCCTTCATGATCCCCTTCAACCCCCCCTAAAATGCAGGACCTTCTCGTGTGTCCTGAAACACGTGCAGGCAGTTTGGAACGCGCTCCACTGTTTCCAAACCTCACGGCCACTTTTAGACTCTTGCGGCGTGGCCCCAACTTGGGATTCTTCCACCGTGCTGTCATTCCACAAGTGCCAGAGCGCTGGCGCGATGACATGTGAAGCATATAATAAATGGGAAGAGCGATGTAGGGCGAGGAAGTGGCTGCTAAAAGCATGTGTACAGATGAAACGTAAATTCAGAGCGTACATCAGCTTCAATTCGATAAAGGGAGAGTAGAAAGATCACTGGCTTATCTGATTGACATTCATTGTGTGGTTAAATGTCGAGAAGAAAAAAGACAAACATTACAAGCTTCCATTGATAGTCGCTTGATCACAAGAGGTCATTCATGAGTCTGCTTCATCCTGAGGAGAGATAATGGAATATACGCACTCTATGACGACAGTTACCCCCTCCCCTTTCATTATTTGTAAGTTGTTTTTCTCACCATCTGCTTTTGACCATTTCAAGCCTCTAGTTTAGAAGAAGAAGCGAGCGAACGCCTGAGATGATTGGCTGTGCCTTCCGTTTCCCCTTTTTGTTGCTAGGGGTGACACATTCCTTGTATTGATGCAATACCAACACTTGTGATTTTCACCCCCCCTCGTCGAAGCAACAGCTTAATCTTATCTTGATTCCTTTTGTTTTACACTCATCGATCTCCCTTCTCTTTGTCTTTTTCTCCACCGGCGCTCACCTTTCTTTCTTCTTCGGTTCTATTTGTTGGATTTGTCCCTTTCTGCGCCTGCCAAATGGCTGACCTATTTTCCGCGGCGGAAGGAGCGAGACTCACATTTGAGCGGCCGGTCCCCCGCTTTCTGGGTCAGTGGGACACACGAGAAAAAGCCTCTCCTATTTTTTCCTCCCTCGTGCTCAACAGGCACATGTCAAGTGGTCACAAGAATGACCTGAAACAGCCCAGCCATGAATGGAAAAATACCCAAGAAGAGTTTTTGGACTTTTAAACAAATACTTAAATCCCCTCTTTTAGAGTTGGATTAGATTATCTGTAAGGAAACAAGTGATAAAAGCTGAACTCTGTACAATTAAGTTTACATTTGTCAACATGAGAGGCAGGAAAAAAGTGATTATTTTGTGTCCGTTGCTGTAGCTTACATAATGCTGTAGGATCCAAAGGAGGTTAAAACTGGTACAAACACTTTTAAGGATTATGAGATTACATATTCAGAGTGTGCAGATGTTGTGGGGCAGGGATGTGCAACAGCTGGTCCAAAAATGAGATGTTTTCTGTTGTTCTGTTACGAAACATTTAACATGTAAGGGACCATTGCTCTCATTAAATAATCCGCTAAACCAGGGGTCTCAAACTCAATTCACCTTGGGGTCACTGAAGGTGGAGTCTGGGCCATGCGGGGTTCCATTTGTGCCAAAAATCTGTTTTTGCGTCCACTCTCTATATCTCTAGTCTATTGTCTATGTCTACTGAACAAGTTTATTGAAAATTTGTTCATGTCTATGTATTACTAAGCAATATCTTCTGCGTGTCCTGTGAAATGATAAGAGCTAACGGTGCTAGCAACTGTTGCTAAGGCCTTTTCTGACGACCAGGTCAATGGACAATAGCAAATGCAAAGTTTTAACCATTAAGCAAGTTGAAACATCACAAAGCGTGGATTAGCAGAAGATATTTCTTAGTAGACATTGAACTTCCACATTAAGGCAAGGGCTACAAAATATCAACTTGGGGGGCTGCAAATGGCCCGGGGGCCGCCAGTTTGAGACCCCTGCGCAATTTCTCACTTTTGTAATCAGGAAATCATGTTCAGCCAAAAACACAACAAAGGTTTTTGTCTAGCAATGACGAAACATCTCAGTCCATCGGAGGAGTCATACGGGAACGTGAAGGAAGTCACGCTAGCAAAATCCAAGATTACGGAAAACAAAAGGGCTTTGCGAAAGACTCTTGATCACTTCATGAATCATGCATCTACATTTAGTTTTTGTGTTGTGTACACCATTAGCTGGGCCGTCGTCTGATCATAACCCAATTTCTATAGGTTCTTTAAGAATGAGGTGAGATTAAATATCCCAAAAATCCAGAAATTTGCCACGTTTTTCTTCCATCGTCCATGTAGTGCTAGTTGAGGAAATGTTTTAGACTTTTTGATATTCCCAAGTGATTATAGTCTTTAATCATTAATCTAACTTCACACTGATCTTATTTTAGTGGATAACTGATTTTGTAGTTCTTCTAAATGAAGAAAGTGCTCTTTTTTATTGCCCACGTTCAGGGAAAACAAGGCTTCTGGTATGTAAATAATAAAAATAAATGATCTGTTAGCACGAAAATACATGCACATTGTGAGCTCTGACACGTCCGTGAAGACTGCCTGAAGGCTGTCTTAGCTCCTTCAGGCGTCACCTAAATGAAACATTCAGTCTTACTCTAGCCTGTGTCCCACCTTCTGCCTTGCTTTCTTTCTGGGGGCCTTGACCTACATTTATCAAGGCTCCCCCTCCCAGCTGCCCCCACACCTTCAAATCTCTCTGCAGAGTCTCGGCTTCCTTATCCTTGACCTGCATTAGCAGATGCCTTTGTCTGCTTTATCTGCTCACTCTGCATCATTGATTTGGCGCTGAGTTGTTTTGGCGAAGAATGCTGCCACATTCCTCTGCAGATGAACACACGGAGAGGGGTGGGAGGAGTCTGGCAGTCTTTGTCGACGGTGGTTTCTCGGAGGAGAACCCATATCTTGTAAATTTTCTTTGTGTGTGTCAAATGCTTTAAAACAGAACCAGGGAACTCTGACCGGCGCACTATGTGCTCTATCTGATCCGAACACTCAACCGGCAAGGGAAACAAAGGAGATAATCCTCAAACGATGGAGTTTTCATGCCCTCAGCATGTCTCAAGCTGATGCAGTTTTTGTCTTGTGTCTGCGCTTTGCTCGGCTACACGGCGCACAGTTGATAATTACCAGCCCTGAATGATGCCGTTAGCTGCTTCAATAAAAAAAAAAAAAAAAAACGCAAGCTCCTCACTGGGGAGATGAAAGCAGTCGGCCTCGCAGTGAACTCGTTGTCCACATTACATCACAAAGGCAACATCAACATGCCAAGCTAGGGGTCAGAGGTTATGGGCTGCAGACGGATCAGATCCATAGCAAGGCCAAAGGGCCAGACACTGAGATTTAACCACCATTCAGCGGTTGCCAGGGGTGACATATTCGGGGAAAGCCAGACATGCCAATGCAGCTGAGGAAAGCTTTACTATTTTTAAAGTCTTTGATCAGAAACTTAAAGCAAGAAATAAGATAAATGATATGGATCTGCATGGTTTGTGGAAAATTAACATTAATTTAGTTTGTCTTCTTTTTCTCTGTCTGCAGCTTTTCAGTTGAAAGTTCTCTCTGGAGCAAAGGAGGAGCAAGGTTTTCCAAGGCCCTGACATGCTGAGTTAGACTGACTGACCTACATCCTTCAGCTCCTCTGGATTTCTAGGACACTCCTCCACCAGCTTTGTTCACTGTGCTGTTTTAGACAAAACCTCAAAGACACAATAAAGCAATAGCACAGAGGAAAAAACAGGAAGTTGTTGCATCTAAAGAATATTTTCACAATCTGTTGGACTCTGAACAGAAACAATCTGCAAGTGGATAAATGAGGGTGTCCAATCCTGCAACTCAACAGTTTTTTTGTCCCTTTGGCCTATTTAGACACCTGATTCTCCATCAGGTCTTTACTTAAAAAAACAGGGCCAATCCAGAAGGCAAAGTGTTTTCATCGCAATCACAGCTTCTCAAGCTGGCTACGGCTTGACAAAAATGGAAAATCTTAATTCAGCACTAAAGACATTGAACAAAAACTCAGGGGAAAACCTGAACTGCCTTGAGACCTTCAACAATTATGATGAGTCTTCCCTACAAGCCACACCAGCTCGTTTGGGTCGTCTCATCAAGCCCAAACCCAATGTCACCTGCCGGAGAAAGCGAGAGTTCATTTCTGATGAGAAAAAGGATGCATCCTACTGGGAGAAACGGCGCAAGAATAATGAAGCCGCTAAGCGGTCCCGGGAGAAAAGACGACTCAATGATATGGTTCTGGAAAACCGGGTCATTGCACTGAATGACGAGAACGTGAGGCTCAAGACAGAGCTGCTCCAGTTGAAGCTGCGCTTTGGCCTCATAAGCACAGCCTCATACATCGAAAAGAGCCAACAGATCAGTGTGAGCAACAACACAGCCAATGGAGGCTCGTCGTCATCATCCTCTTCCACTCAGTACTACTCCAGCGGCTACTCAAGTGGTTCTCAGGTTATGATAAACTCTGATTCCTCGGAAACTGAGCAGTCAGGACGCAGTGAGGGTCACAGGCAGATGGTGAAGTACTCTCCACGTGGCTCCCTCTCCGATATGTCCGATAGCTCATCAAGAGACAGCCCAGAGCCTCTACCGTTTGAGATCAAGCAGGAGGGTGACAGGCTAGAGATGGACATTGCTAATGGAACCACCACCCAGATCATGTTCAACATCCACCGTGGTTTGGCTTCTGTTCCCACACACCATCAGATTCAGCAGCATCAGGAGATGGATACTGGATATCCCAGCCAGCAACCAGAGCAGCACCAACTTCTTCAGCAGCAACTGCGGCAAGAGCCTGTTGCTTCAAGCAAAACTCCAAGCCAGGAAGCTGCCTCTCACCCCCCTGCTGCCCAGAGGAGCGTCATTCTGTATGGTGCCAGTAGCGCCTCCTATGCCAACCTGACCAGGTCCCAGGACGTTGACCTAGAGGCAGCCACAAAGCCAAGCAGTCAAATCTGCATTAGCCAACTCCCCAAGTCCATCACAGGGAACTCCATAGAGACTCTAGCTGAGGTTGCAAACCAGCTGGACAAAGAGACATTAGACTCTCCCTCTCATGAGATGTCAGATAGCTGTGCCGAGGCCAAAGAGGGGCAGCTATATAGAGTTTGCCATCTTAGCCAGCAGAATTTGGAGAGTGATTCATCAGAGCTTTTCAACGATCAAGCAGAGGGGGTCAGCCATCCTCACTTGTACCATCATCTCCAACATCCTCCTCAGTCATATCCACAGGACGAGGAGCCTCCAATCTTGAGTTATGAGGGCATGCCCAGAAACAATGCTTTTTATCAAGGCCAACTGGTGTCCAACTCAAGGGACTGCCCCTCCACTGAGGACGATATCTGCAGCGCTGAAAAAGAAGCCTTCACAGATGAAGAGTCCCCCTCTTCATCCTGTGCAGACATGGGCAGCTTCCAAAACCAACATCTCGCCGGCGTCCTTCAGCCTGCCTCCCCCTCACCGCAATACCAAGGCTGTTCCCAGGGATGGGATCCCCAGGGGGAGGGACGGGGAACAGCGCTTCCACACAAACTCAGACTCAAACACAGGGCCATGAGCAGTGGAAGCAGCGCTGGTCAAGAGTCTCCAACATCTCCATCTTCAGCAACGCCGCCTCCCATCCCCCAACATTCCTACTTGTCCCCTTCACCCACACAGAACATTAGACAAGACAGTCCAGGTGCGGCTTGCAAACAGGTGGCTGCGGGGGAGGGGGCAAGGACAGGGAGCGGGAAAAAGGAGACAGTTGGGCGACGAAACAAGAGGCGAGAGTAGCCGACTGTCACTGTACCTGTTGACAGGTTTTCTAAGAACTACCCTACCATCATGCCTTTGTCCTACAATACACATCACCTCCTGGACCCTTTGGGGCAGAAAAGTGGACTTTTGTACCCTGCTAACCCCAGAGGCAACAAAAAGCTGGACATTTTGTCGGGCTGTGTCATATTTGTACATACTGTATAGACTTGCTGTTTCTTACATCCTCTCCATACCTACAGAAGCACTTTTGTTTATATTTTGAGAGGAGGAATGGAACTACACTTTTCTACTTTTGTCCTGTAACAGCTTACAATAAAGCACATTTAGAAACCTTAGGAAAAGGAATGTAGAAGGAATTTGGTACACATTCAACTGTAGACAAACACGTGTATGGCTCCTTGCCTTAAATCATATGAACACTGGGGAAATCCCATCGACCAAAGAAGCACCAACACTACAAAGTTCCATACCTCTTCCCAGTCCCTACCTCTACCACTATATACTCTCCCCTACCATCTATCTTCTTAAAATCACCATCTCATTTATATTTTAAGCACTTGGGTTGTACATATTTGTGATATATGAATATATGCATCTATAATAAACCTATATTTTACATAAAAATTTGGATACAAAAAAGCAACAAATTCTGCAGTGGTTTTTAAGGATTCAGAACGTGACCACCCAACGACAAATCGCAAACATTGTACAGCCAACTTGGCTGCCATTACTACAGCACTTACTCAGAGTCTCTCTTTTGATTGTTAAACTTCGGCATTATTCATTAGCTTAAACCCTGTTTACACAGAAATGGCCATCCATTTTGGAGCGCCGGGAGCACTGAGTAGAGAACAAGTTGTCCCCTGAGGCAATCACCTCATTAAAATGTCTGGATTTATAAACCTTTAACCAGCCTTGAACTATTTGGTGGTGGAAGTCACCAGCTGCAGGCTGTAAGCCTTTATTTTGTGTGAGCTTTACCAACTGTATCTTGTCATTGTTACCATTCACTAGCCCACTGTATTTATTTCCCTCCTCTCATGCCCATCACTATAAAGAAATGGAAAAGCCCACTGGAACATAGACAGAGAATGTGTATAGACCTGTATAGATGCGTATCAAAGCAAGGAGTTTGAACTCCGGTGTTGGTGAGAGGAAACTTCGAGACAAAAAAAGGGAGGATTAAGTCACATTTATGTAAACACTGAAGTGCACTGAGTTCACGAAGAGTTAATCTGGTGTGGAGGCAAAAAGCTCTGCATAGCTACTGTTTATTTTTGTGGTCTTATCCTAGCTTTGTAGTGTGACCCAAGGTGACCTGCAAAGCCCCTAGAAATTTTCTAATTGGTGACTGAGTTTTAACAAAACGAAAAATGGATGCCAATACAAATTTTAGTAATTTGATTAAAAAAAAAAAGATTTTTCAAGATTGCTTTCTATGTGACTCCAATACTTTTTCCATTTTTTTTCTTTCCCGTGGTAGCCCTCCTGTTGGGTTCTGATGAATTGCCTTCACTGGATTCTAATTTTAATGTCTATGTACCATGTTTGGCTTTTTGGTGCTTGTGTATAAATGTAAAGTTTCACACTGTAATGTTTGTTTTGTTGTTTTTTATATCTTCTTTTTAGTCAAGGTGATGTTCTGTTTTCCTCTATTCTGTGTCTCCTCTTCTGCTGACTGTGATGACATGTATTAGCCTCATCCCCCCTCCCATGTTTTCAGTGTGTAAAAAAAAAAAAAACCCGTGATTGTGGTTTTGCTGATGGTTTTTAAGAAAAAAAATGACAAAAAAAGAGAAAAAAAGATCACAGGCGGTGTTTGGAGACAGGTGGTGGTTGGTTTGACTGGGGTTACCATTGCTTCCTTTTGACATGACTGTATGTAAAGACACTAATGTTCATTTGTGAAAGATTGGAGCATTTCAAGAAAAATAAAAAAAAAATGTTGACTCGTCAGCATCTTAAGGAAAACAATTGTTGGGATGTTTTTATGCACGTAAACACACTAAAGTTACACGTCATGGCCGTTTTCTACCACTTAAAAACCCCTTGTATCATATTTGATACATTTCTGAGACCCCTATGTCATTAGCATGAATCAAACTTTCCATTTAAACCCATTGTTTTCTGTCCTGTAGTTCATCATCATGCCACTAGGGGCACCAGAAAGGCTTTTCCTGCTCATTTTAAAATGGCTGCTTGCGTGAAATCTTTTGGCGGGAAAAGTTTAGCTGATTTTTTAAAACTTTATGAGGAGAATAACTCATCTACTGTTTTTCAGTTTTAAATGACTATTTGATGAATTGAAAGAACATAAAATTTGGTGATTTATCTTTATAATACAGTTACATCATGTTAAAAATGTGTGTTTTATATTTGAGATAAATAAGGGGATTTTTTTGCATCTTAAACTCGTGAGCAAAAACTTACCAAATCACCCAGCGTATCACAAAGAATACTATCTATATCTCATATAAGTGTACATTGAAAAGTATTTTTGTGTGGGTTTCATCAGAAAATATTTTTAATTACAAAAAATAATTCATTTTCCGTTGATTCTTTGAAGTAGTTAGCTTACAACAGTTTAATTCATTTATTTATTTATTGTTTTGACTGCTAATGAAGTAAACAAGGAATTAACTGCTAGACAAAAAAAACATGCACAGTTTAAGAGTTTCTTGAACTCCGGACATTTTTTTTCCCTGGAAAGTTGCACTATCACATCTCAGACTTTTCTCAGAAAAGGTCTCGGAGGAGGTGTGTCCTGTTGGAGGAGAGATAACCTTTTATGGTGCTCACCATTCCCCTCGGACAGCCTGCTGTTTTTGGCTTCGGAGGCTAATTTGCAATCAGAGAAGCTGCAGAGTGACATACTAACACACTTTACTCTCACGGGCCAAAAAACTCTGCCAGGCTTGTCTGATGTAACACTGGCCTACTTTAACAAACACTCTGTATGAGGAGAGTGGGGAGGATTTGCATGCAAACATAAAAGTACTGTTTACAGTACAGGCTTTTTTGTTATATGATACTAAGTTAACATATACAAAGTGAGTTGAATGGTAAACAAAAGTCCTGCTCCAACACGGTAAGACATTTTCCCACAGTACTTCTTTACCCCACCAGATCAGAACAGGTGTGCCCAGTGAAAACCAGGATATTTATAGCAGGAAATGCGCTCCCAAGTTTAAACTTATTGACCCACCTCAGTCATCTTTTGATCCATTTTCAAAGCATTCCCACTGTTTTTTAATCATGATTATGGTGTTTTTTCCTAAATCTAAAAAAACGGACTGACCGAGAAATTCGCATCTGAGTTGTGGCTCTTTTAGTGCAGAGCAACCCCAACCCCACTTTCCATCACCCATTTGTTTGCATTCTTTCCCACAAGCTCACAACCACAACTAGCAGTGCAACAAAAATGGTGAGCATTATCGAAGCTATCCAATCGTACAGTTTTGATCCAGATTCTAGTTCAGACGAGGAAAACAAAGACGTTTGTCTGCAAGTGGATGCATCAGAATGGAGCAAAGCAGGAAGCTTGTCACCTGTCGATTCTCTATGTCACAAATAAGCTGTTTTTCAAACAGCATTTTTTTATTTGTTCATGATTAGGGTTGGACACTGAAGTTCGGTTCCAAGTGTTTAAGAATAATGCTACAAGAACAAGTTAAAAACACCAGAAACAGTTTTTATTTGGGTCCTTAAAGGGCATACATCATGCTCTTCTAAGCCTATTAGAGTAAACTACATGATAATTTATTAAAATTATTTTATATGAAAAATGAGTTGTTTTCAAAAGATCCTTTAACTACCTGGAATTAAGACAAATTGATTTCTGAGGCTCCGCCTTTCGCTCTATGTGGGTGTCGCCCGTTTCATAAAATCAGCCTCGGCAGTGAGTTTGCATTTCATCCACAAAAAATGTATAACGAAACAAAAATAAAGATAAAATGAAAGCCTTTTGCCGATCACCGCTAGCTTAGCGGAGATGGAGGTGTGTGTGCATTAGCCTGGGGGGCGGAGCTAGCAGCGCAGATTCTTCCTGGAAGGGGCTGTTCCCCCACGTGGGGACTCAGAGAGGAGGTTTATAGAGGACTACTCAGAGATGCGTGCTTTGGGTGTGTATTTAATGAGGAATTCATGTTTAAATTCACTTAAAAGTAAAATATATATATATATTTTGCATGATGGGTAAAACTCAATCGCACAGGGGGCCAAAATCCAAAACACACCTTAGGCCGAACAGGATAAACATTCATTGAACACACTAAAACAAAATTTTTAAAACTGTAAAACCATTATTTTTTACATGAAAATTAATTAAAACAGGGTAGAATCTTATTCCAGAATAAATCAACTTAAACCTTGAATAATTTAAAATATTTTACTGTTCAAAATTATACATCAATAAAATAAAATGATCTGGAGGGCCGGATATAATACCTGGAGGGCCGGATCCGGCCCCTGGGCCTTGACGTTGACACATGGTTTAATGTGAAGCACTGGACAAGCTAAGGCAGAGTCAATCTGATCCTGACACTCTGCAGGAACACTGTTGTGCTTCATAGCTTAAGCCAAGTTCACTGAGGCTACATGAACTCCAGAAAAACAAGACGGAGGTTACTGGGATTTAAAGAAAAAAACCCTCTTTTTTAAAAATGCTTAGATTTTTTTGTAACAGGTTGACTCTGTAGCCAAACTCAGTGGCAACAGCTATTTTTTTCTCACTTGTTCCCACCAAATGTGTTTGTTTCCCTAAAGGGCGATGGGAGGAGCACTGAGGAGGGGGAGGAAGTCAAGCCACTTCGCTAACTTCATCTTAGTCTGCAAACAAAGCACCTCTTTGACGCTGACACATCAGTGCCCTTCACAATGCTCTCAGTCACACACACGAGCAGCAACATGCACCGACACACACATGCACGACTGTGCACCGTGAACGGGGGGAAAAAGCAAACTTTCTCTCCCGTGGGATTTCAGGAATGGGGGAGCCATTCAGTTAAAGCTGCATGCTAACAATAGCCACCCTACAGTACCCATGGGATCCCCACCAAGGTGACTGTGTGCACGCACGGCAAAGCTGAGCCCATATTGTGCCACGTCCCTTATTTTTCCCTGATTTGACTTGCGGCGGTTGCATAAACAGGTCAGGAGGAAAGTAGGTCACTGTGCTCGAGTCAAGAGAGCGGGGAAACGGGAGAGAGAGGCTGAGGCAGACAGAGCGGATTGGTGAAGGTTGTGGCTCCAACCGTGTCGCCCTTGTTTGTCTGGGGCAGCAGTGATGCTTTTGACAAACAGAGCAGAACAAGGCTCTCCTGTTACCTTGTTGCCCTTCGCAGCCTCAGGGAGGGGGTTATTGGAGAAGGACAGGAGGTGGGGAGGGCTGAGAGATGAATGGAGGGGTAGAATAGGAAGGAGCACTGAGACTGGAGGAATCTGGTTTGTTTCTCAGCAGGCGTGTGGACTGTGACCTGTGCCGGGATACCACTTTTGCAAAGTAATGCAACTTCATGAGGCTTTTAGTGAAAACTCAGATAATTTGATCAAAATACCCAAAAATATTTTGGGTTACAAAGGATAGTTTAACCCACAGGCCCCTTTTGGAAATCTGTGTTACTGTTGAATAATCTTGCAAACATCCCAGGTGTTGTGTTTGGGAATGAAGGTAAGGGAACTGGATTGTTCTGATCTGGGTCAGTGAAGTCCCAGTACCATTTAAATCTGCTCTCCTTTCTCCTATTTTCTTTTTATGACTTAAGTTTATGGGGTCAAATCAGGATCAGCTTAAAGTGAACAGATAGAAAAACTGAAAACAATGCATTGTAAATGAAAAAAAAGAAAATTAGAAAAAAAAAGACTTGAAATAAGCTTGAAAATGTGAACAAAGAAATAAATAAAATTGGAAAAAAATCTGGAGTTTAGCTTATATTTTAGCAACATGCTAGTTGTTTTGTCAAAATTAGGCTTTTTTACAGGGGCCCTACCATGAAAATTCTATTTTTTGAGGTTTTAAATGCATTTTACTGTTCAATCCTGCACTATTTTTATCTGTTCATGCATTTAAGAGTAATCCTGTAAAAACCTGCACTGTCTGCAGCAGCCCCTTCCATACCCATGAAAACAAGCGGTTGAAAACGTGCTGATGTAAGATTGATGCCAACAGCTCACTCCAGGAAGAGTCTGCTCTGACAGCTCCACCTCCAGTCTAACGAAACACACAATTTCTCCACTGAACTAGTGATAATCAGCAAAAAAA
>NC_050519.1:24588648-24627552 GCF_002922805.2 Oryzias melastigma
AATAATTTGTTTTTTAGTGTTTCAAATGTAATATATGATCATATATATGAATATAGTATATAAT
This sequence comes from Oryzias melastigma, assembly GCF_002922805.2. Taxonomy (NCBI): domain Eukaryota; kingdom Metazoa; phylum Chordata; class Actinopteri; order Beloniformes; family Adrianichthyidae; genus Oryzias; species Oryzias melastigma. Next base: position 24,588,713 of record NC_050519.1, read on the forward strand.
AATGGTGTTTTCCCCTTTAAGTTATTTCAACAAATTTGGAGTTTAGCTAATATTTTAGCAACATGCTAGCTGTTTTTTTAAAATATGATTATGCCATTTTTAGTATGGGTGTATATTGGTAAGAGTCTGGTGATACGAAACGTACGTTTCTTACAATACAATACATATTAAGATATATCCAAAGTTGCTGCACAAACAGTTTTTCACTTTTCGATACCCAAACAAATACTGAGTAGTACATGTCTCATAACAACAAAAATCGCAAGGTTTACTGAACTTTTGACACAAGCTGGTTCTCGCTAAATCTTAAATAATTAATTAAATATAGTCTTTTTTGCATTTTAAATTGATACAAGTATTGCCAAACAAAATATCATGATATATCGTCAAATCGATTTTTTCCTTAAACCTCTAGTTTTTGGCCAAAATTAAGCAGAAGGGTGGAATAAACGTTTGATGCGGATCTCGATCGCATGGCCAGGCTGAGGAATAAAAAAAAAACAAAACAATCATGCATCTCTGTTATCGTTCAGGGGGTCGGGCCAGATGTGAAGTCGGGCCGGATCTGGCCCCCGGGCCGCCGTTTGGCGACCCCTGCCTTAAGACAGATCCAGACGACCTCAGGGTCCGTGAGAACTCATACTTTAAAAGCAGATCATTTAAAAGGGAAGCCCCAAGACCACTGCAATACTGATTATTGTAAATATTAGCATGTTTTAAACAAATTTTATTAAAAAAATTTAAGATCATTGGAGGAAAAATATGTTAAAAGCAAACATCTTCTAGTCTGATTAAAATAGCAACTATTACCGGTTTAGTTTAGAACCTTTACCTCTCAATAAAAGGGAATACAAATGCACAATGAGTCTGGAACCACAACTATCTTCAACATCAGGCTCTGCCAGCTCCAATTAAAGTAAAGGAAAACAGACAGAGGAGGAAGAAAATGCAGGTGGACGCTGGAACTTTGACTGAACACAGAAACTCTCTGGAGACGAGTCGGTCAAGAAATGACCACAGAGGGACAGAGGGAAAGCCTTTGTCTTTTAGAGGTATAAACAAGGAGTTGTTGTGTCATTTCTCCCACTGGCACCTTCATAGTAGGTCTTAACGCATGCAGGTGACGGCACCAGGAGCCCCACATACACACTCCATGCAGCCACACCTGCAGCTTCTCTGCAAAAACAGAAGCTTAAGTCTCAGAGGTGATGTAACAGGTGTGGGTGACACAGAAAACCGCAATGTTGTTGTTGTTTTTGAATGCATCACATCACCTTCACCTTTGCCTGCTGGTCTGCAGTTTTATGAGAAAACCAAAAAAAAAGTTCAACAAAAAGAAAGCAAAAATACTAATTTCATATGAAAATATCTTGACTTTTGTGTCAGAAATTCACATAAAAGCAGTCAACAAATTTAACTTCTCAAGATCAAAGAAGCTTTTATTTAAAAAATAAGGAAAATGCCACCATTATTTAACAGGATCAAGGCAAAGAAAAGATTAAAAAGTATGTTTACGGCCACTCACATGGAATCTGCAACTCTTCTGCTCTAGGACACTAACCAGAGTGGCTGGAGTCCCTCAAGGTTATGTTGTTGGCCCTACTTACATTTATTTACAAACAGTTTATGAAAGAACTTGGATAGTTTTGTTTTAGTTATTTCATTCTGAAATTATAATAACTTGAAAAACAAATAGATGCAAACAAAAAGAAAATCTTTATCCACATTAATACAAAACTGATTAATGCAAATGAAAAGGTTTGAACAAAGAAACATTATTTCCATTGAAAAAGGATTGCTTTCAAACTAAAAAAGAAGCAGATTATGTTTTCAAACAAATAAGTCCTGGCTGAATGTGAAATTACTATGTGTGTGTTTACATAGATAATTCCATGAATAAAGTTACTTCAAGTGAGAGAAATATTATTAGTGAAGGTAAAAAAAAGGTTTTGAGCATAGAAAATCCAAGACTAACTGTTTTTGGTGCTTTTAACATGTTATTGTAGCATTTTGTAGCTTAAATTTGAGTATTTTTATTAAGATTTTTGTGAATGAGGAGCAGAAAACATACAGTTTGAAAAAATCATATTTTGATGTAAAAAAATACAAATCAAATTTATTTATATAGCCCAATATAAAAAAAAAATAATTGTCAACAATAGCTGGTTGCTAAACTAAACAGACTAAACTAAACTGGTTATTCCTGTTCTTAGACCCTCCCCAGTAAGGAAAATCTAAAAAAAAACAACAAAAAAAAAAGAAACCTTAGGGATGTCCACATGAAGGAGAGATCCTCTCCCATGACAGACAGGAGACTTACCAGGACTGTTAAAGAGGAATTAGCTGATCTAACGCTACAACAATGTATTTGAATATAGCTCATCAAGATAGAACCGGAGGACATGTAGGGCTGAGGTCCTAGATGAGCCAGGGGCGAAGTCCACAGCCAAGATGAGCCAGAGGCGAGGTCCATAACCAAGATGAGCCAGAGGCAGGGTCCACAGCCAACATGAGCCAGAGATGAGGTCTATTGCAAAGATAAGCCAGAGGCGAGGTCCTCGGCCAAGATGAGCCAGAGGGGAGGTCTACGGCCAAGATGAGCCAGAGGTGAAGTCCACGGCCAAGATGAGCCAGGGGCGAAGTCCACGGCCAAGATGAGCCAGAGGCGAGGTCCTCGGCCAAGATGAGCCAGAGGCGAAGTCCACGGCCAAGATAAGCCAGAGGCGAGGTCCTCGACCAAGATGAGCCAGAGGCGAAGTCCACGGCCAAGATAAGCCAGAGGCGAGGTCCTCGACCAAGATTAGCCAGAGGTGGGGTCCACAACTAAGATGAGTCAGAGGTGAGGTCCACAACCAAGATGAGCCAGAGGCGTGGTCCACGGCCAAGATGAGCCAGAGTCAAGGTCCACGGCCAAGATGAGCCAGAGGCGGGTCCACAACTAAGATGACCCAGAGGCGAGGTCCACGGCTAAGAACAGGAGCACAGACAATCCACCTGGAATCACCTGGACTCCTAGATGCCAGATAACGAGCCAGGGCGTCATCTCCGGCTCCCCGAAGGGGAAAGGAACAACACATGAATTGCACTGCACCAAACAAGCACAGATAGCTAAATAAAATATATAACAAAATAGATGGCAAGAGAAGTAAATGAGAATAGAGGACAGAACCCCAGTGCACCACACTTTGCCCCAGCTTCAAACTTCTAGCAGCCTTCTAGCAATTAATAGTAGGCGGGCCACAAGCTCCACTCTGATGGATCCACTTGTACACAAATAGATCCAATTGTTCTCTTCGTCTGAGCTGGAATCTGGATCAAAACGGTATACCTCTAATATTGTTCGCCATTTTTGTTGCACTCGTAATTTTAGCTTGGGGTTGTGAGGGGCTATAAGCTAGCATGGGAGAGTGCAAACAAAGGGATGATGGGAAAGGGTTATGGGCTTTGTTTGAAATTTTCCATTTCATTTCAAAGAGGGATTGTCTGAAAGTCATAGGACTAAGAATATTCCTCCATTCCTTAGGGTTGTTTTTAGATGTATTATGGGAATTTCTTTGTTTTGCAAGCAGATAAATACTTAATTAGGGAATCTTGTAGCTACAAGAGTGGTGCAGTTATCTTAGTTTGTGTTTTATTGTCGTTTTATTCTTTTATAGTTTCTTTATGTATTCTAGCTAGGAGCTCTTTATCTGCAAAATGACTTAAACATGAACTGATACATTTTCAGTCGTGTTGTTGAAGGATTTTAGGTTTTCTGTTGGATAATACTAGAACATTTTGTGTAATTACTATAACTTCTCAGAAGGTTTGAATGATTGTAAAGCTGGAGAGCAAGAAGGTTGCAAATGTGCAGAAAAAGAGCTGCAGGCAGCATGAGGGCAGCAGTGGAAGAGGGCAGATAGCGTCAAGAGTCATAAAGTTCCCTAATCTCATCTAAATATTGACCTGATGACTGTCAAAGGTTTTATAACCCACAATGACCCGTTTACCGGGAATGCGTAAGGAATACTACAATTCAACGGAAGCGCACGGAGCCAAGTGCAAACAGTGACATGTTTGTGTGTCATGGTGGCGGACAAAGGCCCTGTCAGAGCTAAAACATTACCCTCGCTGTGGCGCCGATAAAATCTTCTGTTGTTTTTATGTGTCACCTTCTTTTTCACCTCAGCTAGGATGAGGACACACTTCAAACTAGCGGTGTTGTAATATTGGTTAGAAAATATGTTATGCAATGAAAGGCAAGCAGCTGCCTGGAGTTCTGATTGAGTAACATGCCTGAGTCCAGGCAGGGCGAGTGTTGGGGGTTTGTTTTGATTTTAAAGGGCTCCGTCAAAGCGCCAATATAGGCAATGCTTCATACATGTGTGTGTGTCTGCTGTAAGAGGGTACCATCACAACAAATTAGTCTCACTTGCCTTGCTTCTGTTTTTGTTTGCCATTACTCATTCACAATAAGAATTAGGTCAGCAGTCACGTGTATGGAGTTCCAGCCTCCATCGGGCTTAAAAGCGATCCAATTCCAGCTACAGAAGCTGCTTTTGGATGTTTGAGGCCATAAAAACAGAGTTTGTTTTCACAGGACCCCACAGGAAAGGCAGCTGGCCGTGTGTCGTGTTTGCTGTTGGATTTGGAAGAGCTCCAGCCGCGGTGACCTTGCAGGGAGTCGCTCACAGGTGTTGGACGGTTTGCGCGCAGGCTCAACATCTGATATGTGTGTTTACAGGGAGCGGAAAGAGCTCTCGCACGCCGTCCTGCAGACACCAAAGTGGCCCTTTATGTTGCGCTCAGATTTGTGGCTCACACCCCGAGTTGCTGACGTTAAAGCGGAGTGAATTACAGTCCAGACATCTATCCTGTTAAAAAATATTTAAGGAATGTCTCTAATGTCCATAATGTGTTTCACATGCACTATTTACTGTACTGTTCTGCATGTAGACTGGAACAAGACTTTGTTCATTTATGATTAGCCTACCATATTTTCCGCACTATAGAGCACACCACATTATAAGGATGGTTTATTTTATAAATAAAGCCTACCAAACTATAATGCACATTAAGTGAAACAAAAGAGTCAGAGATGACTCTGTCGATTTGTTAGGCTTCACAGTAGCTCTAGAATTTCTTTGTAACACGCTACACATTAGAGCCATTAACCGTGATTCAGACTGATGTGGCTAAAACAAATGTTACTGTTACTACGCTAACTCTTAACTTCATTAGTGACACATAAAAAGACGGTCCAGATACTTACAATCCCATCCAACCTGGTTTACATCTAGTTAAAATCACAGTTCGACAACACTACACGTTAGCTGTGTTAGCGTATTCAGAATAACTCCCAACTTTGTTAGTAACACATTTAAAACAAACCCTCACACTGCTACATGTTAGCCGCATTAGCATGTTTAAAAAACACCCAACCTGGTTTATATCTAGTTAAAAAACACAGTTTGACAACGATACACGTTAGCTGTGTTAGCATGTTTAAAATAACACCCAACCTAGTTTTCAACTTGTACAAAAAACACAGTCCAACACTGCCACACGATAGCAACATTAGCATATTTAAAATAGCGCCCAACCTGGTTGACATCTAGTTGAAAAACACAGTCCGACCCCACTACATGTTAGCTGCATTAGCGTACTCAGAATGACTCCCAACTTGGTTTATAACTCGTTAAAAAACACAGTCCAACATGGCTACATGTTAGCTGTGTTAGCATATTCAGAATAACCCCCAGCCTCGTTTCCAACATAAAATAACACAGTCCAACACCACTACACATTAACCACATTGGAGTGTTAGCCCTGTTAGCGTAAACCTGTAACTCTCAACCTAGTTTGCAAAACATTAAAAACAGTCCAACAATGCTACATGTTAGCTGCATTAGCGTATTTACAAAAACACCCAACCTAGTATTCAACTTGTACAAAAACAGTCTGACACCGCTACACGTTAGCCACGTTAGAGAGGTTAGCTACTTTAGTGTACTTATCAATACCTGCAACTACCAACCTTGTTTGAAACACCAAAAAGCACACTTTGACACGCTCCATGTTAGCTGCATTTGTGTAATTAAAATAACAGCCAACCTTGTCTGCAACTCATTCACAAAAACTGACTGAATTCTGAAATCACGAATCTCTCAAAATCATTTCACCATCAGTAACCAGAATGAATCCAAATACGAGGAGCTCCGGATTATAAAGCGCACTTTGTATTGTTTTTAAATTGAGGCTTTCGAGTGTGCCTTATAGATTGGAAAATATGGCACTCTTTGCTCAGATCAAAACACTGATTTTAAAGAAAAAAAGGCCAAGGTTAAATTGAACCAAGGCAAGCTTTCCTTTTCAGAAAATAGACAAAACAAACATGAAAAACTCAAATTAATGAACAGCTTTCAGAGTATTCAGAAATGCACCTGGTCAAGATATCAGGGAAAGGATGAAGTCAGAACCTTTAGTTCTAGTCAAACTAACCTTTTGGACTTTATATTGGATAATTAGATTTAATTAATAACTTAAAATAGGCAAAACATTTGATATAACAAGTAAAACCTTCTCTATATTGAGAGTATTTTGTCTAAATATTCTTCAATGAAACCTTCAATTCAATTCAATTCAATTCAATTTTATTTATATAGCCCAATATCACAAATTCAATTTGCCTCATTGGGCTTCATGCCTGTAGTTTTTACAGATGCACAGATGGAGTCATAAAATATGCACAATAGGTAAAAACTAAACAGACTATAAAGAACGGTCATCCCTGTCCTTAGACCCTCCCTCGCGGTAAGGAAAAACTCCTAAAAAAACCTGAGTCAGGAAAAAAAGAAGAAACCTTAGGGATTCCCACATGAGGGAGAGATCCCATCCCAGGACAGACCGGCGATACCAGAACGGTTAAAGAAAAGTTAGCTGCTAAAACTGCATATATGAGTAGAGTTCATTTATATAGAGCTGAGGGACGAGTGATGATTAAGTCCATAGTCCAGATGAAGGTCCACTCTGATGCAAATTGTGTTTTTTTTTGTTCATTTGAAGAAAATGTAAGCATAACACTTCATTTATGCGCATATCTTTATCTTTTCTTCATGGGAATCAAGATACAAAGTGTAGTTTGGAAAAAAACATATTTAGAACTTAGAAAACAAACTTCCTGCTCCACTACATTCTGATTCTTGCAGACAAATAGAGCCATAAATGTCTTTGTCTGAAATCTGGAACAAAACTGTACGACTGGATAGCTCCAATATTGCTCACAATTTTTGTTGCACCAATAATGTTAGGTTGGAGTTGAGAGAGTTTAAAGAAAGGGATGATGGGATATCAGTGGAGGCTTACTTCCATGATCCTGCACACAGCTCAGGTGAATTCTAATGAACTACTGCTGCCTTACAGGAACTATGTCCTACAAAACAACAGTTTTTCTTTTCCGCTTTATTATGATTAAAGGATTAAAGGGAACGCTTTTCCAATACATCCAAAGATGATATGAAAGGGACTTTAACACAGGTGGTGCAGCATTTTTCTGCAGATTCTAATTGTGTGAATTCTTTGTGAGCATTCACACTATAGTGATTCTCCACTATAGTGATTCTCCTGCTCCTTTCTGTATGTTTTTGGCACGTAAATACTCAATCACACTTTCAGCGATTTTAGCAGTCTTGGTATCGAACCAATCAGCTTGTTCAGAACATTACTGCATTTACTTTTGGTATTCAAAAACTTTGTAGTTTTTGAAATATTGAGCAAGATATGTCCCATTGGAAACTGATGAGAAAGTCTTCAAATTTTTAAATTTTAAGTAGATTAGCAAAAATCCTATAATATAGAGTTTACCTAATATTTTAGCAACATGCTAACATTTTTGACTAATTAGTTTACTGAGGAATTTCAGGGTATTTTGGAGTTTAGCTAGTATTTAAGCAATGTTTCAGTTTTTTGTCTGTCAATTTGACATCTACTCAGGTTTTTATGCAAATTTGGAGTTTAGCTGTAGCAACATGCTAACGTTTTTGGCTAATTCTATGGGGTTGTTCGGGCTTATTTAGAGTTCAGCCTCTTATTTTAGCAACAGACCAATGTTTTTGACTAATTTAGTTTATTCAGGAATTTTAGGCGATTTTGGAGCTAATAGGAACAAGCTAGCTTTTTGGGGATTAATTTGGTGTTTAGGTCATATTAAAGCAACGCACTAAATATTTTTGCATATTGGCATGTATTAGGGATTTTTACTACACATTTTTCAGAAATTTAGGTCAACTTCAGCACTCTTTCGTAGTTCTTTAACAATATTTCCAGTATTTTACTAAATTTAACATTTTGCAACTAGCTTTTGCATTTTCAGTAAATCCCTTCAGCAATTAAAGAAAACTGCATCACTATTTTCAGCAAAAAGATCCAGTATCTTCAGTGACTATTTTAAGCAAAAAGCATTCACTCTAGCATTATCTCAGGTGATGCAACTTTTTAGAGTTTGGTTTAGTGTTCAATTAGTGTGACATGTAGATGTTAAAGTGTCTGATGAGGACTCAGCATGTAAAATCCTTTATAGCTGTTACTTTTATTTTGGTATCTCAGAAAATGCTTTTTTTTTTTACATTGTTTTTTCCATTTTTACCTCCTTTATCGTTTGTCTTGTTGGTTATTGTCAATTTAAGCATCAATAAATGCATTAAAGTGAGTAAATAGATGCTGTGGCACAGCGCTTCTCATCCTTATACCTGCAAGGCTGCAGTTGTCCTTCCCTGGCTGTTGACATTCTCCTGTTGCTATTTCAGGATAGCTAAGCAACTGTGGCAGCAGGTGTGCACACCATGGAACCTTTTCTTCAAAACTCTTGATGCAATTATAAAAAAAAAAAAGAAAAAAAAAGGTATTTGATAGTTCTGTTTTAGGGTGACGTCTTTGTGCAACAAAAGGTGGAAACGTGTTTCAGGAACTAGGTGTGCCAGCCCACTGAAAAGGGCAGACAATGGCCGCCACTTTGGGAAAATCTGTGCCAGCTCCTGAACACTTCTGCTATCTGCACACGTGAAACCCTGCTAACACGCACAAGGAATTGAATATTTCACAGTCAACATTTTGTCTGTGCGCTGCAAGCATTGAGAATGTAGGTCAGCCCCTCCCACTTAAGTCAACACAGCCCCACCCTTTTTATTTTTTTCGAATACTTCTGCAAGCCTCGAATGACCCCGTGGCAACCAAACACGAGAAAAAGTGGTTGTTGATTCTGATCCCACCCTCCTTACATGGTTCTGTCTGTTAGTGACCACCCCACGCACGCACAAAAACACACCCTCCTTTTATTCCCTTCGGGGCTTCTGAGGATTTATCTTTCGAGCTCCAAGAATTCAGACCATATACAGCCGCCTGGACGAGGAGCAGTCACGTGTCCCCCTTTGATTCGGTTGCCGGCTGCAGAATGTCATCTGACCGTTACACATCAACAAGAGTGGTCCTCTCAAGAGTTAATAAACGACCGACACAAGGAAAAAAAGCCCCTTTTACGGGGAAACAGATCTGAGGGGAAAAAGAAGCAGACACCGACGGGGTTATTTTTACATCTTCATGCAGATACAGGAATGCAAGCGTGGACTCACTTTGAGGCCTTGAGGGCAGCAGCTGACCGCCCGGCTGTCCACGAGTGACTGCAGCCGTCGTACTGCCAGGACTGCTGGCTGAGTGGCTAAAAGGTCGAGGGAAGTTAAAAGACCCGGTTATGACCGAGCTGAAAGGATCTGAGGAAAATGTTTCTAAAGTTTCACTCAGGAGGAAGTGATAAGGCTGTCAGAGACCTGACATCAGACAGAAAAGGCTCCTCGGTTCAAAAATATTAAGTGTTGAGGTTTTTGTTTTTTCAATTTATGCAAAATAACTCAAAAGGTGCCAAAGTCAAGATCAGTTGAGAAATAAATTCATGAAAGTGTTGCAAAAAGCCTTTTTAATTTGAACCCTGCAACACCTGAGGCGTCGCCGGTGACGCTTAAACACATTTTTAACAGAATGTAACTTTTCAACCGTTAACACGATAATTCTAGCAGATTTTGAAGGAGAAAAGCAGCTCAGTTGATCATGATTTAAAAAATGACAGTAAATCAAATAACATAAACACTGGGTTAATGTTAACTCCCCATATGACAATTTTTTATGTTAAAAAAACATATCAAAGTCAAGACCCGAGGGCCGAATCCCCAGATCATTTTATTTTATTGTTATTAATGGTCCGATGTTATCTTGCGTTTATTTCTAACTTGTATAATTTTGACAAAATATATTTTTATGGAGAGTAAAATATTGAAAGTTATTAAAGGTTTAAGTTGATTTATTCTGGAATAATATTACTGCCTTTTTATTATTCATAATTATGTTAAAAAAGTTACGGTTTTAAAGTTTTAAAAATTAGCATTCTGGTAGCTTTGTGGACAATTTTGGCATTTACTAAGATTTTTAAGGCTGTTTTGGAGTTTAGCTAATATTACAGCTACATGCTAGCTGTTTTGGCTAATTTAGGCTTTTTTCAGTTTTTTTAGTATAATTTGAAGTTTAGCTATCTTTTTAAGCAACATGCTAGCTGTTTTGTCTAACGTACTTTTTTTTCCTTTTTTTTAGGCTAATTTGGCATTTAGCTAATACTTTATCTTAATTTTAGCTTTTTCAGCTTCAGCGTTTTCAGCGATCAATTTCATCATCTTCAGCGACCAAATTCATCTTACAGCATTCACTCTAGCATTATCACAGGTAATGCTACATATCTAGTTCATAATTATGTTAAAAAGTTTTGGTTTTAAAGTTTTAAAATGTAGTTTTTAGTTTGTTCAATAAATGTTTATCCTGTTTGGCGCGACCTAAGGTGTGTTTTGGGTTTTGGCCCCCTGTGCGATAGAGTTTGTCACCTCTGCAATAATGTTTTAATTATGATTATGACGTTTTTAACCAAAATCCAACAACCTAAATGTCTTAAAAAGCTATTTTTCATGTTGATCTGTGGTCTCTGTTTCCACGAGCAACATAATTCTAGTAAATTCTGATGGAGAAAAGCGGCTCTCGCCGCAGAATTTACTAGAATTATGTTGATCGTGTTAACAATTAAAACATTACAGTAAATCAAAGAACATAAACGCTGGAGCTCTGGTGTTAAAGAGTTAAGGACACTAGAGTTTGTACCCCCAGACCGCTCGTCTCTTTTTTTGGCGGCAGTGAAAGCTCCCCTGAACCTGAACAAGCAAACTGTGATCCTCTGGACCTACATCAAAGTGGACCTGTGAATGAAGAAGGGCTTGCCAGCAAATCAAAAAGTGAAAGAGAACCTAAAAGAGCACACAACATGAGCACAGAATCCAAACAAGTCTAACTAGTCAGACTTCTTCCAGTCCAGGACTCACATAGCTTCACACACTCCTGGCAGTCTCCTACGATTGTGTTTGCAGTTTGGCTTGAGCCGGTCGTATTGACATCACAGCAGAGGGAATGTCCGCCCTGCACGTCAAACCAGACCAGCAGAGATCCAAACGGAGGCTCCGTTCTATTAATACATCTTTATACATCACACTCAGTCAGTCGTTCACACTCAAACCCCGAGCTGCCATCCAAAGGTGCTAACCAGGTCACTGGAAGAATGTGGGTTTTAATGTGTGGGAAAAGGAGCCGATCAGAACCCAATCATTCTACCTCTGCACCACAATTACAAGGAAATGTTCATTGTTTGAGAACTTAAAATCACTTTTAAAGATTTTGTTAGAAATGAAATGTACCCACACTGCAAAAAATGCATCTGATCATCTATTTATCCATCATCCATCGAACCATTCATTCATTCGTCCATCTGTCCATCCATCCATCTGTCAGTCCATCCATCCATCTATACATTTATCTATCCATGGATCCATCCATTCATCCATCTGTCCATCCATCCATCTACCCCTCCATCCATCCATCTGTCAGTCCATCCATCCATCTATACATTTATCTATCCATGGATCCATCCATTCATCTTTCCATTCATCCATTTGTCTGTCCATCTGTTCATCCATCCGTCTATCCGTCTATCCATCCATTTATCCATCCATTCAGTAATTCGTCCGTCCATCCGTCCATCTCTCCATCTATTCATCCGTCCATCCATTCATCTGTCCATCCATTCATCTGTCCATCCATCCATCCATTCATTCATCCATCTGTCCATCCATTCATCTGTCCATCCATCCATCCATTCATTCATCCATCTGTCCATCCATTCATTCATTCGTCCGTCCATCCATCCATCCATCCATCCATTCATTCATTCATTCATTCGTCTGTCTATCCATTCATTCATTCTTTCGTCCGTCCATCCATCTATCCATCCATTCGTTCGTCCATCTGTCCATCCATCCATTCATTCATTCATTCATTCATTCGTCCGTCCGTCCGTCCGTCCGTCCATCCGTCTGTCCGTCCATCCATCTATTCATTCATTCGTCCATCCATCCATTCATTCGTCCGTCCATACAACCATCTATCAATCCGTCCATCCATCCATCCATTCATTCATTTGTCCATCCATCCATCCATCTATCCATCCATTCGTTCGTCCATCTGTCCATCCATTCATTCATTTGTTCGTCCATCCATCTATCTATTCATTCATTCATCAATCTGTCCATCCATCCATCCATCCGTTCATTCATTCATTCATCCGTCTATCATCCATCCATTCGTCTGTCTATCCATTCATTCATTCATTCATTCGTCCGTATGTCTATCCATCCATCCATTCATTCATTTGTCTGTCCATCCATCGATCCATTCATTCATTCGTCCGTCTGTCTATCCATCCATTCATTCATTTCTCCGTCCATCCATCTGTCCATCCATCCATTCATTCCTCCATCCATCCATCCATCCATTCATTCATTCATCCGTCCATCCATTCATTCGTCCGTCCATACAACGATCCATCAATCCGTCCATCGATCCATCCATTCATTCGTCCGTCCATACAACGATCCATCAATCCGTCCATCGATCCATTCATTCATTCGTCCGTCTGTCTATCCATCCATTCATTCATTTCTCCGTCCATCCATCCATTCATTCATTCATCAATCTGTCCATCCATCCATTCATTCATTTGTCTGTCCATCCATCCATCCATCCATTCATTCATTCATTTCTCCGTCCATCCATCTGTCCATCCATCCATTCATTCCTCCATCTATCCATTCATTCATTCATTCATCCATCTGTCCATCCATCTATCCATTCATTCATTCATTCATCCATCTGTCCATCCATCTATCCATTTATTCATTCATTCATTCATTCATTCATTCATCCATCTGTCCATCCATCTATCCAGTCATTACATCACAGGCCACAGCTCAAAGGAACAACTGAGAGTCATTAGTTATCCAGTAAAACATGTTCTTGGACTATCTGGAGAAAACCCACACAAGCACAAGGAGAGCATGCAAACTCTACATAGGAAGACCCCAGCTGGGATTTGAACCACTTTACCCCCCAATAGTCCCAAAATGTCAATGGAAATCTGGAATTGGCTAAGGAAGCTGAATGCTCTACTATGTTTTCTAAAAATAAGACTTTATTTCATGTGTGAAATATTATACAAATAGTACAAACAAAAAAGATGTATCTAAAACGTATTTTTTGCAGCTAAAGTAGATGTTTAAAGCAAGAAATATTAAAGCTAAGAACACATTTTCCTTCATCCAATATAACTATTTAAATATATATTTAAATTCCATTGAGATAAACCAATGCTATTTTTATTCCCGAGTACCACACACACACACATCCCTTCTCATTCATTCATCCAATTTTCAGAGCGGCTGCCGCACAGACTGACTGATTCATCTCTGTGTCTGAGTGCTAAATGATTCATTGTCTCCCTCTTGCACCAGGATCTCAAGGGCATCTGGGAAGCTGCCCTGCATGTTTTCGCTTGTCTTACATGCAGCAGCTCCAGAATCTTAATGCAACCAAGAAGTGTTTTGGTCTTCACAATAGTCAAAAGGTGAAATTATGCAATTGCAACAGAGAAATATTAGTCAAAACTGTTATTTATTTGTTTTTAGGCAATTATTATGATTTTAAAATGAGCTCAGCAAAAAGGCCTTTCAACAAGTTTTCTCTTTAAGGTTTACTGTCATCAAAGTTATTTTCTATTGACTGCATACTTTCCCACATAGGATTGTTTTTACTCCACAAGCAGACTTACAAAGATACACTAACTTCCAGTAAGTAATTCAAGGACAAGCTTCAAATCAGATAAAAGCACATTTCCTAGAAGAACTGTAATTTTATTTAAAGGTCGCCATGTGAAGTGCAGGGGGGAAATGTACGTTGGCTGTAAAGACGTGAGCTCAGAGCGTGCCTTCACTTACCTGTTCCGCCGCCCTCGCCACATTTTTCCTGCTGAAAAACAAAGCGTACTATTTAACTTTCTCTTTCATCTTTCATTCCTGACGCTCACTCGGCCTCATATCTGAACCACACAAAAGGTCCTAATCTCCTCAAAGAATCTTTGAATAACAGAAGCTTTTTCTCTTGGAGGTTTACAGTGTTTTAAGTGATGTGAAAATCGTATGCGACGTTCACTCCAGGCATGTGTGCATATCCGCCACTTAGAGTTTGGTGTGAAACATTCAAGCAGTGAAAATGTCACATATTTTGCTCCAGGTTTTTTCGTTCACTATTTCGACATATGAAAGACTTGGTGTTGTATAATTCCAGCCGGGCTCAAAGTGTAATCATTAATTCCTTCTTCATGATTAATATTCTAATGGTTGATAGTGAATTTAAAGGGATGCAATCCACGCGTCACTACCAGATCAGAGTCCCTGAAGCTACGTTCAAGCGGCCATTTTCAATAAAAAAGTCTATGTATTGTTTTTGTGGGCTTTATGTAAAAAATGTGCAACCATTGAAGTAATTGCAGTTTGTGCCCGACCAGAAGTATATGACACCAAGTCTTCATATATCACAATAGACCTTGTTCTCCATGCTTCTGTTTGGTGCAGTGTGATTCATGTGTTGTCCCTCGATTCCAGATTTCAAGTGGCTCGTCTGTGGGCCTGTCCTTGGCAGTGGACCTCGCCTTTGGCTCGTCTCGAGCCCCCAGTTGCTCCCCCCCAGCTCCATCTAGATGAAGCCCATCTGCTACATTATTCAAATATGTATTTTTACAGTTAGATAAGCTGATTCTTTCTTTAACAGTCCTGGTACATCGCCTGTCCGCAGTGGGAGAGGATCCCTCCTTAATGTGGAGATTCCTGAGATTTCTGCTCTTATTCCCTGGAATCAAGTTTTTTTTAAGTAGTTTTCCTTACAGAGAAGGAGCGTCTAAGGCAGAGGTGGGCAAATTTTTGGTCAAAAAGGTTCTGAAATTTGACAGAAGTGCTGGACCAGGAGCAGATGCTTGGAGTGTTTTGGTGATCCACCTTGTAAAAAAAGAAATAACACAGAATCTGGACGAAACCATTCTTGAATTTTGATTTAATTTATAAATTTTAAATCTAAACATTTGAGAGTTTCTTTTTTTTGTTTGTTTTTCTTAAATTGTGCCACTTGTTCCCATTTTAGTTCCAATTCCACCAATGGGTTGATGATCATTAAGGAAAAATGGCAAAACTTGGATAAATTGTTTCATGTGCTGTTGGAAGATCGGAAAAATTAGTGTTTGACTTGAAAAACATTTTAGAAAAACAACAAATCTTCTAACACCACATGAATGCAGAATAACTTCCTGCACTCAAACAAAGGTCAATTTATTTGTTGTGCACAACCTATGGGAAGACGGTAGAACAACAGGGAAAATAAAACATTATTTAAGGATTATGAATATAATTTATTTCAGTTTATAATTCAGTAATATAGATAAAATTAAATTGAACTTCAAAAAAGGATGGAGGAAAATTCCGAAAATTTGCAATGATTTGACATTTCGCACCACGGACTGGTACTAACAGGAATGACCGCTCAAGAACATGTTTTTTGTGCGCTCTCGGACACGCGTCACATGTCCATTGTGAATGTAGCATCATTAGCCAAAGTTTGACCTGGTTTAATTTTCAACAATTCAATGACTGCTCAAAATATTTTGTGCGTAGAGTTCGAAAACGGTTGTAAAAGCTTGCTTGGTGACACATGTATGTGAGCTTTTAAAAATGTGCATTTACATAGACTTTTCTTCGAAAGTGCTCACTTGATTGTGTGTTGTTGAGGGGTGAACGTAGCTTAACAGTAATATATAAAGTTGCATACATCTCTGAGAATTTTAGCTTTTTATTTCTCAGTTTTAGTGTGTTTTACTACGTTTTAAGTGACTGGAAGCAGCACAGAATTTCACTGGAGGGTGTACAAATGACAAAAAGGAACATTTATTCATTCTAGTTTTAAAGACCACAAACACAAACAGAAATGCATGCCAGGAATTTATTTGAGACCAATTTGGGACTTTATCCCCAAATCTCTTATCAGCAGGAGTTGGTCCGAAAAGCACACATCAGATTACTGCTGAGGTCCCGTAAGCTTTTGGGAATTAAACAAAAAAGTGTCTGTGCTTGCTTTGGTGCCACGTGAGTTCCTAGAAAAGTAGGTCAGTCAGTAAGTCAGGAGTTGCAGGCGAAGGAGTGCACAAACCCAGGCTAACTCCATTACCTCATACAGGATTAGTGTCAACAGACCCATCCATCTGTCTAGAGCCATCCCTTTAAAGTGACCTTAGAGGGGTCCGCTTGGCTCTCTGAGACCACACAACCAGGGAGCGACGCGCACAAACGTCCACACATAAAGTGAAAGCAGTAAACAAAAGGAGCACTTCCTGTTTCGTGTTGAGTGGTGAACTGAAGTGGGACAACAGGGAGCTTCCTGGTGCAGTGACCTCACAAACATCTCGCCTGCAGCATCCCAGCGGTGGAAGAAAACAGTCGCGACAGAGAGTTCAGAGCACTTCACACTAAAACCGGTTAAAGGAAATACAGGAATCCGTCTTGGGATTTGATTTTTTAATCAGAAACTCAACATCAATCAGGCCTGCAGAGCGGTGGAACCTCTGTGTCAGTAGTGGTTACTGCAAGGAATCAGAAAGTTTTCTAATAAAATCCGTGGAAAAGGGGATTAACGTGTTGTTCCGTCTCACAACAGACTTTCTTCCTAGAAGGATCTGCCTGTCCAAAGAAAAAAATAAAGTTTGAATAATGCTTTTGTTTTCTGATGCTGCTTTGCTGGTAAAATCGTGCAGGAAGAAACTGCTCCATGCATGCTTTAAACCAGGGGTCCTAAAACTACGGCCTGAGGGCCGGATCCGGCCCACTTCCACATTTTGCCGGACCCCCCAAACACCATCAGTAACGGATTTATTTATTATTTTGTCGTTTTTCCTAATCTGGCTTTGAGATTGTTTGCTAACAATGCTAACAAAATAGTGTTTTGCTAGCAGTGTTTTATGTTGGGAAAACAGTGTTTTGCTGTTAAACACTGTTAGCATCAAACGCTGACCGAACTGCTAACAGTAAAGACTGTTAGCATTAACCACAGACAAACTGCTATCACTTTTTCTATTTTTCTACAAACTGACCACGGCCCCGCGTCAATGAAGAAAAAAGTTAAGTGGCTGTTACAGAAAAAGTTTGGGGACCACTGCTTTAAACTACCAGCTGCATGTGTCTAAAACAGACAAAACAAGGTTTTAACTCGTTCTCACCTCAACAAGGACCAGCAACAGTTCAGATTAAAATAAGCAGCAGTGAAAACTGCACTAATGCACCTTTTGCATCACAGTTTCGCAAAGCATTCAGTCCATAATTTCATAATGTCAGAGTTTACTTCTTGCTCTGATAGTGATGCAATCAAAAATTGCGCAGCATATTTTCCAGCAAAATACATTCAAAGTTGTGTCTCAAACTTGTCTGATCCTCTTTTTTAACACCCGGCTCACAAAGAACACAGAATGGCTGCTTCCATTGCCTTTCCCTTGTTAACCTACGGTGTGCTTCACACCAGGCGCGGAACGCGCGGATTTTGTGCGCTAGCCTCAATAATTGTGGCAGGAAGTTAAATCAAGTTACATGAGAAAATACGGGTTATTTTCAAAATATAACCAAATTTTCAACATTAAACACTCCGATTGACAAATGTGATCATGTTTTTGTATCCAGACTGCAGAGATGAAAATAAACACACACATATATATGTATATATATATTATATAAAGTATATATGCTGTGGACGGTATATTTATTATATGTATAAGCATACTGTACTGTATATCCATTAAATATAATATACATACATTACCATTCAAAGTTTTGGGGTCACTCTTCTTGAAGACTATTGTAAAATTTCAGATTACCTCAACAAACTAACCACTAGAATCCCAAAGGTATGCAGTGGTGAAATTGCTGCAAACGGAGGATTTTTTAAAACAAAGTTTAAAGGAAAAATTATTTTTAAATAAATATTGTTTTTCATACCCAGTATCTTGACTCTACTTTCTATTCATTATAAAAATAATTTTAAAAATAAAGCCTGACTTTTTAAAAAAAAACAAACTATTTATACATATAGATATACAGATCTCTAGATATATATCCCTTGCTATAAAGAAAAATTGGCCAAAGGAACTAGTATGTCTTTGTAAGCTTTCCTCAAATTGGCTGTTATGTCTTGCTTTTTAAAAAAAAAACTAAATTAAATCTCAAAACTATCTATAAACTCTCATTTAGGCATGTTGCTCTGGTAACTGGAACTATCACGTCTTAAAATAGGCGAGTATTGTTAAAAAAAAGAAAAGAAAGAAAGAAAGACACGTTGCCTTTGAATAGCAGTATTTATACACGTTTTCCCCCAATACATCCTATTTTAAGCGCTACAACGGTTAAACTATCCATATTTCTTGACCACAATCACCTAAAAGTAAGACCATAATTACACATTTTAGGATAAATTTGTCTTGAAAATTATATGTAAATGTCAGTTTCATTTTAGACCTCTGTCCTGCTGTTTGGTAAATGCATTTATAGCCTACTGTGTTATGAGTTAAATTTAATTTTCCAGTTTCCCTAATTTAGACAAGTTTGTTTCTCAAAGCATGTTAACAAAAAATGTAGAGTAAATAAAACTCAGAGGTATTTCTTAAAGTTTTACTCCAATCATCTTTTGATCCATTGTTGAAGTGTTTCCAGTGGACTTTTAGTTATGATTTTGTTGTTTTTAACCAAAATCAAAAACCCTGTGTGATTTCTAGTTTGTTCAGAACAGCAGCAGCTCATCAGAAATACTCATCTGAGTTGTGGTTGTGATTGCTGACATGCAGAAACCCCTCTTTGTTGTCGAGAGGTCTCGGTTTACACACTCTCCCTCTAGCTAACAGCCCCTCGCACACCAAATCTAGCATCAGCAGTGCAGCAGAAATGGAAACAATATCAGAGCTACAGTTTTAATCCAGATGCCAACTGAGACAAAGGAAATGAAGACGTACATGGATCTGTTTGTCTGCAAGTGGATGTATTTTCAACGTCACAAACAAGTTTTACTCAATTTGAATAAAGACTACCTCAGAAATTGAATTTTATGCTTTATTGACTTTATTTATGTCCTCAATCATATACATCAAGATCACGTTAAGTCACCAAAGCACCATTTTCACCAGAGTGGCTCGTTAAAAGATGACTCAACAAGATTTTCAAGATTAATTGACATAAAATGAGTCGTAAAATCTCCCTGAAAGTTACTCCTAAGTTAGTTTTATCTTATATAAAGTTTAAAAAAATATTTTACTAGAAACTAAACAACAAACCTTGTGGTATTTTGCGCGCAGACTCAAGAACAAAGTAAAACTGTTGCAGCTCCGCCTAAATGTGTTCTCGTTTTCTTTCATTCTTCTCTCAGAACTCTCCTTTCCTTTATCTATGACCTGAACTTTTCTCCATCCAGCCGATTAGGAGCGAGAACTGGACATTTTTCACCTCGTCCTCCACTCCTTTGCTGCAGTGTTAGGTCATCAGGTATTCATTAAACAGGAAACTCACTACAGGGAAACGAGAACAAAGAGCTGCCGATATCAAAACCTAGAAAACAAACACTAACACTGTCCAACAGCTGAACTAGATCACTGGAAATACTGCAGTTCACAATAATGGTCGACTTCTCCATTAGCACATTGGCTGTTGGATAACTTTACCAACGTTACTACTCACACTGCAGAAAGAGGAGGCATACAGTAAACACTAATCTTAAGTAGAAAATATTTTCAGCTTTGTGATTTTAAGAAAAATTTGGAAAGTCTGAGCCACATAACTCTTTTACACCGTCCTTTATAGTTCTCTGGTTAAAGAAAAATAAAGTATTTATTTACTTTCCAGTTGGTTTTCAAATAACAAAGTAACTCAAACTTTTCTCAAGTCTTTGTCAAACAGTTGAAGGACAGTTCGTAACACAAGTTGACAGATATGTGAGCGCCAATTACCAAAGAAAAGCTATTAGAGGTCAGAAAACAAACAGAATTAAGGTGGACCAGATTATAAAAGCATTTTTTTCATTTTTAATAAAATCAAGGATTCTATGTGCATCATATGGGTTGAAAAAAACCCTATTGGTAAGGATCACTTAAACAGGATTTAATTTTTGTTTATCAGATTTACGCATTTCGGGCGGAGATGCACCTTAAGAGGAAAAATAAAAAGTATGTTTTTGTTTCTAATCACTGCTGACATTTACTGTACTGAGATGAACCCATGAGACAATTTTTCTTATTTTGAAAAAAGTCATGTCAAACTCTATTTCTTATTTAGTGAAAATCTATTTTCTCTTTGTTTTTTATTTATGTAAAAAAAAAAAAAACAGAAGTTAATTTATATTTATCATAGTAGCATAAATATAAATCAGTGTCCCATTTTTCTAAAGGAGAAATTGAGCTGAATGGCTCTTCAGGTGTTAAAGGTTACAAATTCTTGGTGTAAAGAGACGTTCAAACAGCTTTAAACCTGGTTTTAATGTGTTAAAACAAGACTTTGCCGTCTTTGCTAGTTGCAAATTATTTGCATTGCTGGGCTTACGTGTGCAGAAGTTTGAAAAAAAAAAAAGATTTCTTGATTTCAGGCCCTTGCACAATAAAAGTTGCACAATGATCTGGGACTTTCTGATAGTAAAGTGCCAAAGCTTAACCGTTTAACTACCCAAAAAAAATAAATAAAGAATTTAAAAAATGTTTTTTTCTGCTGCTTATTGCCTTGTACGGAGCCCCCAAAGGGACATCAAAGTAAAAAAAAGGAAGAAAAAAAATATATATTATTTTTCTAAAAATACATAGAGGCTTCATAAAAACTAAAGTAAAAAAAAATGTTTTTTTGTGTTTTTTTACTTCAATTTTTAGAAAAACATATTGTGCACCAGATAGTAACTAATTAAAAAAACAAATTTGAGTCACTAACTGGTACGCACCAGTTAGTGACTCCATTTTTTTTTTTAATCTTCAATTTTTGGAAAAACGTTTTTGTTTTTTTGTTTTTTACTTCAATTTTTTTTTTCTACGATGTCCCTTTTGGGGCTCCGTACCTTGGGGAGTAAAACACACAATCATTATTTTTAAAAACCTCTTTTCCAAATGTACCCCACCGTTTGGTTGAGCAGGTAGTGAAAGGGTTAAACAGCGACATGACAGATCTCTGAGTGAGGCCAACTGAGGGGAAAGAGGTGAATCTGTAAACGGTGACCGAGGAGGAGTCGGTTTACAGTAAGGGCCTCCTTTCTCCCGCCTGCCACTCAATCCTTCCTGGCCTAATCCAAACACCTGGAGGCGGAGGGAGGGGGAGGGTGGACGCCGGCCCCATGTGAGCCGTCGCTCACATGCAGCCATGGCTCAACGTGTTACCGTAACACCTTTACTGAAAGTAAGGCGAGCTGTTATGTAAACCCGCCCCGGGCAGAGGCAGCAATCCGCTCAGCCTCGGGCGGGGAGCGGAACAGGGCGGTCAGGTTTTGGAACCGAGTAGAAGGGTTTCAAAACATCAGCTGTTGTTTGCATGTTCTCCGTCGCTGCTTACATGACGCATTCTTCTGTGTCGCCCCTCAAGCTGCAGAGCCGCCATCACTCCCTGTAACCTTCCAGGGAGACGTGTCAGCTGGTTTCATGGAAGCCTGCTGCTTACCAAGAACCAGACAAATCCCACTTCCGGGATGTGAGAAGAAACACTTGGAAAGCAAGTGAAGCTAGTGCTGTTGCTACATCTGAGTGATGCGTCTGGAGTTCAGACAAACAGGAAGGAGAGCTGCAGCCAGACAAAAGGAGGGCTAAGCTGGGATTTCTCCCAGCATGTGGGTCACCAAACCTGAACCTGCAGTCATCACACAAACATTAGGTTATTGCTCACATAGTTCAGTCATGAGGAAATGGATTCTTGAACTGCAAAATTATTCCCACATTCTCACCCTCTTAATTAAAAAAAGCCTGCAGGGATCTGCCAGATCGCCTTTTCTCAAATGTTAATCATTCACCAGTTTAGGTTTCATCTTGACAGGAATGTATTGCTTTTCTTGAGAAGTGATGGTAAAGTGTTGTGCAGTAAAACAAAAGCTCCTCTATTGTGGCGCAGAAGAAACCAGGTTAGTGACCCTTTGCCTAAAATAACCGAGAAGTGGTCACCTCAGTTCTGGAGCAACAGGCGGGGCGGAGAAAACGGGTGGGGAAAGAAAAGAAAAGAGGGGAAAGGACAGCACGTGAAGGCAGGAAGTGTGTTGTCTGCGAGCCATGTGCTGAGGCCAGGCGTGTGAGTGATCAGGGAAGCTGATCACGTCACCGTATGACTCAGAGTGGAAGAAGCCGCGCATATACACAAACAGCCTCATTCAACGGCACAAATCCAGACGTGCAAAAATCCACCGTACTGGCAATAAGAAGTCCAAAAATAGGCAGCAAACAGACAGGAGGAGCTTCCACAAACCTGGAAAGTGAGAAATTATGCCCAAAAGTACAGGAGAATCAAGGTGTCTTGAATGCTGATAGTTCCTAAGTGTTGACCTACTTTATCCTAAATCTAGTCTCTAGTGACTGACTGACAATGAAGTTCAAATGAATCATCAAAAGTCTGATTATTAAATTCCCTATAGCAATCATTGTGTGATCTATTGTAAAAGTGTTCCCAGTAGTCTTTTAAATATGGTTATGCTGTATTTAGCCTAAATAAAAAACATTGTTTTCTAGGACATACTTTCCGCAGTGTGGCAGCAGTTCATTAGAAATTCACCTCTGAGTTGTGGGCGGGACCATTAGGCCGAATCTGAATTCTTCCCCAAACCCTCCAATTGAAGGGGCATTTGAAGGGAAAGGGGTGTTCGAAATAGATTTTTTAAGGGTAGAGTGAAAGGACTTCGAGTTCTGTATCCCTCTGCCGGAAGGGCGCCGTGTCGCACTGTGCCGTGAAGGAAAAACGTTTCACTTCATAAAACAGAAGGTTACATTTAAATCAAGTAAAGACTTTTTGTTTTAGCATGACCTTCATAAAGTTATAAAACTGCTGTTGTGCATTTTCCTATTGCTAGCATCTTCACGCTAACATAGCTGATCGGCGACAATTGATGACATCATCGAGTGGGAGTAGCATCTGAATTTGAAGACACTTTTTCCATATCTCTCCGTTTGGAGGGCGAAATGTGGGGGTAGGGAGAAGCCGTAGGGTAGGGCAAGAATTCAGATCCGACATTAATGCGGCCGTTGATACAGAAGCTGGAATGGTATCTATACCTTTCATAACACTTTGCATAAAAAGAAGCAAAACAATTTTACTGAACTGGAAAAACAAGAAAAATATTTATTTTAGTCAATACAGAAATCTGCTGTATTGACTTAGAAAAAAATGTCAGTCAAGAATAAAGAAGTTGGTCTCTCTGGTCCTCATAGCTAACATCATGACTTGGGGGATGTTGGGCGTTGTCGCTGGGATCTCCTTGGATTTTTGGGTGCCATGTGAGGCAGTGGAGCGCTGTCTTTTGGGCTTGGTCATGGGGGGCATGGGCAGTGCAGTGGGGGAGTGGCCTGGCCTGGGGAGTGGTCTTTGTGCATGTGCTGGAGTTGTGCCCCATTGGGCAGGTACCCTCTCTGCGTCTGGTGGCCAGGCAAGAACAATGGTGTAAATGATGTATGCTTGTATAGCACTTTTCTACCTTAATCCAAGACCCAAAAAGCTTCACAGTTCCATTCACCTGTTCACATATTGATGGCGGCTCTGTTGCTGGACACTGGCGCCAAACTTCCACCAGAGGCAAGGTGGGATACATTGTCTTACCCAAGGAGACTTCAACACATAGGCGGGCAAGGCTGTAAGGTCAATCGCCCTACCGCTGCACCGCGGATGCCCAGGAAGGAGGCCGCTCACCGTATCCCCATCTGCACGACCACTAGACCCGGTGCCCGGACATATAGTATCCAGTTCACAACTACTTACTCCTGTTGATTCAAATGATCTAATAAATTCATACTTTCCTGGAGGATCAGTGCTTGTTTGCATGTTCTTGCTCTAGAATTGCCCCAGTTATCCAAGTAATGTTTGAGCGATCCAAGGAACCATCACTGATTTAATGAGCCATTCACAGTTTCACTGTACTGGCCATGTGTACTTATGCTGCATTCACACCGGACGCAATTCGCGGGGCAGTGGGGACAAGTTACATGTTAAATCAATGCATAGATGTGATCTGAGGTCTTTGCAGCGCGATTTGGGCCTCAGGCATGGCGCAGTTGACGTGGTACGTCAACCAATCAGGGACTCAGTTATTTGGTTGTCCACTGTATCCTATCAAACGCTAACAAAGCTTGCAAGCATCCCACCCACGTATCAGCAAACTTTTAATAGAGCCTTGGACTTTAGAATCACTGGTCGTCTCAAACCCCCCTTGGAAGTACCTGCTGCTTCCAAGAAGTCAAAGTCCTATAGACTTCCATTGAGAAATAAATATCTGTTCCTCAGTCATTCTATTGGTCAGAATAACCATTCTTGACTCGAACCAGTCACTATTGACGAAATGGTGGTGGCTGTATTAGGAAACTACGGTGACAGCTCTGGCCTGATTTCATGTGGGTCGGAGGTAACGCCTTTTCTATGGGTGACGTCAGCACCTCGCATTGTCCAGAGATTAATATACGTCTAAGAATGAAGCTTTGTATCCAGGTAAACGTCATTGTCTCGTCACTTCTGCATCAGACGGCGGCCGCTGACGCTGGCTCCTCTGGCCGGGATGAATCCATGTTTTCTCCGTGCACGCTCTCACATTCAAATGCAATGACGACTAACATGAAAGAGGTAAACAGTGGCTGCAGAACAAGCAGGACCAGTTTTTGACACGTGGCTTGGTGCTGCAGCAAACGTCGACTTCACCTGACTCATTTGCATATAGTAAAGCTCTGCTTCAACCCTAGTTACACCTGAAAAAAGAAACTGATTTTGTTCCCTTTAAATTGTTGGATGTGCAAATTTCTAGAAGCTTCTTTTGTTATTGTATGTAAAAAAAGGGGGGGAAAAATGGTAAATGGTGTGTTCTTATAGAGCACTTTTTTTTTTTTTTTTGCTTGACTGAGATCTTGGGGTTGTGAATACCGGCTGTTTCCATGTGAGCGCAGGACTCAACGTGGAATCTGAGTGGAAATTACCAGAAAAAAAAATAGGACTTAAAATTCTTCAAGATTTGGGCATGACCAAAACATGACACAAACCCTGACTGTGTATCAGACAATCAAAGACAGTTCTGAGAAATCAGATTAGTGTTGAAATGTTGAGGAGGACAGGGAAACGTTTAGAGGAATTAGTTTTCAGTGGAAGTGGGAGCAGCAACAAAACTTCTTTAGAGAAGGGTATTTTACAGATTCAGGCTCGTCTTTGCTCCTATTAGACATGACTGTTCAGTGTGGAAAAAGTCTCAGGATCCGTCCAAATTTAAAGTCCCACTCCGAACATCTTTTGTAAAATTGTTCCCAATGGTCTTTTAATTATGATTATGTTGTTTTTTTAGCCTAAAGTAAGAAAAACTGTTGTTTTTAAGGACTTAGTTTCTGCAGAGCGGCAGGAGTTCATTAGAAATTCATCTCTAAGTTGTAAGAGTAAGCCTGCCTCTGCTTCCCGACATCCCTCTGTTTACACTCTCTCCCGCTAGCTTATAGCCCCTAACACTCCCAATTTTAGGGTTTTTTGACAGTTTTACATTACATGCATTGTAAAGAAGAAAAAAATCTAATACAAGTTGGACTTTATGTTTTTAGCAAAATACAGGAACAAGAATGGACATTTTAGCTTGAAAGGCAAATCAAAATTTATAAAAAAAATACTTGACTGAACTTATGCATGCTTCAATACTGTAACCAATGATGCTTATTTAGCTTCATGAAACATAGGAGGAATCTTATATATTAAGGCAACGTATTGATAATTATAGCATAAGAACATGCTAACAAGTCAACTAGAATCTTTATAATCACTAAATCTGTTTAATTCTTCATATTCTGTGTCACTTTGGGCAATTCCACCGAGCCTAGGACTGAGCTGCTTCTTCTTTATGGCTGTCAGTAGCAAATACAGATGAACACACCTACAGTTCCCTCTGGTGGTTGCTGCCATTTAATAAATATAAATATATATATATATATATATAAGTCGCACTCGTGGCCATACTATGCAAAAAATGGGACTTATACTCCGAAAAATTGAGTAATTGATCTGGACCAAACAGCTCAGTGTGAATGTTTCTCAGTTAGGCTAATTTCAAGTTTAGCTAATACTTCAGCTACATGCTAGCTGTTTAGGCTAATTTAAGCTTTTTAGGCTAATTTGACATTTAACTAATATTTTAGCTGGCTATCAGCTTCAGTATTTTCAGCTATCAATTTCAGCATCTTCAGCGGCCAAATTCAGCTTACAGCATTCACACTAGCATTATCACAGGTAATGTTAAATATATGTAGTTTTTAGTTAGTTTAAAGCTGATGATGTTTAAGATTTGTGCTTTACATCTAGTTTGTGAATGATCCGATTAGTCGACTATTAAAATCATGGTTTGTGGCAGCACAACTTCAGTGACAAGATTCACCAAACACAGGACTAAAACCTTCTAAAGAAAGAAATCTAAATATATCAGATGAGCCATCAGTGTGTGACCACGGAGCTGCTTTGAGGCAACAGTAGCCATAGTGACGAGAAGCTTCCTGCGTTTGTGTCAGGAGAGCACTATGGGTGTGGAAACATCTGAAAGTATGTGAATCCATATGCAGCTCATGTGTTAGGGTGTGATAGAATGTGGGTTCCTATCAACACCTTTCATCCTGGCTTCCCTTGTGCAGGGGGAGAAGCAGCAGTGCAGGATGGGTAATCAGAGCACTGCACACCTCAGAGTCTGACTAACACGTTTTCATGTCACTCAACATTTTCTTGAAATCAGTCGTTATTTTTTAGGGTTTTTTAAAGCAAAATAAACAGAGGAGTCACCAGTATTCCAGGAAAATCATGGCTTTGTACGGCTGTATTACTATTCAAATGATCCGTGTCCTACCTGCTAAATACACCTGACATGATGTCATCACACTTTGTGCAAACAATGGAGATGGAACTGGAACATCGTGTGCCTGAAGTCCTATCGACAAAATTTACAAAAGTGACCTCTGACCTCGCTCAAAAAAGTGAACTGGAACACGTCTGATTTCCTCAAACGGGCCTAAGGTTGAAAGGGCCGCCACAAATTTACAGAACAATAATGTGCAGAACTGCTTCAAAGGCAGATAAATACTTTGTTTTTGATGATCAGAGAAAAGAGCAGCAACAAGAGTTTCCTGCACACGGCTCACACTCTCACAGGGCATGCATATTTCATGAGGTAGTAAGAGATGAGGGCCAGTGTCCTGATTCTCCTCCAGAACTGCTGACCCATGCAGTAACCCAAACACACAATGTGCTGCAAATCCTCATCTACAAAACTCCCATCACATTGCTGAGTGTGCATCTGCTGCTGCCAAGTTCTTGGCCTGCAACAAATCCAAGCCCCAGTCTTCCTGTTATGCTGCACATAATGGGATTTATTCTGCGGGGTAGAAAAAAGGAGGATGTGATCAAAGTCTTAAATGTTTGTGTTGACGATTTACACAGAACAACTGCTGAAGAAAGAAGCAGCTGAAGCTCACAGAAGCCCACTGCACCCACGTGGTGCCTCCACGTCAGTGCAGGTTTCTGGATGGATTTATACAGCAGCTCTCTGCTGCCATCTAGTGGACTTTTGGAGAACTGCAAGCAAAAGCATCAGTTTGTTCGGCAGTTTTAAAAGCAATTTTTTCAGAGTTCCGGTTGTTCCTAGAATCTCCAAAACTAAAA
The DNA here is from genome assembly GCF_002922805.2 of Oryzias melastigma. NCBI lineage: Eukaryota > Metazoa > Chordata > Actinopteri > Beloniformes > Adrianichthyidae > Oryzias > Oryzias melastigma. The sequence continues at coordinate 24,617,059 of NC_050519.1, forward strand.
ATTTAGCTGAACTAAGTCATTGCTTCCGTTTGGGAGGCAGATCAACCATTATAATTTAATTATTGCGAACATTTAAAAGGCACATTTTTATGAATAAATGGCGTAATGCCCACAAATCCATCAATAATGTTTTGTCAGTAAGACACTGACCCAGATGGCTCCTTTAGTGTCAGTAGTTGTAAATCCTTCAGCTGTGAATTGGAGCTCATGGCTTGAATTTCCTGTTAGCTGCAGTTAATCCAGACAGAATGGAATTCCCATTCAGTGACTAAAAGAAAAGAAAAGTACATTTTAATTCTTGGAACTCTGTATTGAGAATGTTTTTGAGATACAAACTTTACTAAAGACAACTTTACTATAATTAAAGTAAATCCTCACACAAAGTTTAATTTTTTTCCATAATATTTTAGCAACAAAAGCCTTGTATTCTTTTTTCCCTCAACATCTTCATTAAGACGATTTTCCAAACTTCATTAGGATGTTCAGCTTTTCTATCTGCTGAAATAGAAAACCACAAAGCTAACATTAGTGGACACGCTTCCAGTTCATCAATAATAAACATGTCAGAGTTGTATTTTGCTTGGAGCTTTCATAAGACAAAGACTTGAGAAGCATCAGTCAGTGATGACCTGCAGGGGTCATCACACCACAACCTTCAAGCTTTTAAACAAACTTTCACAATAAAAGTCATCAGTGTGAATGTACTAGAAAGTAAATAAACATTTTACTTTGAACAGAACTCCTCACTTTCTACTTCTTAATCAAAGTTTGAACTCTGCTGACTATCGTTCTCCTCTTATATCTCTTTCCTGTTTTGTACACTTCAGTTACCTTTTCCCATAGATCTTTTGACAGCTCTTTAGCCTTCCTCATGACTCAGATCCAGAAATGTCAGTGCAGCTCTGGATAAAGGATGCAATGGTCTGTTAGGAGTTCAGATACTCCAAGCTCTTTAGTGCACACATGGACTACAGGTAAACGAGTCACAGGTGAGGATGGTTACCTTTAGCTGTCAATCAAACCCCTTTGGATCAGCTTCTGAACAGGGTCATTGGATAAGTTTATATTGTCAATATGATTTTAAAAGGGTGAACTGAATTTTTTGACAATAAATGGCTTCATCCAACCACTAACTATGAGTGGAAAACACATTTTTGTGCTATTATTCATATTCTTTGAAAAATGACCAAATAATCATTGTTTCTTTCAGTGTCTCTAAACTTATGAGCACAACTGTACGTCCCAAACTGAAACAGAAAGTTGGTTCCACTAAAGATAAGATGAAGGCTCCATTCTTTAGAAATTCTGACAGCCTGATAGTAAAGAATCTCAGCAGTCTGTCGTTGACGTAATAACTCATAGTTCTGCGTCATTCTGACACAAGAGGTTCCTTGTTTTAGAAACATAGCAGAGATGACCGTCAAGCCTTCATCAAAAATGACTATCAAGGTTTTTGGAGTTTGGAAAAAGAACATTTCTCCAAGTCTTTACATCCGTAGGACACAATTGGAGGTAAAACGATTAGACTCCCATCCCATAGAAAATTAGAGCAGATTGGGTTCAGTCAAACTGTAATCCAAGGGTGTCAATTCAATCACACAAGGGGCCAAAATCCAAAACACACCTTAGGTCGCGGGCCGAACAGGATAAACATTTACTGAACACTATAAAACTACATTTAAAAAAATGTAAAACTGTAACTTTTAACATAATTGTGTACTAGATATGTAAATGCTGCAAGATGAATTTGGGGGCTGAAGATGCTAGTACTGATAGCTAAATAAGCTAAAATTGATAGCTAAAAATGCTAAAGCTAATAGCCAGCTAAATATTAGCTAAATGCTAAATTAGCCTAAAAAATGAAAAAAGCCAAAACAGCTAGCATGTCGCTGAAAAAATAGCTAGATTTCAAAATAGCCTAAAAAAAAAGCCTAAATTAGCTAGCTTATCTCCAAAACAGCCTAAAACAAAGTCTAAACTAGCTAGCATGTAGCCTAAATATGACCTAAACTCCAAAATAGCCTAAAAAATCTTAGTAAGTACCAAATAGTCCAAAAAGCTAGCAGAATGACCATTTTTAAAATTTTAAAACTGTAATTTTTTAACATAATTATGAATAATAAAAAAGCAGAAATATTATTTCAAAAAGCTTAAACCTTAAATAACTTTCAATAATTTACTTTCCATAAAAATTTATTTTATCAAAATTATACAAGTTAAAAATAAGTGCAAGATAACATCGGGTCATTAACTTTGACACATGCTGTAATGTGTGCTGTCCAGCCTAACACCAGATGAATTTGTGAGATTCTCCTTTAAAATACCACTTTTTATCTTCATCTAAATTTTTTTTTGTTTGTGTTCATGTTCTTTACTTATTTTTTTTACCTGTAACTGTCACCATGTGAAAGTATGAAGACTGTCGTATGCACAGACATCCTGTAATCTTCTGGAATCTTTGTATTTTATTTTGAAAAGCAAGCACAGAAACGGTTCAAATGGGGAGGGAAACATTTTTATTAATACAGAATGGTAATGCACATCCAATTTCAGGTTAAAAACTGTTTGTTTGTTCCTTCATTTTGACATATGTGACAATTGAAGCATTTTAAGGTTAAAACAGATAGCAGCTTTCACGTGTGAGGAAATCGTTTTCCTTCATTTGCAGTCAACTCCTGAAGACGAACCGTGAGACGCGGTCGGGTCTGAAGCCTCTTCAGAGGAGATACAGCTCTGACTAAATCATTTCATCCTCCTTCCTCTCTGGAAACGCTCCCTGAAGCTTCATCTCCAGGGAAAACCAGCAAGGAGGCATCCGAACTGATGCACATCACAAATCAAAGATTTAATGTGAGATTTTCATCATAAATTAAGACATTTTTAACCTTTTTCAAAAAATACAACAATTCCAGAATAGCTGAAACTCAACCATTCTTCACTTCTTTTTTTGTTTTTAAAAATCATGGTGAGAAAAACACAATCATGTGACGTTAGGAGGTGTTAAAAAGTGCAAATAAGCCGAATGACAGGAAAGTGACAATAAATACAAAACTATACAACATCTGGAGGTCAAACTAACACTGAAAAAACACAAATAGCTTTTATTTATTTACAGTTGTTGTGTGCGTGAGTCCTGTTAGGTCAGAATCCCGACCTGTGAAGCGCCGCAGGTGCACGGTGATCTTTCAGAACGTCCTGTCAGAGGGCGCCGACACCCGAGCTGCCGCCTGATCCCTTTGAAAACGGCGTATTAATGACACTTCACCTGGTTAGTCAGGCAGACGTTTCTCACGCCTCCTCTTCTCCTCTTCTGTAGCTCCAGCGTTTCTCCTCATGCAGAGTTCTCTTTCCCGTAAAGTGCTACGGCAACATTTTGCCAGTCGCCATGGTAACCCTCCATTTGCATCTCTTTTGCAATCCAAAAACGGCTCCACAAAAGCACGTTCTCTAATGGGACACAGGTCCTCCCAGAAAGCCCGGCGAGCTCACGGGTCCAGGTGTTCGGGGGGGGTCACTTCACCAGCCGGCTCAGGCTGGCCGACGCCCGCAAAACCTTCTTCTGACCCTTGCGCTGCTGCCGCAGAACAAAGTCAAAGTTGGCAGTGGTGGACATGGCGTAGAAGACGTTGGCCTTGTCTGGAATGACCAACTCTGCAAACAGAAATCCAGGAGAAAATGTCACTTTTTTCTTTTTAACATACAGCAGCAGTGTCAAAATCAACCACACATTGGAAAAAAAATCAAAACCCATCTTAGGTCACGAGTCGAACAGAATAAACATTTATTGAACACAAAAAAAGTACATTTTGAAAACTCTAAAACCATAAGTTTTTAACATAACTTTGAACTAGATATATAGCATTACCTGTGATAATACTAGTGTGAATGCTGTAAGATGAATTTGACCGCTGAAGATACTAGTGCTGATAGCTGAAAACACTGAAGCTGATAGCCAACTAAAATATTAGCTAAATGACAAATTAGTTTTAAAAAAAAAACATAACTATAACGAAACAGCTAGCATGTAGCTGAAAAATAGCTAAGCTTCATAATAGCTTAAAAAAACTTGGGAAAAAAAACAGCTAGTGTGTAAATATTAGTTAAACTCCAAAGTAGCCCCAAAAAATTATACAAAAGCATAAATGATCCAAAACAGTTTATCATGTAGCTGAAATATAGCCTTAAAAATCTGTAAAAAGTTTAAAATTAGCCAAACAGCTATCGTGTACATATAAACTAAATTCTAATAAAGTTAGTGGAAAAAATATAGCATATAGCTGAAATATTAGCTAAACTCCAAAAAAGCCTAAAAGAAATATTGCCATAATAGTCCAAAAAACCAACAGAATGCCAGTTTTTAAAACTTTAATCCTGTAACTTTTTTGATATAATTATGAATAATAAAAGTCAGGAATATTATTTCAGAATAAATCAACTTAAACCTTAAAAAAGTTTCAATATTTTACTCTCCATAAAAATATATTTCGTAAAAAAGTATACAAGTTAGAAATAAGCACAAGATGAAATCAGACCATTAAAAACAATAAAAGAAAATGATCTGGAGGGCCGGATAGAATTACCCAGAGGGCCGGATCCGGCCCCCGGGCCTTGACTTTGACACATGTGACGTACAGTGTGTTAGTTGATTTGAAAGACCTTCCCTGACCTTTCTGCTGAGAAATGACCTGCGTCAGGCTGAAGTTCTGTCCCTCCATGTGCTCCAGGTGATGCTTCTCCAGAGCTCGCTGAATCACCTGAGCCGTTTTGTCCTGACTGGTCAGCTGCAACACAGAAGAACCACAAATGCTGCTTCAACCAGGAGAAAACCCAACATGGACATGAAAAAAGGAGACCGGTCCAACAGATTTCATCTACACAAAGCCTCAGAAATTGTTCTTATTTTAATCATTTTGCTCATTTGCTTTTGTGCAGCATTTTAGTTCAGATGAGGTCTGGACTTTTTAGTTAAATATTCTAAATTCTCTCCTTTGGTGTTTAAAGAACCTCCATTCTCTCACAGTGTTCAGTCAAAGTCAAATTTCTCTTACACTTCCTGTTTCAACCAGACGTTCGACTCTGGAATTTAAAAGATTTTATGTAGAAATTATTTTAGATTTAGATTTTCCCTTAACCCAAAACTGTCAAAGTGCAGGCTAAAGAAACAGACGCCATCGACCATTAGGGTCGATTCACCATTTGAACAACTTTATTAGCAACATCCTCGTAACATTAGACAGTAACTGAATATTCTGCATTATTATTCTGGTCTGTGGTACAACTGTCTCAATAAATCCATATTTGGAGTAAAGACTCCTGCTTTTTGTTTGTTAAATGCAGATTTCTTTTAGTTTAAAGTCAAAGTATCCATCTTCTTTCTGCCAAAACAAACTTTTCAAATGTTTTTTTTAGTTAAATTTGCTAGCATCGTGGAGGTTTGAGTTTAGCGGTCAGTGCAGCTGATGGCGACCGAGTGACTTGACATGCCTCGGATGGGGGATTCCAGTTGTTTTACAAAATAAAACTGTTTTCAGAGTAGTTTACGATTAATTAGTTAATTTTTTTAATTGATTCCCGGCCCTCAATTTTTACTGTTTTCGTCCTGAAAATGGATCTGAATATAAAAGTGGGCGTGGCTGCAGGTTGAACTGACCAGGATGCTCTTGTACATGTTGCCGTTGTCCTGGCCCAGGTCCACGCTCACCCTGATGATGCAGGAGTCGGCCCCCTGCTGGTTGTACACCGGCAGGGCGGTCATGGACACGGAGCGCTTGTGGTAGGAGGACAGGTGGGGGTGGGGCTTGGGCGCGGGGGAGGCGGTGGAGGAGAGGTCGGTGCTGCTGTCGGAGGAGGCGCGGGACGGCGTGGGGGAATCCAGGGCGGAGGTGGCGGAGGAGCAGGAGGACGAAGAAAAGGTCTCGGAGACGTTGTTGCAGGAGCTGTGGAAGGACTGCAGAGGAGGAGGAAAGGTGAAGCGTGACTTTACAAACATTACATAAGCACGGCGGGATCGCTTCTAGAGAATGATTTAGTCGTCATAACTGCACAAGCATCTGAAGGTCAGCTGAGGGCACTGAGAGCCTCTTGAGCGGACCTCACTGCAGTTTCGATGGCCCTTCAAAGGCATCTTTTGTGACGGCAGATTATGCAACATTCCCAGCATTCAAAGCTGTTCTACTTTAACGGTTTGTTTAAGCGCCTAAAATCGGAGGACTGTTTGTGGAGCGTAAACAGAGAAGGTTATTCTGTGCAGAAACACAAAGAGCGCCACTGTCAGACACACTGACGACAATGGAAGACAACACAACTAGAGAAGTCGCATTGCCGGCGACAGTGTGAATGCTTTTAGCAATTACTCTAACTGCTGAAGGGATTTGCTGTATATAAAAAAACTATTTGCAAGATGTTAACTTTGCTAAAACACCGGAAATGTTGTTAAAATATGAAAGAGCACAGAAGTTAACCTAAATTCATGAAAAATGTGTAGTAAAATTGCCTAAATGTCCTCTAACACACGCTAATTTAGGAAAAATGTTTAGTGTGTTTCTTAAATATGAGCTGAACTCCACATTAGTCTGAAAATCCTCAGTAAACTAAATTAGTCAAAAACATTAGCATGTTGCTGAAATAGAAGCTAAATTCTAAGTTAGCCTATAAAAACCTTAGTAGACAACAAATTAGCTAAAACATTAGCATGTTGCTAAAATATTAGCTAAACTCCACATTTTTTTGAAAATTACTATAAAAGATGAAAATATATCCTATGAATATTTTTAAAGAATTGTTGCTAATCTACTTAAAATTTTGGAATTTGAATTCTCATTCATGTCCTATGGAGCATATTTTAATCAATATCTCAAAAACTATAAAGTTTATGAATACCAAAAATACAAGCATTAATGTCCTGAACAAGGTGGACGTTTTTATACCAAGTTTGCTGAAATCGTTGAAATTGTGATTGAATTTTTACGTGCTGAAAAACATATGGAAAGGAGCAGGGGAATCACTGTAGTGTGAATGCTTACTAAGCAATCACACAATGAGAGACAATGAGGCCAAAGCAAACACTGAGATGCTGCTGTTACCTGCAGCCTGATGGAGCAGCTCGGAGAGGAGAAATCCTCCATCTCAGATCCGCTGGAGCCCGAGGACGAGACGCTGATTTGATCGGCGGGGACTTTTTTAGAGCCGTCGCTCGGCGACAGCAGCCTGAAAACAACCAACTGGTGGTGAGATCGCCGCACAGCTCTGTGACGTAAAAAGAAGTTGGTAGACACTCACGAGGAGAGCTTCTTGGTGAGCGAGCGCTGGCTCCACGACGCCGGCGAGCACAAGTCCACCGGAGGCTCCAGCTGCCGGGAGAGTTCATGGCTGCAGCACAAACACAGACACACATCAGCCGAGGAAACCTTAGATCAGGGGTGTCAAACTCAATCACACAGGGGGTCAAAATCCAAAGCACACTTTAGATCCGGCCCCCGGGCCCCTAACTTTGACACGTACACCTTAGAGAGTAAATAACTGGACATTCAAAATGCTCTCCTTACCTCTCCTGGTCGCTCAGAAGCTTGTTGCCCTGCAGCCAGGCAGCAATTCTGGGGTGAGAGGGGAGGTTGTACTGGGAGCAGCAGGCCTGCATCACGCGGATCTGAGACAGGACGTCAAACTCCTGCAGAGACGGACAAAACGTGGAGAGGGTTCTAAGGTCAGGAGGACTTCTGCAAATGAAACAAAAGACTTTGGCATTTGGAACAAAGCAGTAGAATCAGAAGGTTCTTAAAGTCCCAATTAGATCCGTTTTCAAAGCGTTCTCAGTAATTCTGATGCTGACGTTTTTAGCCAAAATTTAAAAAAATGTGTCATTTTCCAGTACATAGTTTTTGCTGAGCGGCATCATGTCAAATTTTTGAGTTACTTTATTTATGGTTTTAGTTATTACATTTTTTAACATTTTATACAACAATGAGTGGTGTGCCAAACTGTAAAAAAAAAAAAAAGAAGTTTAAATCATTGAAATTTATCGCCATCTCCGGGAGATGCCGCCCCAGGCGGCCGCCTAGCTCGTCTACGCCTAGGGCCGGCTCTGATGTCAGGCATTGAAAATGGTTTACTTCCAGCTACAGCAAAACAAAGTCAGTTTAGTTGCCAGTGTTTTGGAATATGGCCGCTGCCATGTTGGAGCCAGAAATTGTCAGTATGCAGTGATTGGTCCGAGTCGGTCTGTCACCGTTTCTATGACGACCTCTCTCACCAGTCAGGACTGAGCTTCATGAAAGTTCACACACCTAAGACTCAAAATGGGCAACAAAAATGTTTGACGCGAGACTATCTACGTTTATTGAGACATCTGATTGGCTGGTTTATAACTTGAATAATTTGCTAAATGTAAACATATTATGAAAAAAAATGAGGATTAGCAAGAACGTGTCATACAAAGAAAAAGTATCAGATCAAGAATGGTTATTGTGACTCCTAGAAAGACAGAATAACAGCTGTTTATTTCTCAATAGAAGTCTACTGGATTTTAATGCTTTGGAACCAGCAGGTACTTCCTTTTTGGAACACCAGGGGGGAGGGGCCACTCAGTCCAGTTCTCACATATAGTCAACAGGATCAGCAGAACACAAAAACATCAGTATATTTGTTTGCAACACAGTTAACTGCTGCATAAACAGAACTTTTTCTCCTTTGCTTTCAGCTGCTCCTCGCGTCCTCCTTCATCCATGTGAATAATCCCAGCTAATGGCTGCAGCGCTGCATCCACTAATGCACACGATGCACATCCACTTTACCAGAGCCACGCCCAAGAACCCTGACTCAATAAAATAACAGTGTTTCACTGCTTATATGTCCGTATATTAACACATAGTCCCCAATTTGAAAAAATCAACACAATTTCAGGAGCTCTCGTCATTTAGTTTGTAACTCAAAGTGTTTTGCAGGAAACTACGCCCCACTTATCAATACAAAACACTCGGGGAGGAAGTGGAATGTAGAAAAGAGATAAAAGAGCAGGATGAGCAGTTACAACTAATTTAAAAAACACTAATGCACAATATAATTTGCTCAAGTTAAAACAAAACAAAAGTTTTATTAGGAAAAAAAACTGCCCAGCTGTTAAGCACAGTGGTGGAAGGGTAATGACGTGGGCTAAATTTAGCACCTTTTTATATTTTGCGGTCTCTGAGTGGAGCATGAACTCATCAGTATAACAGAGGGATTTCTGCTGAAGCCTGTTTGCTCGTTTCATGAATCAGTGACTGTTTTCCTGCATCTACGTGCACTTCATGGTGTTGTGGTGAAGTGGAACACGTCAGGCTGTTTTTGTTCTTTTCAGACGTTAGACTTAGACCGGCTTAAATGATCTTCTGTTAAAACCTTTGGACCCTTTTTAAAACCATGCTGGAATAACAAGGACAAAGAAATGCATTTGGGATAAAAGAGGAAGCACTCACCCTCCTCCTCTTCTCGAAGTTTATGAGTCCATCCTGTCAAAATAAAACGCTGGTTAGACTTTACAGCACGTCCGCATCGGACAGAAAACTGCTAACAAGCAAACAATAAAGGAAGAATTTACAGCACTGCTGGTAGTAAAAGACTGCAGCTCCTGAAAAGGAGAGTTGAGTTTTTTTAATGAGGAAACATTGATGTAAGTAAATCTATATGCTGGATCGAAGTTTTTAAAATATTGTATTTTATTTTGCTGTATTTATCACAAAAAATGGTCAACTTAATTATTATTTTTTGTAAAAAATATTTTTAATATTATCTGAGAAATAACAAGTTTTAAAAAATGTAAATCAGTTTTACTTAAATTTTAAAAAAAAACTTAAGGGGGAAAAAGCCAATATAAATATAAAAGAGTGCATCATCTGTAAATAATGTGATGTTTTTATTTAAAAAATTAAATTATATCTCAATAAATCAAATAGAACAATTTACATCTTGTAAATGTAAACTAATAAAACAATATTATGCACAATGTTTAAAGCAAAATGGTTGTCTAAGTAGAACTCACATGACATTGATTTCAAAAATAAAATTATTTGTTTAATAAATAAAACAAACTTTAAATATCAGCCTAACTCCAAAATAGCCAAAAAAACAAAAAAAGCCTAAATTAGCCAAAACAGCTAGCATGTAGCTGAAATATTAGCCTAACTCCAAAATAGCCTAAAAAAACATTTTAGTAAATGCCAAATTAGTCCAAAAAACTAGCAGAAAGTCCATTTTTAAAACTTTAACAACATAACTTTTTAACATTATTATGAATAATAAAAAGGCAGGAATCTTATTCCAGAATAAATCAACTTAAACCTTAAATAACTTTCAATATTTTACTCTCCATAAAACTATATTTTGTCAAAGTAAGTGAAACATGGGGCCATTAATAAAATCATCTGGAGGGCCAGATCTGGCCCCCGGGCCTTGACTTTGCCAGAAAGAGCAGACAGTAGTTGGCGTACCTCCAGCATGTCGGGCAGCGCTGTATCCAGC
>NC_050519.1:24628259-24641941 GCF_002922805.2 Oryzias melastigma
AAGTAGAACTCACATGACATTGATTTCAAAAATAAAATTATTTGTTTAATAAATAAAACAAACTTTAAATATCAGTCTAACTCTAAAATAGCCTAAAAAACAAAAAAAGCCTAAATTAGCCAAAACCGCTAGCATGTAGCTGAAATATTACCCTAACTCCAAAATAGCCTAAAAAAACATTTTAGTAAATGCCAAATTAGTCCAAAAAGCTAGCAGAAAGTCAATTTTTAAAACTTTAACAACTTAACTTTTTAACATAACTATTAATAATAAAAAGGCAGGAATATTATTCCAGAAAAAAATCAACTTAAACCTTAACTAACTTTCAATATTTTACTCTCCATAAAAATATATTTTGTCAAAGTAAGTGGAACATGGGGCCATTAATAAAAATAAAATAAAATCATCTGGAGGGCCAGATCTGGCCCCCGGGCCTTGACTTTGCCAGAAAGAGCAGGCAGTAGTTGGCGTACCTCCAGCATGTCGGGCAGCGCTGTATCCAGCATGGTGAGCACGGACAGGTACGTGCCCAGGTAAGGAACCACGCCTCCAGAGGTGCTCTGCCGTCATGCAAACAAACAATCATTAGCAGCGGTTTTAGTCGTCCCTGCAGAGCAGTCGGCTCACATTACAGAATGAAAATGTATATGACCCAGAAAAAGAAAAAAAAAAAAGACCCCAGGCCGAGCTGCTATTATTATTTCAGTCCCATAATCCTGTTGACCTAGAGTCATCTGAAACCTGTGGAGCGCAGACTCCAGCTAAACATAGATTTAGGCTTCAGCAGGGCCAGGAACCCCACCCAGCAGAGATTTCTGAGCAGTATCGCATCACAAGGACTCACAACCGGCTTTGGACAACACAAAAAAGTATGTCGGTTTGATTCTGCCCTGCACTGCTTTCACAATCCTTCTTTCACACTGCACCGCTGAGAAAAATCTGACACCGCGAACAAAAGAAATGATGACATCACAGTGGGGGAAACCGTCAAGAAATGAAGCAAAAAAAACAACAACTAACAAAACCAAAGAAGACGTGTCAGAAATATTCTAAGGAAGCTTTGAAATCATTATGGGATGGCTACAGGATTGACAGACATTTTTTGGCCAAGTGTTACATTTTCACATTTTCCACAATATATTTAAAAAAAATTGGTTGGAGCGATCACTAAATATCACACACAGGTTGTCGAGTTAAGTCTACAACCACAACTAAAGTTTTGTAGAGCTTCGACTTCACGAAGAGGCCGCCATCTTGAATTTGAAGAAAAGCAACTCCTTAGCCTCGTTTCCACTGAGCGGTTTGTTTTCACGGTGCACGCCGCTAGCGTGTCATTGTAGTGCGACAACTAGAAAAGCAACAACAATGGAGGTCATCCAGCAGCTCGTCTTTTTCTTGTTTTACTTTTGTCCGTCCTGTAGAACAGGAATTTAATGTTGTTTGAAAGAAGATTGCAGGCAAGATTAAAAACCAAAAAAAAAACAGAATCCTTACAAACGTTGAAAACATTAGCTTAAAGAAGCACTATATTGGTCATCACTTTCTGCCAGTCAGCGGGTGGTTACAGTAGCTCCGCCTCAACTGTCGGCTCCACGTTTCAATGGATCAACAACCAATGGAGGCCCTCTAGAGGTAGTGTTCAGTACTATTTACTGGATAATGACAATTTTAGTGGAAACAAGGCCCTTTAGTACCAGCTACAAATACAAACTCCTCCATTTCAATCCGTCTCCTCTCAACTCCTTGAGCATCATTGGAAAGCTACTTGGGAAAGGACTGTTGGGGTTAAAAGTTGTAGATTTTGAACAGCGGTTGAGTGGCGAGCTCACTAGAGAGCCATACCTCTGTTGTTCACACATTTTTTACCAAAATATTGTGAAAATTGAATACATGAATCACTGGCTCCTGAACGAAGCGATATAACATATGATCATATGAGGAGTGTGGGCGTGGATGACAAAATTCCCCCGTTGCCAAGGAAATCCAAAATTTTACTTTTGCATATTCTTCTAAAAATTACATAAACTGGTCCGTCACCCCCAGGCGACCAAATCTTAAGGTGGTTGCTATGGAGATAAGACCAACAGAAAAGTCGCCATTTTGAAAAAAGGCGTTTTTTTCTTGAATCTAGCTCTGACCAGCAGGGGAGAGGGTTCGGGGGAGGGGCCTGAAGCAGCAGCTCAGACCTGAGGACAGGTGGAAAGGGCGGAATGGGGGTTGGGGGGGCATACAACGCTTTTAGTCGACTTCTTATGACATTTAAACCCTCCTAAAGGTGGAACCCTCAGCTTACCATCTGTCTGGGGAGTGGACACTTCTTGGAAATCTTTGGAGAGGCGTTCTCCACGGACCCCTGAGTTCCTTCCTGTAAGAACAAACAGAGATATGTTCGGTTAAAACAATTCAAACAATGACTTCTGGCTCCGTTTTCCCTTCAAACTTCTTTCATCTTTCAGAAGAATAAAACATCGATTCAGAAAACCCCAAACCCTCTCTGGAGCGGTTATTGATGTGAGGGTTTGCAAAGATGAAAGGAGTCTGTGACAAAAGGCAGGCCATGAAAAGAGGGAATTATTTGTCGATAAAGAGACGCTTTTGTGACGCGGTGAATGCCTGTTTGTTTGTACAGAACGAGGAGGACAGAAAGACACGGAGCGCGCGTGACCGGCGCCTGAAGACGACCCAGCGGAGAAGAAACACCGTGTTCTCCAAGCCTCTTCTGTTAAACATTCATGAAAACTTTTATTAATTATTAAAAAGGAAGTCTCTGTGCTGCAATCATTGTGTAAAAAAGTCACATTTTAGGCCACAAAACTAATCAGTCAGCAGATAACCAGTTTAGATCCTTTGACACTTTTGTTTTTAAGTCTGGATCTGGATAAACCATTTTGTTCTTGAAGTGAGGAGAACATTTACAAGAAAATGAGGTTTTTGAAAAAACAAATGTAAATCCTTTAAACAGATATTAAAACCAAAGAAAGAAGACATTTTCATCATGTTAACAAAACGTTGACTGGGAAAATCACAATGCTTCATTGATCAATTAAAGACATTTTTTACATTTCTTGGACCATTCTGTGTGACTCATCAATCAATCTGAATTTCCTTTTTTTGTGCTAAATCTAAATTCTTCCCCAAAATCCAAAATATAACAAAAAATAGAATTAAAATGTCCCCAAAAACCTCCAAACAACAGTAAACCTGAAATGTTGATTTGAATGACAACATGACTGAAGCACACAGAGATGCTGGTGGGATAAGAGGAATTTCTCACTGATCCTGTGATTATATTTTATGCAAAAGCTAAAGAAAATCCTAAAACCAATAGTTTATGGGAAATATAAGTCTGTAGTTGTGATAAACATTTTCTCCAATTGCTTTAATGTCCCTTTTTATCCCAAAAAATAAGTGAAATCTGAAAGATTATTGACTTCACATAGCAGGAAAGTCAGAATGACTCAAATGAGAAGTATTATTTTTCTATTTTTAAAGACCACAAAATAATTAGATGCTGAAAAGTGGTGTTCCTTCGTTTTATTTGTTGAGTCTTCATCCAGAGTTAAAGATGCTTTTACAGTCGGATCATCAGTGTGGTTATTCGTTTATTTACCTGATTTAAATGATAAAACCAGCTGCTCCGCCCTCTGGCTTTGGGAGGAAACTATTAGCATGAAATCTGTTTTACCATGAGACCTACATCAACATCAAACCAACAAAATGATTTGTTCAGCTTAACAACATCTCCTCCTAAATTTAATCAAAATGTTTTTTTATTCAGCAAAGAACAAAAAATGTTTTGACAAAAGATCACTTTGTATTAATTGATCCAAAATATTCCAACGTCTAACATGCTGGTGATGTTTTTGGATGACATTACATCCATTCATTACAGCAATAAAAGAAAGACGTATTCATTATATATAGGACCAGAAGAAGATTAAACACACATTTTTTTATTTCCTTTATTCTATGCTCATCAAATTTTCAGACATTGGTAACAATAAACGCTAAAATTAAATGGAAACCTCATAAATGACAAAAATCTGTTCAAAACAAGCAACAAATGTTTATGATCAATGAGTCTAGTGGGTTCAAAACTGTGGAACAACAAAGATTCATTAAGATGCTACAAAAATAAGCTTAAGAGCAATGTAATAGTAATGAATAATACAGTATTTAATGAATCTAAACGAGAAGAAATGTTAAAAATGTAGGAAACTTCTGCTTGGAATTCTGGGTAAAATCAGAAATGGGGGGTAGTGGTTATTCTATTCACTCTTTATTCAACTTTTAAACATTTTATATCATTTAATATGGCGTATTGTGATTTATCGTGTATTCTGTTTCTTAAACATGAATATACACCGATAATGACGAATATAAATCAGATAAATATCGGATTAATTGTTTGAAGTTTGAAATAAATAAATGCATTTTTAGTGGATTTAAATGACAGGATTCTAGTAATTTTTTAAAAATGAAATAACTGTCAAAAAATTAAATAAGAAAACATAAAACATATTAAATTGACTAAATGTTTCTGTCCGATAGTTGAAAATTAAAGAAAATGTGACAACCTTTATGGTTTTATCTCTTATTTTACCCTTTGATTGTGTTCATATTTACATATGAGTGACCATGAGGTCAATTTATTTTTATTTATTTATTTTGGCTGCTACTAATTGCTAAATGATAAAAAAAAAAAAAAAATTGTCAAATTAACTTAAAAAGTTCAGAAGAAAAAGGTTAAAACTTTATTTAGACCAGGGGTGTCAAACTCAATCGCACAGCGAAGCCAAAATCCAAAACATACCTTAGGTTTTAAAAACTACATTTTAAAAACATATTTTTATAACATAACTATGAATAAAAACAGATGGGAATGTTATTCCAGAATAAATCAACTTAAACCTTAAACAATTTTAAATATTTTACTCCCCATAAAAATGAATTTAGTCAAAATTACAATACAAGTTAGAAATAAGCGCAGGATAACTAACAATAATAACTAATGATCTGGAGGGCCGGATCCGGCCCCTGGGCCTTGACGTTAAAATGTGATTTGAACAATGTTACCACAACAACCTTCCTAATGGGGTATAAATAGATGTCATCTGATTTTCCTGAAACCACCTACAGTCAGTCCCAAACTAGAGGTTACCACGGCAACGATGAAGGTGTGGCTGCAGAGGTCTATCAGCCAGAGATATGAAGTGCATACTTCCAGAAGTAGAGATGCATTTGATTTTTTTAAGCACAAATGTGTCACTTTCAGCGTTCACAGGTCAGAGTTCATAGCAGAAGACTCACCTCCGCCGTTAACAGCTCTCTGTTGGTCAGGACGCAGTTCTCATCCGGGAAGGTGTCGCAGAGATTATCGAAGGCCGCCATGCTGTCTCTGCACAAACCAGCACAGCTGTTTCATCCCAAGCAATCATTAAACGCTTTGACACAGCAGCAGCGTTAAACATTGACTTTCTCGATGACCTGCTTGGAATCCGTCTTCCAGAGAGCAGCAGAAACTTATGCAACTCTTCTCCTTGGACTAAGTCCGTGACCTGGACTAGAATATGGGTCACGAGTGAGACCTGTGACTCCCTCTACTAGTGAATTCAACTTAACGATGATACAACGTCCTCATTAAACGGCCATCTTTGACAACACGGAAACGCAGGAAGAAACAAACCTGCTGACCGCGGCCCAGGTCTTCCTCAGCCTGTAAACGGCGTTGGACTGCAGCGCAGACAGGATGGCTTTGAGGGAGGAGAAGTTCTTCAGCCGACGGCAATCCTGCAATAGGAGCAGGGTCCGTTATTCCAGGGGTCTCAAACTCAACCGAACAAGGGGTCAAAATCCAAGACAAACCTTAGGTCGTAGGCCGAACAGGATAAACATTCATTGAACACACTAAAACTAAACTTTAAAACTTTAAATCCTTAACTTTTGAACATAAATTTGAACTAGATATATAGCATTACCTGTGATAATGCTAGTGTGAATGCTGTAAGATGAATTTGGCCGCTGAAGATGCTAGTGCTGATCGCTAAAGATGCTGAAATTGAGAGCTAAAAACGCTGAAGCTGATAGTTGAAAACACTGAAGCTGATAGCTAAAATCATTTAAGCTAATAACTGGAAACACTAAAGCTAATAGCTAAAAATGTTGAAGGTTATAGATAAAATCACTGGATGTAATAATTAAAAACGCTAAAGCTGATAGCTAAAATTGCTGAAGCTAATAAATGAAAACGCTAAAGCTAATAGATAAAACGTTGAAGCTGATAGCCAGCTAAAATATTTGCTAAATGACAAATTAGCCAAAAAAAAGCAGAAAAAGCAAGCATGTAGCTGAAATATTAGCTAAACTCCAAACAGCTCAAAAAATCTTAGTAAATGCCAAAATAGTAAAAAACAAAAAAGCTAGCAGAATGACAATTTTCAAAACTTTAAAACCGCAACTTTTTAAAATAATTATGAATAATAAAAAAGCAGGAATATTATTCCAGAATAAATAAACTTAAACCTTAAATAACTTTTAATATTTTACTCTCCATGACAATACACTTTGTTAAAAGTATACAAGTTAGAAATAAACACAAGATAACATTGGGCCATTAAAAACAATAAAATAAAATGATCTGGAGGGCCGGATCTGGCCCCCGGGCCTTGACTTTGACACACCTTTATTAGGTTGAAAATAAAGCTGCGTCTTCCAGCTCACCTGTGCCACCTTGATCCACTTCTCTATGACGCGCGCTCTCTGCGCCGGGGAGGTGGAAGCCCCGCGGGCGGGGTCCACGGGCGGGCAGAGCAAGGACGCCATAACCTGGTTGGTGACGGCGTTGAACTGCGTGATGGTGGCTCGGATGGTCGGAGACATGTTCTCCTTCTTGTCCCTCTGCGACCAAACGCAACCCAAACACTGGTAGAGAACCACTTTGACGAAAAGAGCCTAAAGTCAGACAAAACACACGTCAGCATCTATACAGCGAAAACTGGAGCTGAAAAAGTGAGAAAAGCTCCTCTGAGGTACCGAGTCCATCCGCGTGAGCTGCTCAGCGATGGATAAAGTGCTGAAATCCATGATGCCGCCCGGGTCTGGAGGACTTTCACATCCAGAGTCTTCATCAGCAGAGCCTTCCTCAGCAGCAGCAGAGCCACCAGTCGACTCCTCTTCTGTTTCAGAACCCAGAACAAATGCATTTAGAGAAATAAAACCGGCATGTCCAAAGTCTGGCCTGTTAGCCATTCAACTTTCAACAAACTCTTGTCATGGACAAGAACATCTTGATTGTGATTGGCTCAATTACATTATAAGCCGTTGTAAACCTGTGGTTACACTGAAAAAGGTGAAGCAGTGGATCAATTAGGAAACGTTCTGTAATTTATGTTTAAAATGATTAGTTTTTATTCAATTAAAAAATTGAGTAGGTGGCTTTCTCAAGATAAAAATGTGATTTTCTAAAAACTAATAAATGTAACACTAAGAAGAACGCCTCGGTGGTTTGCATTTCTTGCCTTAAACTGTAATGCTTTTGTATTTCTATTTTTTTAGGCTAATTTGGAATTTAGCTAATACTTCAGCTGCAAGCTAGCTATTTTGGCTAATTTAGGCTTTTTCTGTTTTTGAAGCTAATTTGGCATTTAACTAATATTTTTTTGCTGGCTATCAGTTTCAGCGATTTCAGCAATTAATTCCAGAATCTTCAGCTATCAGCACTGAAATGTCTAATCAACAGCCGTTCATTTAGATTTAAACATTTATTTCCTGTCACACAGCAGATGCACCGAAGGACCATGATGCAACAGTTTTTTGTTTTATTTTCTTACTTAACCTTTACTCGCCAAAGAGGACAAAATGCTCGCAACTGGTGAGTGTTTATTTCAGACCCTTCAAAATAAAAGTATATCATGATAGACTTCAAGAAAAAGTTCTATCCCGATAATTATCACTATATCGGTCAGCACTTTTATGAAGGAATGTGTCAAATCCAATTTTCATCAAATCGTTCCCTTCCATTCAAAGTTAATATAGGAGTTCAAAGAATGCCGGTCGATTGTTTGGCAAACATTTTCCCCAGATCTGAACCTCTTAGCTCCTCGAATAAGTTACCCTGTTTCTGAAAGCTCTTGAGCAGCTCGTCGGCTTGTCCGGCCAGCGAGCAGAAGTTGGGTTGGCGCCGCATGCCGTCATGCACCGCAGAGCTGATCCTGAGGTGGTCAAGGAGCAGCCGGAGAGCGGGGTGCAGCGGCGGGTCCCTGAAGTCCTCGCTGTAGTCGTCCAGCCATGTCTGGATTAAGGTCAACAGCGGGCTGCAGAGGCAGAAGAGGCGTTACACTTTAACCACATCAGTAGTGAGACTTTAAGCCAAAGTAGAGCGGCTGAGTTTTACATTCTAAAGTCTCCAGTTGGCTACCAACCTTTTGCTGTAATCAGCATCCTCAAGATCTGAGCAAGCGCTGTCTCTGCAAGAAAGATGACTCACAAAGGTCAGGACTGCAAAGTGTACGGATTGCCGTTGCCATGTCAACGGTTTTTTGATTATCATTTGTCGCTAAGACGCTAATTCCGACCTGGAATCCCACTAACCACACTAAAGCCTGGTAGAGCATAATTGCTGCTGTTGAAAGGCTGGAGATAATAAGCAGCTGCTAAGCCCTTGTCATTACATCTGTGATGCCATGACGCTGGCATGTTCTGTGCACGGATCCTCCCACAGACTGCTGGGACAGCTCAACAAAACGTCATCCTTTGAGAATTAACGTTTCTAAGAACACCTGCTGGACCCAGCAGCTTCCTACCTCTGGAAGAGCATCTCTATGAGCTTCGTGGTGCTGGTGAAGGTTCTGTAGGTGGACAGGAAGATCTTGCCAACGTCGGGCTCCTGGCAGCTGCCGTCCAGGAGGTGGTTGACCAGCCTCTCCAGCGTGGCGGCTTTCAGGCGCCGCACCTTACAAGTCCGGTACTGGATGAAGGCGGAGCACGGACCCGTCTCCTCTGGGTTTGGGGAGGTGGAGACGGGCTCCCGGTGCAGGGTGACCCCGTACACGACCCCATCCTCCGTCTCCTCGCCCCACTCCTGCACTGGGTTCTGGAACCAACACAAACCAGTTCGACCCATCAAGTCCCAGTGAAATGTGGGTCACAAGCAGAGACAGAGACGGAGCGAAGCTTGTGGTTATACAAGCACAAACAATTTTTTTAACAGTTGACTTAACACAGATTATTTTTTGAATGAGTCGACTAATCGGGTCATGGGCAAAGTGGATGTAAAGCACACATCCTAACCACCATTAGCTTTAAACTGACTAACAACTACATATACAACATTATTTGCTATAGTGCTAGTGTGAATGATGTTAACTGAATTTGGCAGCCGAAGATGCCAGTGCTGATAGCTGAAGATGATGGAATTGATAGATAGAAACGTTGAAGTTGATAGCTGAAAAAGCTGAAGCTGATAGCCAGCTAAAATATTAGTTAAATGCCAAATTAGCTTAAAAACGGAAAGTCTAAATTAAAAAAAACAGCTAGCATGTAGCTGAAATGTTAGCTACACTCCAAATTAGCCTAAAAAACTGAAAAAATAGGTTACTTAGCCAAAACAGTTAGAATCCAGCTGAATTATTAGCTAAACTCCAAAATAGCCTAAAAAAACAACAACAAAAAAACTAAATTAGCCAAAATAACTAGCATGCAGCTGAAATATTAGCTAAACTTATAATAGCCTAAAAAACCATAATAAATGCCAAAATAGTCCAAAAAGCTAGCATAATAGCATTATAACTTTCAACCTTAATACATTCTAACTCCACATAACAAAAGTTACAACTAATGGACTATTACATTTGTTGTTGACTATTTGAATAGTCGATCAGTCATCGATTAGTCAGCTAATCGTGGCAGCCCTAAACATCAGAGAAGAAAATAGCAGCAGGCATCACGCCGGTAAGACGAAACTACACGCAAATAAGTGATGTAACAGCCCGCAGAGTCCTGCACTGATCCCCCACGAACCACAGAAACTATCATGAAGTTCCACCAGGTCTGCAGACACAGCAGAAACCGCCCACGGTGGTGAGGACAACATCTGCAGGTAGCACGGCTCCCACGGCTTCCCTGCAGCACCTCAACTTTCCAAGAAAGTTCCAATTTGACGTGAATGTTTACGGACAAACATGAATTCTGAAAGGTTGGCACATCAAAGCTAAGCAGAACATTCAAATCCTTTATCCTCCTCCCAGGTGATCTCCATCACACAGACCTGCAGCTGCAGCACTCGTTGCTTCTCTGCATAATGAACCCTCATTTGAAAAAGCAATGATTCTGCACACAAGTGAGTGTTTCTGTCCCTCCATGAAAGATCTAAATCAAATTTGGCTGCAAAACGCTGCAGAAAATTCTACGGTCATGCATCTGAAGACGCTGAATCAGCAGATCTCCGGTCGTTATGCGGGGTTAGGATGTTTCTAGCATTTTATGGCCTGAAAGAAAAACAAAGCAACTAAAATTTGCTGTTATTTTACAGCTTTACAGCCAGGTTTATTGAGCAAACATCGAGCACGCTGATTTACTGTGACCTAACTTTGAAACGGATAACTTCAGTCAGACATCAGCCCTGCGTGACTGCTCTCTAATCCATGCAAATGCCCCACAAATCTATACTGATGGGAATCTGCACAAAAGCCAGCAGCTGCATTCGGATCACACTTCTATATACGGTAGTTTGTCCTTCAAAAATGAGATGACAAAAGCAGAAAGGAAGCTTCTGCAAACTGGTGAATCTGTGCAAATATACTAGTTTTTTTGTTTGTTTTTGGTCAATAAAGTTTCCATGCAGGAAAATAATAGTTTAGCCACCCAAACAGCAGCTCTGTTTCATTTACAGTTTATTTAAATTCCAAACCTCCATTCCTCACAAATCTGTCATCCTTTCAGTTTAGAACTAACAAAAGCATCCTGAAACCTTTTTCACATGTTTAAAATATTTAAAATGCTTACAAATGTTCCAAATGTTCTTCTAAAAAAGTTTGAACAGAAAAAGTCAGTTCTCACAGGAACTCATCTCCAGGAATTCATGCTGAAAACAATAACACTGAATGCAGGCAGGATGTTAACTTTCTGGAAAAGAAGTTGGGATAAACAGCACTTTTGAAGTTATTTTTGATCAACACATTAATCTTTACTTTTTCAAATATAAAATACAATAATAAAAAGAATTCCTGGAGGCTAAAAGTGTCAAAACAGGAAATTTGAGTGAAAGACAAACAAAAATGAAAGTAGTTTTAAAAAGTTGGTGTTAAAAGTGATCCCTCAGCAGAATAAGCTGTTTTCACGCCTTTTTTTCAGCTTACCATGGTTATTTCCCATTTTCCCATCTCGTCTGGTCTTTCAGGAACTGCAGCTCTCCATGTTGAAAGTGAATTTAATCTTTATCCAGCCTGAAACACTTTAAGGAAGACTTTGTGGCTGCATGTCGGAATTCTCGCTTTTAACTACACATTAAACACAAATAAAAACATTTAATGTCCAACAGAGGTAATTTCCAGTGAAAATTCCGCGCTTCCAAAAGTTTCGGTTCGTTTTCTTTAAGTTACAGTCGAGAAGTTTCGAGTTTTTGGGACCGACAGGCGTCGAGAGCAGCCGGGAGCCTCCGCCGAGACTGAGCTCCGAGGAACGGAATGCCTTTATATAGGGGGAGGAGACTGCTTATGAGGGGCGTGTCCTCAGGAAACCCGGGAGGACCAAACCAACATGGCGGACCTGTAGGGACACATTTCCAATGTGGCTGATATATATGTCGTTGTTTTACATTAATAATTATGACCGTACGATTAAGAGTCACGAAAAAACATAGATAAATACATTAAATTTTAAAATATGAGACGATACGTCAAAATTATGAGGAAAAGGTTAAAATTTGGGGAGGTAGCAGAGATGAAGATGCTGAGGTTCTCTTTGGGAGTGACCAGGATGGATAGGATCAGGAATGAATACATCAGAGGGACAGCACATGTTAGAGGTTTTGGAGATAAAGTCAGAGAGGCCAGACTGAGATGGTTTGGACATGTTCAGAGGAGAGACAGTGAATATATTGGTAGAAGGATGCTGAGTCTAGAGCTGCCGGGAAAGAGGTCTAGAGGAAGACCAAAGAGGAGGTTTATGGATGCAGTGAATGAAGACATGAAGGTGGCTGGTGTTAGAGTGGAGGATGCTGAAGACAGGCTTAGATGGAGGAAACTGATTCGCTGTGGCAACCCCTGAAGGGAAAAGCCCAAAGGAAAAGAAGAAGAAGAAGAAGCCTATAAATTAATGACACAAGCAAAGGTGGAAAATCAGTTCATAATTATAAAGATTCTTAATTTGAAAGTAACATTTTTTTTAACCTAAAAGAAAAACCGTTTCGTTAATTTATTAAAATCAATGTTAATGTTCGATGTAAAATGTGTTGTTTTCCATTGAAGTGAAAAGATGAACAAATCTGTTTCTGTTTGAAGCTGGAAGTGTTAATTTATGAACTTAATCTTCTGTGTCTTTCAGTTTGGGTTTTATAAATCTATCATAAAAAAGGTTCATGTGGTGAGTACAACATCAATGTTCTTTTAGCACACCATCGCGTAAGGATTGACTCACGTTTATTTCCTGTAGGGAGAAAAGCTACAACATGCTGTCATTACAGTCATTACTACCATTACAAATAACCAATTCTCAGATATTTATGAAAAAAATCCTAACAAATGTGCAAGAAATAAGGTGAAGAAAAAAAGTGTCCAGATTGAAGAAGATGTGCAAGCCTTTGCAAGTGGCATTTAGTGAAGTTACAGCTTTTGGGAAGAAGCCGTTGAAGACAGTTTGAAGAGGTGATGATGGGGTGGGTGTGATCCTTCTGGATGTTTGTGGCTCTGTTGAGGCAGCAGGAGGTATAGATGGAGTCTGATGTTTATCACCTTCTGCACTCTCTTGGAATGTAAACAGCAGCTATCTCGCAAGGCAGAAAGAAGGGTCTCTAGGTCGGAACTCTGGGTTGGGAGAGCAGTGTGTCCATCACTGTGCTGTTATTACACCAACCTGCGTGTATGCAGATGCAGCTTTTGTTCCTGTCCCATCTGGGTAGTGTGCGGCCTGCTAGCTGCACTGAAGCTGATGTAGCAGTTTCATCCGTTTTGTGCGTCAGGGATCAGGCCTTTGAGAGGTAGAGGCTTGGCAGTGGGGGTTTCTCAGCTCAGCTAGCAGACCCGCACTACAGCCCCGCTTCTACTTCCTCTTGTGACGCCGTCTGCATTGCCTGCCAGACCTGACGACAATGTCCAGGAGATCCCACTGGTTTCACTGTGTCGCTTGCAGTGGAAGTCCCTGCTAAAATTCAAATTCCACTGGAACCCGATGTCCAGGAGGTCCGTACGGCTGTAGAGTCTGTTTAATTCTGTTAGGGTAGCAGCAAGCTGAAACAATGTTAAAAATAATATTTCAGAAGCACACAAAGTCGAGGAGCTGTAGGCTGCTGCACTTATGCGCGCTGCCGTCCTCCTATACATAAGCTTATAAATGTATCTAATTATGCTATTTATGAGTATTTGTATGTATGTATGTATGTATGTATTTATCCATTAAACCTGACCAGAATGACCACCTAGAGAAACTGAATTCATGCATCAGAGACATTAAGACCTGGATGACAATTA
>NC_050519.1:24642041-24642557 GCF_002922805.2 Oryzias melastigma
GATTCTGGGTGGGGGGTAAGGTCATTTGTAACTCTGTTTTGTGTTTTGTCTTTTTTTTTTTAGCGATATATGTTCTAAATTCACTGTGAGATTGTTTTAGACTTGTACTCCCCGTATTTTGTTTCCAATGGTCCAACCGAGAGTAATGCAAGACCCTGATGGAGGTGCACTCAAGTTGATTAGCTGGAATTGTAAGGGTCTGAATTCTCCCGTTAAATGCAGCAGAGTGGTACATCACCTTCTACATTTGGGAGGTCCAATTATCTTTCTTCAAGAAACACACTTTAAACCTTCAACCAATCCAAGAATTAAGGCTAGGTGGATTGGTCATTCATTCTATTTCTCTTTTCATAACAAGTTTAGAGGAGTCGCTATTGTGATTCACAAATCAGTTTCCTCCACATGTACTAATAATGTGATTTCTGACCCAGGACACAGATTTTTAATTATTAGTGGTAAATTCTACACTGAAAAAAAAAAATCTGTTGGATTTACTTAATTCAATAGTGGACATCG
>NC_050519.1:24643406-24646489 GCF_002922805.2 Oryzias melastigma
TGATGTGGAGTTTTTCTTTATTTCATTAAGCATTGCAGTAATTGGTTAGAATAAATCGTACAAATTTTTTTAAAAAAAACAAATATTTATTTTATATTGTATCATTCAAGCCTTTCCAGTAAGTGTACCAGTGCATTTCATGAGGCTAGGCCTTCAAACTAAACATTGATTCAAGCAGATTATTATTAGTACATGTAACGCACATGTGTCAAAGTCAAGTTCTCTAGATCATTTTTATTTTATTGCTATTATCTTGTGCTCATTTCAAACTTGTATAATTTGAATATATTATATATAATCTGCCAGCAATGTATGTTGTACTTCTGTGCACCACATTGTATGAGGCATTGAGGACCAGAGAGCCATTCTGGTGGAGGCACAACACCAACTGGCTATAATACTGTGCAAGGTGTTTCTAATGACTAATTATAGAATCCAACATGATTGGAATAGACCATAAACTTTATACATGCAGGCTCACATTGAACCACTTTAACTGTTAAAACCTCTAGTTAAAGAAAATGTTCAAACTGCCACAAATGATTATTAAAGTAACGACTAATCAGAAGTTATTTGTCCCATTAATATCTTATGGCAGCGTGCTGTATAACCATCACAGCTCCTTCAACATTTATGAACTAATGAGAATAAAACCTCAGTGTTCCAGCAGACATATGAGTCATGACACGTGTTAAAGGTTACCTCTAACTAAAAGTATAGTGAAGGTTTAAAAGAAATAAAGGCTTAAAAAATAGACGTTGATGTAAATTACAACATTTACTGCAGTTTTGGTCATCGACCAAAAAAATAAGTTTTGGTTCCCAACGTTGTTTTACCATCTAGCACTGGAAATCATGGATGTCTAGCTGTGTATGGAGCTAAATCGGGGCCGATATTATTTGAAACAAATATAAAATGTTTTGAAAAAAATATTAGTTTTATTAACTTTGGTGCATAACTCCAGACATTGGCTAGTACATTATTGTTCTACTAGTTCTATACTATCGCCTTACACAGATTTGTGTACTTCTACTGTATAGTTTTCAAATTTCTAGTACTAACACATTTGCATTTTAGTCAAGGGTATTGTAAAATTACTTCAATATTGAAGTTGAATAAAGTGTTTTTCTGTCTAAAATCCAGTTCAAGTACTAGTATATGGAAAACTATGCAGTAAAAGTACACAAGTCTGAGTGAGGTGATAGTGGATGACCTGTAGAACAAGGATATAGTATTCAAGGTCTGGAATTATGCTTCAGAGTTCATTTATTTACATTCAAAGTTGACAACTTATACCGTATTAATGGTCCAAAATAATATTTCGAAAACTACACAGTAAAAGTACACACGGCGGTGTGACTGTAAAATTATGCAACAAATGATTTTATTTACATCAAAAGTTTATATCTAACTCATATCATGTAGAAAAATGCATTTTTTAATGGATATATATATATTTTTTTTGGAGATAATACATGACCTTCAAACTGGAGATTTACTAGTTCTGCACTGGATTTGTTCTCTAAATGAAAATAATTTAACCTGATTTTTTTCTAAATTATACTATAAGTACACTAAAAAATACCTTAATTAACTATAAATAAATAAAAATCCATGCAGTAAAAGAACAAAAGTCTTTGTGAGTAGAGAGTAAATAATCTTCAGAACAAGGAATTCTGCATTAAATTCATGTAATTTAACCTTAAATGTGTAGAATGATTCTCTATGTGCAACAGAAATACCATATTTAACAAATAAATAAGAAGCTTTGCAGTCAAAGTACACATCTTATTGTGAGGAGAAAGTACAGGATCAGTCCAACAAGGATTTGTTAGTTTTCCTGGAATTCTGCACCAAAGTCTCCTTAAAGCTGAAAGTTGAGAACTGGAACTGTGTCTTCATGAAATGACAGATTTAAGAACTGATGGATTAGAACCGAAATGCTGTTAAAGTACACAGAGTTCTGATAGGAGCAGTTTTTCTTTGTATTTTTTTTGTATTCTAGTAGAATTTCATGTGGAAACAAAAAGAGCTCGATCAGTTTCAGGCTCTGCCGTAAACCGTGGAATACTGTCGCACAACAGTTTTAAACAAAGACTGTAAAAATAATGGACTGAGCGAGCACTGAGGTCCCCCATTGGAAATGCATTACTTCCTCTCCTCGCGAAAGTAGGCCGCCACTTTCACTGTCAATTCCTGAAACGGATACCGCCATTTGCAACCCATCTTCAGCGATTGGTCTGAGTCATAGCTGAGTCATGGAACCTACAGGAAGTACTGTCGCCAATCTGGAGTGAGTTTATTGCAACTGTCCGCCTCTTTCCACGCCTCGACCACGAGACCGCGGATGTAAACAGCTTCTACTTTAATAACGGCGCGCGCCGCAGCTTGTCGGTTCTCATGCGCGGCCAGGTTAAAGTCTGATCAGATGCACGTGAGAAGCGCGTTCAGCGGTATTTAAAATAAATAACCATCCTAACAAGTGAACAGCTGGATCTTTTTTCTGTTTGAAAATATGACCAGGTACTTTCAAGTTTGTCTCGCGCTCCTCAGACGGCTGTGTTTAATTCAGGCTGAAGCTAGAAAAGTGCGGCGAAGATGAAACTTTGGTTGGTGATTTTATGCGCNAAAAGTGAAGAAGATGAATCTTTGGTTGGTGATTTTATGGAGGAGCTGTACCATTCCGTATGATACGCAACTTATAATTCATAAGCTACAATCAAAACAGTGAAAAGTAAAATGAATGTTAAACAAAAGTCCAAAGCACATAACCTCAGAGTGAAATCTATTTCTACAGAGTAAATCCTCATCTAAAAATGTCGACAGCATGCTCCTCTTGTTGTTTTAAACTGCTGCATCGGTACATTCCATTGAGGAAAACAACAGTAGGACAATGATTGGTACATTGTTGAATTGTAAAGTAGGTGTTAAAAGGTCTTCACGGACTCATTGATGAAGTCTGCTCCCATTGGCTACCTGCCAACTGTCAATCAAACGACGGTCGACGTCAGACCCACAAACGCTTATTGAGCCATCTGATTGGTCAATTTATAACTCTAATAACTTGTGATAATGGAAAAAAA
>NC_050519.1:24646931-24657130 GCF_002922805.2 Oryzias melastigma
GTGTGTAAATGTGCATGTGTGTAAATGTAAAAGTGTGTGATCATGCATTAGTGTAAATGTGCTTTGTGTAAATGTACGTGTGTGTGCATATCTGTATGTGTTTGTAAATGCATGAGTTGTGTATGTGGGGGTGTGTGTGTGCCTGTGTGTGTGTTTGCATGTGTAAACATGCTTGTATATCTGTTTGTGTGCATGTGTGTACATGCATTAGCGTGTGCCTGTGTGTATGCCTGTGCATGTGTATAAGTGCATGTGTGTGTGGGCCTGTAGGTGTGTTTCCATGTGTATGTATGCATGTGTGTGTGTGGGGGTGTACGTGTGTGTGTGTTGTGTGTGCACTGAGCTAGTCAAACAAGTGTTGTGGACTTTGTCTCCATCAGTCAGGTACGGTTCAGTGTTCTGGTTGTCTCCTGCGGCTGAATCCTCATTTGTTTGGAGGCGTTCTAATCGTTCCTTCTGCAGATGTCTTGCTTTCATGTCTTGGGGGTTTTACTTTGTGGAGTCTGTTTGGCCACAGGACACTCTGTGCCACAGGTGAGTGACCTGACCCCCCCATCTACTTTTCAGTTCCATAAATGTGCTGACACAGTTTGACCGTCTCTGTGAAACTCCACAGATCCAGCGACAGACTGCAGGCAGACCGGGTAGGAGGAGGAGTCTGTGACTCCACCATCTCAGCGGGAAAAGTCCAGACGACACACAGAGATCTCATGAAACAGTTTTACGTGTGTTTCTATCCTTCCAGGGAGCGCTGTGCTTTTCTTTGTGGCTCACCAGGGATCACTGAGAAACATCAGGTTCAACCCAATCATCTTCAACCATGTGCTGGTGAACCAAGGCTCTGGATACAACAACAACACAGGTGTGTTCACGGTGCCGCATGCAGGAGTCTACCAGTTCGTCTTCAGCGCCCAGCTCTGCCGCGGGCCCAACGACAACAACTGGTTCTTCCTGGTGAACGGGAACCAGAGGATGAAATGCCACGCTCAGGTGATGAGGCAGAAGTTTGGGGTCTGAGTTGAGTGACAGACTCCCCTTGATGGTTTTACCTTCTGCTGATTGACTCAGGTGTCTGGGGGGGACACGGTCCTCAACACCTGTTACTACATGGAGGGTCTGAAGGCCGGTGACCGGGTCTGGGTCAAACAGGAGGTGGGGAGTTGTGCCTGGGCCAGCACCATCTCAAGAACCATCACCTTCTCTGGGATCTTACTGTCGAGGGAAGGCATCTCCATGCTGGGGGGCACTTTCAGCCCCCAGAACTTGTGCCCTCTGACCCTGAAACGCAGTGTGACCTCCAGCTCTGCAGGCCAGAGTGTCACCCCCCTCACTGCAGTCATTGGTGGACTGCTGTGCTTATTTATGCTGAAATAACACACGGGGAGTCAGAAGACCAAGAACAATTATTTAAATTCACCTTCAAGAAAGTTTTAACAACATTTCTGTCAAAAGTAGTTTTTATTCATTTCTGCCGGTTCCCTTTTCAGCATCATTTCTGTTTTCTTTGACACCCAAAGAAAAAACTGTTAAAGACGCACCAATTAAAAATATGTTTTGACATGTTCTTGTGGCATTTTTCTCATGGAGGACACGTAAGAAAATTAAGATTAAAATTGCATTTCGGAGTATTTCCTTATTCATATAGTTGTTAATCAGGAGCAGAAGAAAAAATGCTGTTTTAAAAAGATCGTATGTCTAGAGTCGCTGGTGGAGGACCCAAACGCGGGAGACGGGGCAAGTGAAACGTTTAATAAATAAACTGAAGCATGAAAAAAAAACATGGAGAGGTTTGTGGTCTCATGCAAGGTGGCGCTAGAAACAAAATATAGCCGGAAGTGGAAATTTAACAACTTTAGCCGGCTGTGTAAGCAGAAAATTTCTAAACTTTCAAAAATTATATTTTAAAAAGTTTTTCAGAAAGTTTTTCAGAACTATCAGCTTTTAAGCTTTTGAATGTGAATAAACTGTAACTGTCTAACAGTTTAGTGTGAAGATGAGCTTCAAAAGAGACAAGGAACTTTTTTTTTTTGATTTCTTTCAATGCAATAATAACTATTGTTCAAATTTGTATAACTACTTCTGTTTACCTTCAGAGAAAAAAATCAACAAAATGCCATTTTTTTTTCTTTGTGAATCAGCTGATCACGTAAGCAGTTATGTATGTCAAAGGGAAAAAAGAACAAACGGGGGTTCCGGTTGAGCATTACTGACCAATAATTTCGGCCGCAATTTCTCTTTTTTTGCGTCCTGCTCCGGCAGAGGGGAGGGACTTCCGGCTACCACATTTTTTCTCAGCGGCTAGATTCTCTTGAAACCAGGGGAACAACAAAAAGATGGCAGAACAGAACAGATGTCCTGACAATTATGAACGGAAAACCTGACACTTAAATAGACTGAGGGTAGTTTGGATAAAAACAGGATTTGAAAATACACTGAACAAAGTAAAATGTTGAATCAATTAGCAAAAATGTTGTTACATTTAACACTAGAATTCCTAAGCCTGCGCAAATTTGCACAGGGAAGAGTTCCCCCCCTCTAGTCCGAGAGCCCATTGTTGTGTCATGGTGGGTCACTGATGAGCCATTAACTTGTCCATGTATATGTTAATGCAGCATGTAGTACCTAATGTGGATTTGAACTAACAGGTTGTGTGGGGGTTGGAGTTACCTGATGCATGTGGACAAGTATTGGCTTTCCTGCTTTTACTCACATTTGAACTAAAGTTCCATCTCATTCCTAACCCAGAGTTCAATATAATGTTGCTCCACCTTTTGCTGCTATTGCAGCTTCAGCTCTTCTGGGAAGGCTGTCCACAAGGTTGAGGAGCGTATTTATAANATTCACTGAGATCCTGAGAGCAAAACATTCTTTCACTAATGTTTCCAAAAACAGTAAGCATGCCAAGTGATTAGGACTCCTGATTCTTGTCATTTGGATGGATGAGCCGATACTTTTGGTCATATAGTGCATGCTTATAACTTATAAACATAGACACATCTTCAAGTCAAAAAGACAAACATCCCAATATCAACAAGACTCACACTCCTCTGAAACACTTAGCTCTATTTCAAATAATCCTCGATGTGGACTCTGGGAGCAGTGAAGACGATTCTTTTGTTGTGGAATCAGAGTTCATCTTCTCAGATTCCTCCTATGATGAGGATATGCCAGTACATGGATTTGCAGCCAGAACATCCTCTCCACATGATACTTATACATAAATAGACTAATAAACTATTAATTGTTGAAGGAGAGAATGATGAGAAGCCTTCATCTGTAAAAAGACAATTTTCCCCATTCAAAAAAGGCAACCAGAACTGTGTGCTGTCGTACAACCTAGATCTAATTTGCAATTTGAAGATCATTAAATGCATCAAAAAGGAATCAACCCCCCCCCCCCATGTCACCAATTTTAAGGTAAAAATAAGATATAAAAGTAAAAACAAATACTTAATGTGGACTATTCCTGAGCGGGATTCGAACCCATGACCTTCTGAATGTGAGTCCGCAGCCATAACCACTTGACCGTCTAGTGGCGGAATCTGGAATGCATGTCAAACTTAAATTTAAACATGACATTCTGCACTGCGAAATCAGGAAGTCATTTTTTTTTCATATTTTATTTTAGTTTTTACAAGTACACAATGTTTTACAAGGTTCATGTGTCAAAACTAAATTTTTCAGCATATTTGAACTTTGACAATTACCACAAAAAGGAAGAGAGTGTAAACAAAAGTTTAAAAATAAAAAAAATAAATTAAAAATAAAAATAAAAAATAAAATAAGAATAAATAAATAAAACAGGCATGCAAAATTGTGAATATATAAACAATTTACATCACTTACAGTGTAAGAATTCTAAGAACGGTTGCCAAATCTTACTAAACAGTTCTAGTTTGTTTTTTCTATTGAATCTTATGAGCTCTACTTTAGCCACAAACACCATTTCATTCGACCACCTCTCAAAACTTGGGGCAGAAGGAAACTTCCATTGTAACAAAATTAGCTTCTTTGCAGCCAGCATACCCATTGTAATTAGCTGTTTCTGGTGGCAGGAAAAAGATTTTAAAGAAACAGGTGATCCAAATACTGCTAATGTACTCTCCAAAGGCACCTTCTTCCCAAAAGTATTAGTAAACCAGTTAAATATTTGGACCCAATAAGTTTTCAAAACTGGACAGTGCCAAAATGCATGTGCAAGTGATGCTCTGGCGGCTCCACATCTATCACACAAGGGTGATACAGTGTTATAAATTCTGTTCAGTCTAAGCTTAGAAAAATGTTATCTATGAATAACTTTGAATTTAATTAATTTGTATCTGGTATTTATNCAAGAAGAAATCCTGTCTCGTTAAAATGTTTAAAATCTCTTTTTAGAATGATCCTTGGTTTTTGTTTGATAATTTTAGTACATCTAGCGGCCACTACAACACAGTGATCACTCAGATCATTGCAAAATACCCCAGTGACACTATATTTGTGAGGGGCATTCGTTAAAATAAGGTCAATTAGTGTAGACTTTTTATAATATTTGGAATTTGGACGTGTGGGGGTGGTGATGAGCTGTGTCAAGTTAAATAGATCACATAGAGTTTTAAACTCGTCAGAGACTGGTGAAAGCCAGTCCCAGTTTAAATCTCCTACCAAAACAAATTCACTATGATTGAAATCAAGCAAAAGTTGTTGTAAAGACTGCAATGAGCTTGGAAGAGCAGATGGTGGTCTATAGCACCCTGCTATGTTTAAATAAGTGTTAGTAGAAATTTCTATTTTCAGCGCCAAATATTCCAGCTGTTTATGAAGAGAAGTTGCATTAATAACTTCAGCGGGTAAAGATGATTTTACAAAAACTGCCACAACACCTCCTTTGCTGGGTGCTCGATCACAACGATACACATTAAAACCATTAATGGAGATTTCGTCATTTGAGACAGATCTTTTAAGCCACGTTTCAGAGAGAACAATAATATCAGCCCCAGTTGAATTAATCCAGATTTTTACAGTGTCTATTTTGGGCAATAGACTGCAATAGACTAATATGTGTAATTGGGGACTTTATTGAGAAATTTGGTAATTTAAGTGAGTTTCTAATTTGACCTAATATTTTGATAGAATTTTTAATAACAAAGTTGTAGCCTGTCACTTTGTTGGAGGGTTTTGTGTCAGAAAACAATAAAGCCTGGAGGGACGTTTCAGAAATTAGTGCTGATTCTACTTGTAACCAGAGTGGGAGGTCCTCTAGTTGGTCATTTCCTGGATAATCCCATTGCCAAAGTGAGAGGGCTCTTGAGTTAGCTGCCCAGTAATAATGTCTAAATACAGGAAGCCCCAGGCCGCCAACCGAAGTATGCTTATGAAGATGAGCTTTGGATATCCGAGGGGGTTTCCCTGCCCAAATAAATGAGTGGATTATTGAGTCAATCTGTTAAAAAAATGTAAGCGGTAGGTGAACAGGTATATTTTGGAATAGGTACATGAATCGTGGCAATGATACAATTTTAATAGCATTTATTCGACCAATCAATGACAACGGAAGAAGTTTCCACTTCTTAATATCTGCTTTGAGTTTGTCTAGCATCTCCAAGAAGTTCAATTTATAAATAAAATCAGGATTTTTAGGAATTTTGAGTCCAAGATAGGTAAAATATTTAGAGACTAACTTAAATGGTAGTGATTTGAGAAAATTCTGATTCAGATTATTTGTAATTGGCATCATTTGAGACTTCTCCCAGTTAACAGTGTAACCTTGTTTTTACACCAAACTGTTTTATGCAATCTAAAAGGTTAGGAATTGAAAGTTCAGGTTCAGAAAGACAAATTAATAAATCATCTGCTTACATATTAACAAGGCTCTCAACTTTGCCTAATCTGACCCACTGTATGCCTGGGTGATTCCTAATGCTAATCGCTATCGGTTCGAGAGCAATATCAAAAAGAAGAGGAGAGAGGGGGTCACCCTGTCTCACGCCACGTTGCAACTGAAAGGGAGGGGATTTATCCGTATTGGTAAGAATGCAAGACACAGGGTTGGAATAAATTGTTTGAATCCATTCTATGAAATAGTCCCCAAATCCAAATTGTTTAAGCGCCTCAAACATGAAAGGCCATTCGATTTGATCAAATGCTTTCTGAGCGTCAAGTGACAGCACAGCTATTTTGGCATTTTTTTTAGGAGCTGAGTAAATTGTGTTTAACTTCAGACAGACATTACTCAATGTCAATCTACCAGGAATAAACCCTGTTTGGTTTGGATGAATAATTGTTGAAATAGATTTATTTAGCTTAGTGGCTAAAATTTTGGTCACAATCTTATGGTCGCAATTTAGAAGGACAATAGGTCTGTAATTTGCCGGGTCATCATTTTCTTTGCCTGGTTTGGGGAGCAAGCATATGTTAGCTTCATATGATGATGATTATGGTAGTAGATTTTGGTAGTATTTTAGAATCCTTTATCATTCTTAACATGAGAGGGATTATTTTATCTTTAAAAGCTTTATAGAATTCATTGCCAAAACCATCCAGACCTGGTGTTTTTCCAAGAGACAAGGTCTGAATTGGTTGTAAAAGGTCAGTTTGAGATATTGGAGAGTCAATTTCATCCCTCAAGGTTTTGTCTAGTTGAGGGATGGGTATTTGTTTGAAAAAGCTGCCTAAATTGTGTTGTGACGGTTTAATTTAGCTAGAATACACCTTCAGCGTTCATAAATGCGGCCGCCTCATCCGGAGTGGAAAGAACCTTCAGCTGTCCCTTATGCTTGGTCCGAAGCCTGGCTGGAAACAAGAGGCTGTGCTCCACCTTCTTCTCCCGGAGCGCCTTCATTATCTCGCCAAAGCCTCGACGCTGCCGCAGCACCTCCGGCGTGTAATCTGGAAAGATGAGCACTCGGTGGCCGTTATATTCCAGCGTTCGTGTCATGCCTGCTCTGCTCCACCCCCTTAAGTTAATCTTCCCCTGATTTCTGTCACCTGTGACTGTGCCTATTTAAACCAGCTCCTGCATCACAGCCTTGCCGGAACGTCTCAGCCTTACAGCCATGACTACCTGCTCCTGAAAAGCTCCAGACCCTGTTCATCCATTCTATTCCAATCTGACCTGACCTGACCTGACCTGACCTGACCTGACCTGACCTGGCCTGGCCTGTTCAGACCTGACCTGTTTCTGCCTCACGACCACCCGTTCAGCCTGCTCCCCTTTTGCCTTTTGTGAGTACCTTTCTACATTTCTCCTGGATTGATTCCCGTGTCACCAGACCTTCCTTCAGCCTTGGACCTCCCTTCTGGACCACGGACATTTCACCCCCCCTCCTCCTCCTCTCTTTGCTGCTGTGTTTCCTGTTGCCTCATCCTGAGCAGAGATCACACTCCATTCCTCCCAGCCACTACTCCATCTTCAAGACAGTAAGCTACAGTAAATTCTACATTCATCTCCCTGTTGGCCACTGCTCACCTGTTCCCACTCCAGAGTTCTGCACCTCCTGGTGGCTGGAGGAGATCCCTACACTGACTCCCCTGTTCCTGCTTATCCTCCTGCAGCCTTCAATAAATCTTTGTCATCTGCTCCTGGGTCTGCTCTCTTTTGGCTTGTCCTCGGAACCACCAAAGCTGACAGTTCGCTCCCGTCGCAGCTGCAAGATGAGTTCCTTCTCCCGAAAGAAATGGATCCGGGCGATGATCGGTCCGGTTCTCGCGCCTTCCGCTGGCGGCGGTCTCAGAGCGCGGTGTGCCCGGTCGACGACCACCGTAGATTTGAAGTGGCTCTCTCCCAGCAGTTTGGGAATCAACGCCTGAATGAATTCAGTCGGTCTGGGACCCTCTGCTTTTTCAGGAATGCCGATTATCTTGATATTATTTTGGCGCGAGCGGCCCTCCAGGTCGTCCACCTTCAGTTTCAGCTCCTTGTTTTCGTTCTCCAGATTTGAAAGGGCTTTTTCTAGGTGTGTCAGACGGTTCTCGTGGTCCAGCGTCTGCTCTTCCATCGAGTTAACTTTCTCCAAAAGATCTCTTTGGCCGTTATGTACTGCCTGAAGAGCTTGCTCTAACGCGACAAACCTTCCATTGATATGGTGGAGGATTTTGTCTGAGATTTTCTCCCACATCGGCGGAAGCTCCTCCATATCGCTGTCGTTCCCGTGCTCGGGGGAATTAGCGCTAGCTTTAGCATTAGCTGCATCTTCCGAAGGCACAGTTAGAACTGGGGAATTCGACAATTTATTGGTTTTCCTCGGCATCTTCGTTCAGTCAGCAAAACGTGTAACCACTGTTGTATTATAAGAGAAAAAAAAGCTTATCTGAGAGACTAAAATACGGAATTATAAGTTTGACATGGAGGAGCGTCAGGAAACACATCTACCACATGTGCTGCTCAACAGCGCCCCCCGACATTGTCGTCCCTTAAATGGATGGACAAAGCTTCATTCATGTTCTACTGTGAATATTTTTTCCATGACGGCAACTGACCGGCCCATCCCTCCACCCCATCCGGTACACTAAGCAGTTGAATATTATTCCTTCGAGATCTTGCTTCAAGATCCTCACATTTATCTTCCAGACAAGCGGCCTGCTTAGTTAACTTGGCAACAGTGGCTTCCAGCTCTGTGGCCGAGCGCTCCAGCTCGCCAATCATCGAAGCATGAGCTTCGACTGAGCGTTGAAGTGGTTTGATGGAACTCTTTAGCTCCTGCTTGACAGATGGGATGTCTGACAGACCATCAATTTTACCAAAAATATCAGACCGTAGGGAGTTCATCGTAGACTTCATGTAGAGGTCGCCAGCATCGCTAAGCGCCTCTGCAGCCACGGAACTTGCCGCCACAATCTGCGGCGTCCTGTGGGCTCCCCTCGAAGACTCTTTAAGACAGGAGCTCAACATTTCGGTTTGTTTGTTGTTGGTATTTTAAAAAGAGCTAAAATGTGTAGGAAATTAGGTCAAACTGCACAGAAATTAATAATTTGGGTTGCTTTTCTTCGGATCACATGGGAACATGTCTACTCTCCTGCGCATCCCTACATTGGCATCTAATGACAATAAACTCAAACAGTCATCTGGTCAAATGCTCATATCAATAAATATAATTAATTTGCTATTAAACAATATTGAAAAAAATCCACATGTTCTGTTTGTCTTGGGTCTAATTGAAACTGATAAAATATTTTTTGCACCTGTTGTGTCTATAAAAACTTTGACAGTAAAAAGAAAAGATAGAAGATCATC
Organism: Oryzias melastigma; assembly: GCF_002922805.2. Classification (NCBI taxonomy): domain Eukaryota; kingdom Metazoa; phylum Chordata; class Actinopteri; order Beloniformes; family Adrianichthyidae; genus Oryzias; species Oryzias melastigma. The sequence continues at coordinate 24,656,143 of NC_050519.1, forward strand.
TCGAACAGTTTAAACAGTTGTTTCCAGAAGAAAATGTTGTCCCAAAGCAACATTATATGCTACACTTCCCTTCTCAGATTATTTCCCTGGGGCCTCTGATTGCATGCTGTTTGAGTCCAACACAGTTTTCTCAAACAGTGGTCATCCAAAATGAACTTTAAAAATGTATGCACATCTCTTGTGAACCACAATCAACTACTAGAAGGTTGTCAAAATCAGATGGGTTCAGATCATCCCATTTATTTACATGAGAACGAGTTGGATCCTGTTTCAGAGGTCATAAATGTACATATTAGAACAAAGGTAACATCATTTTCTGGCTTTGAAGATGTACACCATGCAGTTAGGGTAAGTGATTTGTTCTTAATGGTAACAAATATGTCTGTGAGCGGTCTCTGATTATAATTTCTCCAAATGAAACTATCCCTACCTTTGGACTTATAAAAAACATTTTTTTTTTTTGTGTGAACAATGTGTAACCCAGGTAGTGTTCCCCACCCTGAGATTCATAAATTAACATTAACAAATATTGTTAACTAAGAGTGGTGATCTTCATTTTTTTATTATCTTTGTTGAAAGTGCTTTTCTTTGAGCATGGATTTTTGCTCAGAGTGATCATCTCACCTCTACTACGGTCTTTGAGTGGTCGCATTTTGCAGCACCTCGTGCGAAGTTACAGGGAGGAAAACGGAGCGTAGCTGAGGAAAACCGGTACCCGTGTTTCAAGGAAACATAAAAGTTAGATTGATACTGGAGCTGTGTTGTTAAAACTGCATTGAACTGCTTGTACTCCAAACAACTGATATCCTGGTGAGTTGTCGCAGCCATTCGAATCGCTGTTAGCATGCTAAACAGAGTAGCTGCGTGCACGAGATTACGTAAAAAACCAGTCAGGATAACTTTTATTTATTTAATAAGAATTATAACCTGGTTTGATATGGTTAATACATGTAAAAGACCATTGCACATTGTTGTAATGCTGTGTAAA
>NC_050519.1:24657257-24663370 GCF_002922805.2 Oryzias melastigma
CACCCCCCTTCGAGTGAAAAGACGGATGTCCCATCCCATCATCCCCTTACCCCCAAGTCAACCCTGTGAACTACATTCCTGGACGTTACAGGGCGGTAAGACTGCCAGTGAACTCATTTGAAGTTTTTTTGTTTTTTATTGGAGCTCAAAGTTACATTCTTTTTTCCCTGAGATCTCAGTGGTTTTTATTTATCTTTTTTTTATTCAGAGCTGAGGAAATATTTTCATGTCTGGATTATAACTTTCTTTGCAATTGTTAAGGTATAATTTCATGTTGTGTAATACAATTGTTTTCACCTTTTGAACGTGTGATGTGTGTGAATTTGGGGTGGATTGTATAAACCTTAATAGGTAAAATTTGACCCAAGCCTTTACTGAACCTTAGGTAACGATTGCCCTTCATCCCAGTGGATAATCTGCTTTTGAAGCAGTAGGAGCTAGGAGAGGGTTACAAATGTATTGTATTGCTTTGAATACCAGGTTTATGAAACACTGTGTTTTAACAGAGACCTTCTTGCTTGTGAAATTGCAATACCTAATCTTGCTCAAGCCAGTGAGTTTATAAATGCTGAAAACATGCTTGATTATATGTCATGCTGTCCAGTCAATTCCAAAAAAACAGCGTCTATGTTTTGATTGAATATAACGTTAATGATGTTATTGCAGTAAAAAACTAAAATATTGATCTTTTGTTTATTGAGGTCCTGTAAATATTGTAAAAGCTTTTCAAATCAGTATTCAAATGCATTTTTGGAATATGTATTAGTTACTTATTTCAAGTTTTTAAAAAGTGCTAACATGTAAAATAAACTTAAATTAAGACATTTTCTTGTCCTTAAATCTGTTCTGGAGTTTTTTTTTTCTTCTCGTTTTGCATGTGAAATGACTATTTTTAGATTTACAAACTAAATTAGACAGACAATCCACATTTTTCTTAAAACAAGCTTAATGATCTTACACATGCTGCTGTTTAAGTCTAAAATCCAGCTCAATAAGATTTTATAACTAGTTTTAAATGAATAATCTTGGGTAGATTGACACAATTTGCAGAGTGTTTTAAAGTCTGGCTCTTGGAAACACATTATAAGTAATATGACTAGGAAAAAGACAAAACACATGCACATCTGTGTTCCAAAGAGCCAAAGTCTGCCTGACTGTCAACAGTAATTATATCAACATTAAAGGCTATTTTAAGGAGTATCATAGCCATTTAAAACAATGTGACAGAGAGTAGCCCAATGGTTCTCCAATGCTCCATTAATAGATGCATGTTTAGAATATTTAGAATGACATCATCAAAGCATTCTGCCTTTGATGTCACCAGCTGTGCATTTTAAATAGAATGACATCATCAAAGCATTCTGGCTGTATCATCAGCTGAGCACTTTATTTAGAATGACATCGAGGCATTCTGGCTGTGATGTCACCAGATGAGCATGTGATGTCACACACTGTCACACACTGTAACACACAGTCATCACAAGATCTCTGTTTTCTCATGAACCTGGCACTTCTTCATGTCACTTAAAGATTAAAGGCAAGGAAATATTAAAGCAAAGGCATAATAAAACGCAATCACATTAGGAATAAAAAAATAGTTAAGTTGTATTTTTAGAAGTACTGCAATTCAGAAATGGCGAGTGAAAGTGAAACAGCTGCCGATGAGTTTCCTGATGTTCTGAAAAGTGACAAATGCACTTATTTAAAAGGAGAAAAATTGGGGGCGGGATCTTTTGGGGAAGTGTTTTACTATAAAACTCAGGATACATTTAAAAAAGTGGCTGTGAAATTTATGGATAAAACTGATGGAAGGGATGAGTTAAAAATACTCAATAAAATAAGGGTCTTTGACCCTGATGAAAATTGTCTTGTGAGGGTACTGGAACACTTTGAATACAAATCAACAATGTGTGTTTTGTTTGAAAAACTTGACCAGACTGTTTCAAGTTTTGCTATGAATAGAAAAAAGCCATATGATGTCTGTGAACTCAGGCCAGTTGCTCAGCAACTGATGGTGGCTTTAAAAGCTCTAAAGTCGATAGGCGTTGTTCATTGTGACATTAAACCTAACAATATAATGTTAGTAGATCAACAGTCTTCTCCTTATAAAGTCAAACTAATAGATTTCGGTTTGGCCCGAAAAAAATCTAAACTAACTTGCCAAAGCCGAATTCAGGTATTGGGTTACAAGGCTCCTGAGGCAGTCTTTGGTTGTCCAATGGATGAAGGTGTGGATATGTGGAGTGTTGGATGTGTTTTAGCTAGCTTGTATAGGGGAAAGCACTTCTACCTGAGAACCTGCTTATATGAGTACATTGCATCTGTTGTACATTTGCAAGGTCAACCTCCGGACAGTATTTTAAAAAAAGGTATACGAGTAAAGAATTTTTTTAATTTCAACAAAAAATCAGAAGGCAGTAAGTATACATTCAAAACAGCAGATGAATATATGCCGTTGCCAATTGAGTGTCAATTTTGGTCGACAATAAATTTGTTTATGAAACAAAATTTTACACTGGATGATCTGCTTAAAAAACGCCTCACAGGAGAAGATTCAAAGGAGGATGAGTCGGATTTTGAAGAGTTTAAATCTCTATTAAAGCAGATGCTGAATGTTGATCCAACGAAAAGGATCACGCCTGAGGAAGCTCTCAACCATAGCTTCATTACCATGAGCCATCTTTCATCAAGAACAGATGACTCGTATGTAAAAGAGGCACAGCAATTCATGAGTGTCTGTCAGCCCACAACTAGTGTAGAAACAGATGCTCACAAAACTGATGGTAAAACTGTCTGTGGTCAAAATACTAAAGTGAATTCAACTCCTACTTCAGTGCAAGACTCAGCTGTTCCTCCCGTAAAAAAGACAACAAAAAAGAAGACGCTTGCTACTTTTCTGACAGGGAAATCATATTCCTCAGTCAACAACACCGGAAAAGTACCACACAAGATTGTGGATAAGATCAAACATACAACCTCAAAAGATGTAGCTGACAACCTCGCAACTTCTAGCAGTGTCAGCAAACAGGTCTCAAAAAAGAAAAAAATGAACAACAAAGTTCTTAAAGGAAATACATCTTCAGGAACAAGTGAGACACCTGAAGAAAGCTCAGTGAAAGAAGTGAACACTAGGACAACTAGTTTTCATTCAAAGTGTGATAAAAAAGCAAACAAAAGACCACCAAGTATGGAGGCAAAGACCAACAGAGAAACCACAAAAGGTTTGGTCGACAGCCTGAGAAGTTCTTTCTTGAGAGGAGTTTTAAGAAAGAAAAATGGTTCCAACAAAATAAATTCCACACTAGTTGAAGAATGTCCACATTCTGCAAGTTTGTCCACAATGCAAGAAGAGTTGCCTAAAGAAAACTCAACAAAAAAACAGAATACTAGTGATACTGTTACCCGTAAGAAGCCGTATTGTCCAGTTGATGAAAAAACTGATGAAAGAGCACCAAGCAAAATTAGTAAGAATGACAAAGGCTCAAAAGATCTCGCTGGTTTCCCCTCAAATTCCAGAAATAGTAGTGGACTCGAAATACTAAATGCATTTTACAGTGGAGAAAAAAACAGTTTTGTTCAAGTGAAATCAAACAAAACAATATTAATGAGAGTTAGGGGATTTTTTTCTAAATTAGTATCTAAAGTCTCCACATAGGAACTGATATAATTTCAACTGAAAAAAAATAACTGCAAATATTTTAAATAAATTGTCATAATGTATTTATTAGATGACACAAAACATAGCTTTCTGCTTTGCACATGTTGCTGCCTAGCTTAAGATTGCTTGTAGTGTTTAGCTTAGTAGTGCTAGTAGGACTTAGTTTAGTAGTGCTTGTAGGGCTTAGCTTAGTAGTACTAGTAAGACTTAGTTTAGTAGTGCTTGTAGGGCTTAGCTTAGTAGTACTAGTAGGACTTAGTTTAGTAGTGCTTGTAGGGCTTAGCTTAGTAGTACTAGTAGGACTTAGTTTAGTAGTGCTTGTGGGGCTAAGCTTAGTAGTGCTTCATTGTCAGCTCACTAAGCTAGTAGTAGCTTAGTGCTTTACTTGGTAAATTACTTGTAGGCCTCCCGATATTTATCTGTTGTAAATTTAGGGTAATTTTTTCTTGTTTAGATTTGTTTTGCCCTTGTTCAGATGTTATTTCCATACTTCTGTGAATGTCTTTTTTAAATATATATATTTTTAAATTGTATACTGTTTCCTCGCATTGGTAGAAAAAAAAAAGCACTATTAAAAGAAGTTTTTATGTGGCACCCACCTGCAGGGATATCTATCTTTCAATTTGTTCAGTAAAGTCTGCAAAATTGTTTATTAAATTCTCTGGAACTAATAAATTGTCATTTAGAAGTCAGCGTGGGTTGGACAAAGTTCACTACCATTGAAGAAGTGAGAGGAAAAAATGTGAAAAAATTAAGTCAGATTCTTGCAGGACGTCCAATTTTTCCCCTCCGTGAACTGGCACCTTGACGTCGTGGGGGGGTTTGAGAGCTTGAGTGATCCCAGGAGCTATTCTGTTTGGGGCTTCTAACCCTTCTAGGGTTCCCATGGCAGAAAGGTTCTGGGTGACAAGCCAGACTAAGAGCAGTTCAGAGTACCTTTTATGAGAAGTATGTCTGAAGATTCCAATATGTTACCTGGATTGGTGTCACTGGTGACCCATTCTAGATCCAGGCCTGGGGTTGGCGTTCACAGGCGATCTCATGGGTAGATCAATATATTGTTGACTTTCACATCTAAATTGTATCTTGAAAGTCAGCTATAGTTCTTTTTTTATTTTTTTATTTGCACTAACAGACTGTAACCCTTTGTAAGATCTACTTTGATCTCCCTCAATATATAAATAACTATAGAAAATAAAAATTATTGGGTTTTCAAAAAAAAAAATCCAGTTCTTGACCAGAGAACAGTTGTTTAGTCTTTGAGGGTGGGTTGAATTCTTTTGTCAGAGATAGAGTAATTGAGGTATCTTGGGATCTTATTCACGAGTGAGGGAAGATTGGAGTGTGAGATTGACATGCAGGTTTAAACAGTGTCCCTTGTTATGCGGTCGCTGTGTCATGATTATGGAGCGAAGCAGACCCAGATGCTGGAACCCGGAAGGATTACTGGAGGCAGATGAAGTTTGACAGTTAGTTTATTGTTCATGGTTATTGAGGAGCTGATGCTGGGACAGGAATGGAGTATCAGACGAAGAGTTGATCCGGAGTGGCGGGGCGATGATCCAGGTGGTGAGGCAGGCTGATGGAGTGTGTCATGGCAGAGACAATGGGTGGTGACGGACCCAGGTTGGCACATGAACGATGGACCTGGGGGGCAGAGATGTCTCAGGTGAGCTGTGGTGAAGAATTGCAGCTTAGTACAAAGACAAATACTCGAGAGGCCAGGCTACTGCACCGGATGAGGTAACAAACTGGCGATGAATACTGGAGCTGGCCCTCCCCTTAGTTGTGAACTGGTGATGAGGTGATGTCCAACATCTGGGTCCAATTGAAGGAGCAGAGGGAGCACCATGACACGCTGTACCGATCCCGTGTGGTGAAGAGATAAGGTGAGAAGCTCAGTTACCCACAGAAAGCTCGGAGTAAAGTCCCTGTTCTCCCACATCCAGAGGAGCCAATTAAGGTGGCTCGGGGATCTACTCCAGATGTTTTCTGGACACTTTCCTGGGCATGTCCCACTGGGCAAAGTCCCCGCAGAAGACCCGGCATGCTGGAGAGGCCATGTCTCTTGGCTGGCCTGGGAACACCTCAGGGTCCCCCCGATGGAGCTGGAGGAAGTGATCAGGTAGAGGAAGGTCTGGGCATCTTTGCTTAGACTGCTTCCCTTGCGAGTCGGTCATGGAGAAGCAGATCAAGATGGATGGAACATAAGTGTCATGATCCTGTCTCCACCTATAAGCACACAGTAGCATAGAGGAGAGCACTTTACCACTGACTGATAAAACATGTGCAGCAGCTTTGTGCAGATGTTAAATGAGTGCAGTCTATGGAGAAAGAACAGCCTGGAATGGCTCTTTTTGTAGAGCTGGTCTGTGTTGGTGGTCCAGTCCTGCTTGTGGTCCAACCCTACCTCGGGTACTTGTAGGTACTTTCAGTGGCGGTTCTACACCGAATG
>NC_050519.1:24664765-24683193 GCF_002922805.2 Oryzias melastigma
AACTGTCCCTCCGCCCCTCCCTCTCTAAACACCTGTCCGTCTCCTGCTCAGTGGACAGGGGCGCCTGCACCAGCAGAGGGCGCTAATGATTTCAGGCCATTCAAAACATAACGGGTAGTAGACGATCATAGCTGCGCAGATTATTTTTTCCTCCCAGCGGTGAGATGCCGCCCCCTTTGAATCGGCGCCCCGGGCAGCTGCCCGTATTGCCCGTGCCTAAAACCGCTACTGGGTACTATCTCCATGCTCTCCCTGTATGCGAACTGCAGTGGATCTTGGACATGGTGCACCAGTCGCTTCAGCTTGTGCAGCACCAACAGAGGTCTTCATCACGTGTGAAGTCAGTGCTACAGGTCGGTAGTCTTTGTTTTCCTTCCGATGTTTGACTTTGGGTAGAGGAACGATACATGAGGTGTTCCAAAGAGATGGCACCTGCTGTCCAAAATCCAGGCTCAGGTTAAGAAGATGCTGAAGAGGAGCCCCAAGTTTTCAGCAGTCTGGGACCTACTCTGTCTGGACCTGGTGCTTTCCTGATGTTCCGTCTCTGCAGTCACCTGATGATCTGTGATGTGTGGTGGGAACCACATTCTGCGGGTGGAGGGTGTGGATCTCATGGAGAGGACACTGGAAGAGAGAGATCATGGCTGATGGATGAAGGAGCAGTCTGAGCTGCTGGGGCCTTCTCTGGCTGAAGGGTGAGGAGAGGCAGTGGGACAGACATGTTGATGGGTGTGGTGCAGACCAGGCTGGTGTTGGAAGTGTGGTGGTGACTGATGAAATGTCAAACCTATTAAAATACATTTTCAGTTTGTCTGCTTTTTCAGCACTTTCCGCAGCACCTTTGTCATCTTCTTGCGACCTGTGATTGTTTTCATTCCTTCCCACACCTCCCTGATGTTACTGTTTTCCAGTTTCTTCCAAGTCCTTACAGGTGTTTTGATTTCCTCCTGATCCTTTTTGTTGACAGCTCTCTTCTTTTTATTTAGAATCACTGTTACTTTCTTTTTTATCCAGGGTTTATTATTTGTATAACAATGGACTGCTTTTGTGAGCAGAATAGTATCCATGCAAAAGTTCATGTAGTCCGATATACAGTATCTCACAAAAGTGGGTACACCCCTCACATCTCGGCAAATATTTAGTTATATCTTTTCATAGGACAACACTGCATAAAGACGCTTTCACACAATGAACAGTAGTCAGTTTAAAGTTAGTACAGCAGTGTAAATGTATTGTCCCCTCAAAATAAATAAAAATACAGCCAATAATAGCTAAACCCCTAGCAACAAAAGTGAGTACACCCCTAAGTAAAAATGGGAAATGTCAATATTTTGTGTGGCCACCATCATTTTCCAGCACGGCTTGAAGTCTCCTGGCCGTGGAGATCACCAGACCTTCACAGGTTGCCAGTGGAGACCTCTTCCACTCCTCCATCACAACACAACGGAGATGGTGGACATTTCACACCTTGTGCTCCTCCACCTTCCTCTTCAGGATTCCCCAGAGGTGTTCTATGGGGTTGTTCTCTCAATGGTGGTCCAGCAGGACGCTCCAGTCTGTGCTTCCAAAGCAGTCTCTGAGTTCCTCCTCAGCTGTCCACCTCATCACGCTTCTTGTTGTTGCAGGCAGCCTCTTCACTAAAGGTGTATATGTGGGATGTAAGGACATCAAAATGTGATCTCATTTGCCAAGGGCAGGGAGGGGCGTGGCCTCATTGGCATCTTTTATGTTGGTATAAAACAAATCTATCATCCTGTCACTGTAAGTGGGACACGTATTGATGCATCGTTGATAGTGGAGAATTCAGGGAGATTGAAGTCCCCTGACATGACCACAAGTGCCTGTGGGTGCCGTGTTTGTAGCTCCAAAACCGTATTGACAACTGCCTCAATCACTGCCTCTGCGTGCGCTCTGGGCGGGTTGTAAACACAGACAGCCAGGACATGCGTAAACTCCCGAGGTAGGTAATACAGCCGAATGCTAACTGTAAAAAGCTCACATAGTCTATGCAGCATATGGTCTTTTTAACAGTGAAATGCCCAGAGTTGCACCACTTATTGTTGATATACAATATGAGGGCGCCTCCTTTTCTTAACCACTAACTGTGGTTTTTCTGTCTGGAGAAGCCGGATAGCTCCACCTTGTTGTCGGGTATGCTAGCTGTTCGCCAAGTCTCTGTTAACATGAAAAGACAGCACTCATGATAGATGCTTTGTTTGCCAACCAACCTGAGGAGTTTGTCTGTCTTATTTGGCAAGGCAAATACATTCCTCGTTATCACTGACGGTACTGGTGGTTTATATCTCCGGCATCATTCCTTTTTGGCGATGGCCTTTAGTACCATATACAACCTAAGTATCAGGTTGTTGGACTAGAGGTTTGTCTCAGGGAGGAAAGATGAGAGTAAAAGAAGTACAAGACAAAACTAAAGTGTGACCATGTGTATATATTTTACAGTGACCATACAAAAATAAAAAACAGTAGAATATGATTAAATATATACAGTATGTATAATATGTTTAGGGCTGTCAGATTTGTCGCGTTAAAAACGCGTTAATTTGACACGTGCTTGGCGGCAACAATTTTTTTGATGCATTAATCGCGGATTTTCCATAGACTGTATATAATGGGGGGACCTCATAGCTCGATAAGTCCATTATTTTTACAGTCAATGGGATTTTCTCATACGTGCCTTTCCATACCACGCGCAGGCGTACCTCATCGTCCTCTCACCGGCTGCTCTCACTAGATCACAGGCAGGTCTCCAACAACCGAGCTGCTAGCTAGAACCGGCCGGCGCTAGGACCTGGAGAGCTCCTTCACTCTAACCCGGCTCCGGTTCACGTCCAGTACCACGTCTGGTGGTACCGGCTCGCGTCCCGAGAGCTGCAGACCCCCGACGTTCCGAACAGCAAGCGCACCGGGGGACGTTTTAAATGTTCTGGAGGTTTAAGCGTGATCCAGCCCCAGCATAGCGGTCTGTCTGCCGGCATATTCATCACGTGAACTCCGCTGGACACGTCGCTGCATCAAGCTGCAGCCAGAGAACGCGGCGGCACTAACAGACTGTCAAACTATCCACAGTGTATCCCGCTTTTCTCAGTCTTTAATGTTTTAAAAAACAACAGTTCATTGGAAATGATAAATCTCTATTTCATTTATTACTGCAGTTCAGCAGAGGAGGAAAAGATTTGGTCCTGACAAAAAATGAACATGAAAGTGTTATGGAAATGTTATTTTTGATGTTTTTTATTTTATTTTACTGAACGTTGATTGAAGTTTTGAATTTAAAATGCCCTTCACTTGCACTTGGGCTTTTGTTAGGCATTTTATGTTACAGCCTTTTATTGTTAAGAAAGTTTATCTCAATACAATGTTACAAAATAAAGTATTTCTGATGAAAACTATTAATTTTGCCATTCTTGTTTTCATAATTAATGTAGAACTGCTAAATTCCACGAAGCACACATTTTTTTCCTTAAAAAAAGGTCACATATTAATATGCGATTATTCGCGAGTTAACTCTGGACAATGCGATTAATCGCGATTAAAAATTGTTATCGCCTGACAGCTCTAAATATGTTACAATGTCCTTTTTTGTGAGGGATATTTTTCCTTCATAGAAGAAGAATATAAATAGTCCTGAGGTCTCCAGCAAAAGGAATCAGTTCAGAATTTCTCGTTCATGGAGGGGAACTTTGTATATGGGTGGGACGGGTTCTCCTACCGCTCTGTGGGAGTGGTGGTAGGTTCTTTGGGCTCCATGTAGCTCGCCATCATGTAAAACTCTGTCTCGGAAAACCCGTGTCAGAGACCTGGCCTCTATGGACAGGAAAAATAGTAAATTTACAGTCTCATAATCACAATTCCTTTTATCAGAAAGAAAAGCAATTGAACCAATCCAAATATCCAAAATATTCCAATAGAAACTTAATTCCAAAAAGGCTGACTTAAAATGACACCTATTCAATAATTCATAATCACATTAGAATCTGGAATCATATTTGTTTCATTTAAATGCATTTCATCACATTAAATTAATTTAATTTCATATCAATTCACATAATTTCATGTCAATTTATATAATTTCATGTACATGATAAACAATTTCCTTTAAATGTACTCAGTTCAAATGAAGAAAATAAAGAAATAAAACTACAATAGGTATAGATTGGACCCATTTCACATGCAAAAACAACCAACAAAAAAGCAATTGAGGCAGCTGATGCCCACACCAGCTGCCTCAATTGTAAACAACTCACGAGCTGATTAGCCAAACAAACCCCGCACTCCGCCACAGCGTTTCAGCTTTGCCTGATGAATAATCGATCTACAGAGAAAAGTGTGTCTTTTAACCGCTGATCAAAAAAAACAAAATCGCCATTAGGACACTTTATATTAGGATGTACCTGCTGGTAAAGCAGCTCAGCTCAGGTCCCTCTAGAAGTGTCATAACCGGAAGTGCACGTCAGCTGCATTTAAGCGTGAGCCGGCAGGTGTTAAAGAGACAGTAGCCGTGCAAAACCACAGCTGGGTTACACTTTGCTTTTCTCGTTGCTCCAGCACGGGTCCCTCTGTATCGTCTTCTCAACTCTTTTGGGATATTATGCCTCATTCCAGCCTTTGTTTTTCTTTAGACTCAAGAATTCTCCTGTAGACAACAACTCACGTTCAAACAGATCAGTAGACTGGCAGCACACCTGACCACGCTTATGCCTTGCCCTTGTCCATTAAACCATTTGCTTATGGATCCAAATGTCTCAGCACCGGACCTGACCCAGTACCAGATGCAGTACTGGGTGCGAACTGGGCCGGGATGCTAACCTGTACTTGGTTAGGGTACCATTTCTGGGTTGGGAACTGGTGTGCTCCCAAAAACCCAGCTTCATAGAGCTGTAGTTATTCATGTTGTGCTCTGAGGCTCGTAAACCTTGGCTGGCATATCTAGTGGGCCTCAATTTGCCTCAGTTCAATGCTTCTTCAATATTGGACACGTTTTGTGGTTCAAGTGATGGTAGTCCACATACATGTTTCTTCCTAACAAGCACAATGGGAGTGACATAAGGGCTGCCACTCTCCCTAATCACAGAAGATTTAACAGCTGGTTACTGGGTTCCTTAATAACCAAATAATTACAAGGAGGGATGTGCCGGTAGTGTTGTTTAACTCTGACATCAGGAGAGGAATCTTACAAGGTGACAAGCTCCGTACACCCCAAATCATTGTGTGCTGCAAAGACAGATGGATTTTGTTCCAAATAGGACCTGACCTTTCTCTTCTCCTCTGCAGACAGAAGGGAACGGTTGGCATGTTGGTCTGATCAGGTGGTGCCATTCCTGCATTCTGGGTGGCTAAATTGGCCACCTCAGTAACTCCATCGCATTAGTCAGTGGGTGAAGCTGCACCCCTGTGTGAACTACGTGGTTTGAGGCCTCCTTTTTGGGTCTTAACCTTTGTTCTTTCGTCAGATTTTTCATTTCCTGGAAAAGTTGACTTTACATAAGAAAAACAGTATAAATTGTTTTCACTATCCTTTACAGGGTTCAACATTTCTAAAATGTATTCATTTAAAAAAAACAAAACTCATTTGTCACAAACAGGGAGGCAGCTGGTTCTACTTGCAGCAGGTTTATTAGTTCAGACAGGAGCTAAGCACAACTAAAAGTGCACAAAACTAAATCAGGGTCAGACAGGCAGAGGTCAACCATGAGCATCGGACCATCCAAGAAGAGAGTAGAGATTTCGGAGTCCACGCGAGGGTCAGGACCGGCAGCAGACAATCAGATGAAGCAGGATCAGAAACAGGAGATCTGGTCCAGGTAGAAACGCTCAGTAATGGAGGCAGGGTGGGACAAACAATACTTGTGTGCTGCTTAAGAAGCAGGTGGGTGATTGTCAGATTAGAGACAGCTGAGCAGCATCCAGGAACTGTGGCCTGGGAAATCCCTTGGAAGTATAAACCAGCCCTTTGGTTATGTGAATAAATGAGAGAAACTCCACTTTTCATGAAATGTCTGTTTTAGAATGTCGGCACATAACATCACTGCCCAAATGCCCAGATGATGACTTTGTCATGTTCTGCTTGTTTTGTTCCCAGTTTTTTGTGCAGACTGTGTGACTCCGCCCATTCTTCTTTTGATCCAGTTCATCAGTCACAGGTGCCTACACTGTTAATACTTTTTATACTTTTCCATCTTCTTCTTAACCGTTTTGTCCCTTTCTGGGTCACTGGGCTGCCGGAGCCCAACCCCACTGCTGATGGGTGAAGGCAGGATATACCCTTGACAAGTCACCAGTCTGTCGCAGGGTGCAAATCATAAACCCATTTACACTCACACTTAAGGACAATTTAGAGTAACCAGTTAAAATATGAAACATATTTTTGGACAGTGGGAGGAAGCCGGAGTCCCCAGAGAGAACCAACATATGCAAGGGGAGAACATGCAAACTCCACACAGAAAGGTCCTTCCTTGGTGATTCTGTTTCAGGTCCCCCAGCCAGGACTTGATCTTCTTGGTGTGAGGCAAGAGCACCTTCCACTGTGCCACCGTGCAGACCTTGGCAGTATGTATAGTTGATCGTTGAGATGATCCAGAGTAGTGATGGGAGAAAGTAATGTTGTTCAAAAGAGAACTTTTTGGTCTTAATTCCACTCACTGTGCTTGGAGGAGGAAGAAGAATGAAGAAAATCATCCCAAGAACACCATCCCTACCGTGAAGTATCGGGGTCGGAGCATCATGCCATGGGAGTATTTTTCCAGGCATGGGGCAGGACTACTGTACTCTATTGAGAAAAGGATGATGAGGCCATGTATTGTGAGATTTTGGGGAACAACCTCTTTCCATCAGTAATCCTTGGTACGATCCATGTATACATTAAAAGTGGGGTCATCTGGACCCCACAATACAGCTCGCTGAACTTTTTTTTTCAATATTTTTTTTTTATCTTCACTGGTGTCTGTGGCAGACATAAAATCCTGTCCACCTTTGTCATGGGAAGGATCACACATCAATACAACTGTAGGGTCATCTGAATCCCATAAGAGAGCACGGGTTAAATCATTGAAGATGGGTCGTAGCTGGGGCTTCCAATATCCAGATGACCCGAAGCGCACAGCCAGGAGAACCAAGAAGCGGCTCTATAAGAAGCATATCAAGGTTCTGGAGTGGCATAGCCAGTCTCCAAACTGTATATCAGAATAGAATAGAATAGAATAGAATAGAATAGAATAGAATAGAAAAATTCAGAAGATTTGAACTGCTTTCACATTTCACACCATGTCTCTTCTAACTAAGAGTACATGTGATAGTATTGGGTAGCGACAGTCCAATTTGAACACCGTACGCTAAAGTACAACATACAAGAATGCCTGCTAAGCATGTTGTTGAACATGTGACACATAATTACATAGCTTTAGTGTTCAGAATGTCAGCAGGACAGCTTTTAGAGATGCTGATAAACATTTCACAATATATTTTTAATTATTAGCTTTGCAATATTTTTGCTCTTACCTAAGAGTCATCCAAAAATACATTCACAAGATACATACACACTTGTACTTTTTTATAAAATGCAATATTGAAGGACTTATATTTGCAAAACTTTGATTTATATCATTTACAACATATATTCTTTTCCTTTTTCTAAATTGTCTTTATTTCTATTTGCAGATATTCAACATCTGCCCTCCCCCCCATCTAATTCCTGCCTCACATGTTCAGCTTTAGCGACAAGGACTAAGAGGACGCTCTGATAATCCAGCCTTTCTATGGCGATCCACAGCCAGTTTATGTAAAAGCACCTATGCTGTTATTTTTATCAAAGTTCATATAAACTGAAAACTATTTCATTTACGCTTTTAAGTACAAAATGTCAACCTGTTATGCACAACAAAAGCAAATCCATGCTTCCAACAAACCATCCGTCACATGTTTATTTACTGCTCTATTTTCAATAAACAATAAAACAGCAAACCAGTTTACATTTTAGGAGCAATAGCCACTCTTCCAAACAACAGAAACACTCGACGGGATGTTCTCACATTTAAACACTGATGACAGAAACAAAACCACAATTGGTACAAATAAACAATCACAAGAAAAGTGACTGAACAAATCCAGTCTGAATGGTCTGATAAGTAAACACAAACATGATATGCAGTAAAAAGTAGCAAAAAGCTTGTTTCTGGATGTTTTCAATTTTCTTCCAGAAAGTAATTTTAAGACATGTATTAGCCTTTCAAAGGTTAAAGGGTATGTTAAAGAAAAGAAGAAAAAAATAAATTGTACTGAACAAGAAAAATAGTACAATAATTTACATAAAACCTTAATTATAACATTTTGTTTTACTTACTCTGTTTGAACTTGTTTTAAAGAAAAAAGAGAAATAATTACTATTTTCAAAACGATTTTTTTTAATAATTAACAGAAATCTGTGGCAACACGTTTAAGCAAATATGTAAATGATCTTAATTCCTTCAGACAGCTTGAATAATCACATACAGACTCCCAAAGTAAGTTATTACAATGGAAACATCCAACAGTTTGTTAAAAATATTTAAGTTTCTAGTCAAGTTCTGTCTTCTGTTTAAAGACCTACGCTTTTTGACAGGAAGCTTCTTACAACAAGGTTGTGCTCAGCGGATGGGGGCCTTCAGAGCAGCATCCACCTCCTCTTCAGGCAGCAGCGTGTGCCACTGGGCCACTGGACGCCTGGGGTTGGCCAACATGTCTGACCAATGGCGCAGCCCGACGCCGGAGGCCCCGTAACCAATCCAGCATTTGCCGATGGGATCGTTGCTGCCCAGCTTATCGTAGTCATAGACTGTGATGAGAACCTGCACTTTCTACAAAGAAAACAGAGAGAAGATTAATTGCTATGACATTTTTTTCTTCTTTCAAATTCTACCGTGTAACTTAAAATCCTATTCACTGATGAAGGCAGGATTATCTCTACTGTGTTTGGTATAATTTGGTATTTCAGTTACTTTGATTTTGAATTGGATAGGGTATACTACATATATATATATATATATATATATATATATATATATAATTTTTTTGTCAGAAGCACAAATGTTAAAATTAGGTAAAAGCAAAGGTCACACAATTTGATTTAGTGGTGGCAGTACCATGGTTAGGTAAGAAGCAGTCCATGCCCTCCTCATATCTAATACCTTCTTAAAAGTTTGTTAGGGACTGTTGTAATCTGAAGAATGCCGGCTGACTAATAAAATAATGATGGCAAATCAAATTAAACAGAAAATGAGAGAAAAGGTGAAAAGTGCATTCACTACAATTACATTTTTGGAACTAAGAAAAGTTTTAGTTTTTGAATCCATGGAAGAGTAATTTCATAAACATTGTAAATAGGAGACAATGCCTCCCATTCAGCATAAGGGGTTGGAGTGGAGGTCTAACCCTTTAACACTAGAGATTTTACTACGATATAATATAACACACATGCTTCAAACTACTCTAATTCATTGACGATTTACGCAGTTATTGTTATTCTGAAACACCGAAAAGCAGCTTTGTACTGATAAGTGACACTTTACTGTATGATGGTAAATCAGTGTAAAGCTACTGTCAGGACTCACTCAGCCATGTCCTCCTCCGACCACCAGAGGGACCCCTCTCCTGATTATTAACCATCTTCAGCACCTTCCTCACCACAACTCTCATCAGCCAATGCTTCAGTCTAATCTTCCTCATCAAAACCACCAGCATTTGTACTCACTCCAGCCTCAACTTCAGTGCGAAGTCTTGATCGTGTTTATCCAGTCTGAGTAGTTTTCCCTAGTTTGATTCTCTGTGTTTTGACCCACGACTGTTTATTCGTTACTCTGCCTCGCCTTTGCGTTTTTGACCTTCGGCTGCCTTTATGTGTCCGAGTTCCCACCCTAATCCCTAACTACTAAAAAACGATATCGCGTGGAACTATATAGTGCCCTGCATTTTAAAGGCAATTTGGACACAATGCTCACTACTTTTCTTGCGTTTTTCTAAACATCAGATATGACTCAACCAATTATGCAAGGTCAAAATTGAATCAATACAAACATTTCACAACGTTTATTTATAACTCCACGGTCTTCTGGTGGTGAAAATGAGGATTGTTTTTTCTAAAATTACATTTAAACATGTTTTTTGTTCAAATTGTTCAACCGCAATGCATTGTGGTCTATATTTGTTAATCTAATGAGCATCGATGCACGCTATTTTTTCGCAAAGACTTCTGCAAAATTTCTAGTCTACTCAATTTTGGAATTAGTAGATTCGGGCACTATAGTGCACTTATAGCGTGTAGGGGGGATTCGGACATAGCTTATGACTTGCCCTTGCTCTGTTCCATGAAATCATTTGCAAATGGATCCTGACGTCTCAGCCTCTTTGTCACAGTAGCTGCATACGTCTGTGTTGCAAATCGGCACAGAGCGGCTTTTCTCCACATCAGATTAATTCAGTTTACACTGACGGCATAAACACTTTACAACTGTAAAGTGATGCATACCAGTGCGAAGCTGCCTCAGAACCCATTGGAACTGCATTTATTATGTAAACGATTGAAGAGTTACAGTAATTCAAAGAACATCAACACTGGAGCTTAAGCAGCCAAGCAGTTCCTGATCACAGCATGACTGCAGCACACTACTTCCCCCTTGGATGGGTCAAGTTTGGAGAGCAAATTTCCCACACCCAGATTTGGGACAGTAAAATCCATCTGATGGAGAACCAACCTGGATCTGAGAGAAGGGAATCTCAAAGCTGAAGCTCTCATTGAAATAAGGATTCAGGGTATTTTGTTTGACGGATGTCTTCTTTTTCTTGAGTCTCTTGCCGTTGTGCTGCAGCACCACCTTCACAAAAGGATCTGGAACAGACAAGCACACATGGATCCGTACATATGTTCTATGTCAACAGTCCCCATCTCTTGTTTACACTTCCTTTGTGCTGGGTGTACTCAAGGTAGTGAATGGACTCTACCCAGGCAGTGTTAAGTTAAAGCCAAACTGGTACATTACAGTCAAAATCCCAACCAGGCAGTAACATCGAATAACACTCAAACCATTCAACAATCCACCACCATGGATCCATTAATCTATCTTCAGAACCCAGTGAATTCCTTTCATGATCAAGAGGCTGCTGGAGTCAACCAAGCTATTGTTGGGCAAAGGTGGGCTACGCCCTAAGCACATCGCCAGTCAGTTGCAGGACCCCACAACCACATTTACATGCACACCTAGGGACAACTCATAAACATTCATTATCCTATGAAGCCAACAGATTCTCATTCCCAAGTCATCACATTTTGACATTTGGTTAAGGACCCTCCGCGTCATAAATTGACATTTGTTGTGTCCCCAACTCATTGTTTTTTTAATGTGCAACATCCGGCCCACAAACCGGTACCGGGATATAAACCACACCAGTATCCTAACTTTAATCTTAACCTAATACCAAATGTTGATCGGTACCAGTTCCGCATGTGGTAGCGGTTGCAGTAACAGACGTGGACCAGGGTAGGACTGAGGTACAGATACTGACCTCGTCTCGAGGTTTGGTCTGTGTCTGAACAAAACGACCGGACCCCTGATTTAATTGGAACAGTCAAAGAAATTATAAGTTGGAGACACCCAAAAAGTAAAAAAAAAGTCCTTAACCATGTGTCAATATCTGACAATTTGGGTTTGGACGGTGGGAGGAAGCCAGAGTCCCAGAGAAAGCCCACACATGCATGAGGAGAACATGCAAACTCCACACAGAAAGCACCCAGCTGGGATTTGAGCCAGGGACTTCTCACTGTGATGCAAGAACGGTAACCAACATCCAAGACCAAAAGCCAGTTAAGAGCCACCAGTGATACCAAACACTGGGTGCGAAGAAGTCAGAATGCACCAGAAAAAAACGCTCATGCTAACATTCATCATCCATGACATTTATGCTGTGATGTGAGCCAACCTTCTCTCCTTCAGATATTTACCTGACAGTCCTCCCACATCCATCTTCTTCAGATTCTTGGCTTCCATTATATTAACTGTTAGCTTGCCGGCCGTTGGGACATAACGCAGGGAAATGCAGATATCACCCAATTTCTCTTGCTGTCAGGAAAAATATGACATTTTATTTTTTTATGTTATTAATTGATGTTATACTCACTGTAAATATGATACATATAAATCAACAACCTCCTCTTTTTCTCCTCCAACCAAATCCTTCCATTCATGTATTGGTTGTCCAAGGTCAATACTATTCATGGGGATCTTTATTTCACCAATGACATCATGTTTTCCAAAACGATCAAAGTCAAAGACCTGTAGCACCAAAGTCTGACCACCCAACTCACTGTAGGGTATCTGAAAGAGGAAGAGGGAAGTGCTGGGTGAATGAGCTGCTGACAATAACAGAAAAAAACAAGTCAGGTTAAACATCATGAAGTTCTCTAGATTAATGAACCTTGAAGGTAAACGTCTCATTGAAGACGGGGCAGAGGTTCTTGCGTTGGACTTTAGTCTCAAACTTTTTTTTCTTGTCTGGTAACATGTAGACTTTGACGTAGGGGTCAGAAGTGCCCCCCATGTCCATGGCTGGTAGGTCTTGAGCCTGAAGGATGCCCACTATGAGCTGAAAGATGGAAAAAAGATGAGGTCTAGTTTAACTGTGAAAAAAACATTTCCTGATATTTATCCAACATATTCTCATCCCCAAGTCGTCATATTTTTGGTTAAGGACCCCTCTGCGTCTCTTTTAGACGTTTTGGGTGTCCCCAACAAGTCGTTTTTGGATGTGCTGACTGTTGGTAAAACCAAGGGTCCACAACCCTCTGGACAGTTACCAGACGCGGACTGGTCCTCGGGACGCGTCCAGTATTGGTACCCAACCCTAACACAGCACCAGACGTGGTATCGGATGTGGTACTAGACCAGGACTGGGACCAGATGCGAACCGGGCACGGATTAGGGTACATGTACTGGGTTAGGATATTGGTGCACTCCACTTCCTGGTACTGGAGCGGTTCCAGTTCGCGGCCCAGAGGTTGGGAACAGCCAGCATGTCAAAAAACGACGAACTGGGGACACCGAAAACGTCAAAAAGAGATGCAGAGGGCCCTTAACCAAACGTCGATATGTGGCGACTTAGGAGTGAGAATGTGTTGGTTTATCTGCACAATAGGGCTGCATGACATAGGGAATCTCAAGATTTGCAAAATTAGAGACCAATATTGTAATGACAACATTACTTGGGATTACATGATGATATAGCAGAACAATAAAAAAACTTCCAGTACATGATTTCCATTTCACTGCTGTAGTAAAAGTCAATATAACTTGAAATATACTCCAAATGATTCTTGGAGGCAGCATCTAACACAGGGTGTCAAACTCAATCACAGAGGGGGTC
This sequence comes from Oryzias melastigma, assembly GCF_002922805.2. Taxonomy (NCBI): domain Eukaryota; kingdom Metazoa; phylum Chordata; class Actinopteri; order Beloniformes; family Adrianichthyidae; genus Oryzias; species Oryzias melastigma. The sequence continues at coordinate 24,678,167 of NC_050519.1, forward strand.
AAAATCCAAAACATACCTTAGGTTGCAGTCCAGACAGGACAAACATTTATTGAACACTCTAAAACAAGTGACTTTTTACCATAAGAATTAATAAAATCTGGCAGGAATATTGTTCCAGAATAAATTAGCTTAAACCTTAAATAACTTTCAATATTCTACTCTCCATAAAAGTATGTTTTGTCAAATGTATACGAGTAAGTGTGTAGCACAAGATAACATCGGGCCATTAATAACAATAAAATAAAATGATCTGGAGAACCGGAGATAATTACTCGGACGGCCCTCTGTCCTTGGCTTTGACACGTGATCTACCATAAAAAGGCTCCATCAGGTTGGTCAAATGCAATGAGGGCTTTATTTGTTTAGTCAAATACTTTAAGCTGCCATTAGATTGTTAAGCATGTGTGTAAACATTCAGGGTAACCATTTATTTCAGTTTACGACATCTTTTGCGATATCTATGTCACTCACACTGGCTGATATTGTACTGATGATAAGTTTTCAATTTATTGTGCAGTGTACCTGGTTATCAGTAAAGTTATAATCCAAAGAGTACTCCAGTTTTCCAAAGAACTCCTTCTCCTCCTCCTCCTTCCCTTCTTCTCCCTCCTAAAAGACAAAATCAATACATTAACTTTTTCACTTTTAATCTCTTTTCTTTCCATCTCGGTTTCTTTCTGAGGTACGGTGGAGTTTGGATCCTTTTTCCAGGACATTTAGTTCTATCCTGCCATTGCTGTCATCGCTAGTCCCAACCTGGATGACAGCCAAACAGCTGTGGACAGCTGAACAGAGATTACAGTCAAACAAAAAACACAGTGAGACTCTGAACAGGGTCATTCTCATCTATATCTTCCAACAACACAGATGAATGTTTAATGAGACATAGGGGCTTCATACGACAGCATCATCCTAATGTCATAGGTGTGTGGAACTTCCATTATCCTTACAAAAACTTCACAATAAACTTACCACACACCCAACAATGGTACGTAAAATTTTTATGACTTCCCTTTTAGGTGATGACCCTCGAGGGACTCGAGCCTAAAAGGTGCATTCACATTGAACAGGATTTGTGCAATTTACAGACATGAGTTGAGGCGTTCTGAAGTCCTGTGGTGCGACGCAATGGTCTGGCAGCAGCTCGATTTCAGTGGCAACCAGAATTTAAATATCTGAAGTTTGACAGGTCACTATGTTGCATCTGCCAATCAGAAACTCAGCTTTGGGCACGTGACGTTTTCAGTGTCTCGATCAGCTGGTAGAAAATGAATCCAAAGCAAGCATTTTGTCACCTATTTCATTAACCCGCTGGAACCGCAGGTTCTCAGAGCTCATCTGGCATTTTGGGGCGAAGGCGGGATACACTCAGGACAGATAGCCGGCTTTCAATCCTGTGGTGAAGCTCATTCGCTAAACAGACAGAGAGCCGCTTTGGGGTGCAGAGGCTGCCAACTGAGACATAAAAAAAATAAAGGAAAAAGGTCTCCTAATTGTATTTTCCCGCATCAGGTTAATACGAGACAGTGCGCCTTCAAGTTCAGCCGCAGAGACACAGAAACACTGCGGAAGCGGCTGTCATACAGACACAGACCTCTATACCGGGAAAATCTTTTGTTAATCATCATATAAACCAAAACACGTACACGTAATTATCAATGTTTTTGTTGAACTCCTCACAATAAATAAACTTGATTTCTCAACATCATACGTCTGCATACATTCTACATACAGACACTGTTCCTTATGGCATCAACCTAAAAACATTGACTGGTAGCGCCTCTCACAAGCGGCATTAACGGCAAACATCAAATTTGCTGGTGACACCCAGCCCTACTCAATTTGTTGTCATGTTGAACCACGTTCCAGGCAGCATAACGTTCTCCTTGTCTTCTCCTGACTCTTTCACGTCTATCACCGGTGCTCAGGGTGAACCTGCTCTCGTCTGTGAAAAGTACAGGGCGCCAGTGGCGGACTTGCCAATTCTGGTGTTCTTGAGCCAGTGGAGCTCCACGGTGCTGGGCAGTGAGCACAGGGCCCACTACAGGACGTGGGTCCCTTAGGCCACCTTCATGAAGTCTGTTCCTGATTGTTTGGGTAGAGACATTCACACCAGTGGCCCTCTGGAGGTCATTCTGTAGGGCACGAGCAGTGCTCAGCCTGTTCAGCCTTGTACAAAGGAGCAGGTATCGGTCCTGCTGAGGGGTTGAGGACCTTCTACGGCCCTGTCCAGTTCTCCCAGAATAACCACCAGTCTCCTGAAATCTCCTCCATGTTCTGGAGATTGTGCTGGGAGACACATTAAACCTTCTTGCTGCAGCACGTGTGGATGTGCCATCCTGGAGATGTTGGACAACCTGTGCAACTTCTGTAGGGTTAAGGAATCTCCTCATACTGCCAGTAGAGATAATTATCAAGCCAAAATCAGCACGAGTGGAAAACCAGCCAAAAAAGATCAAGAGGGAGAAACTTGAAATGACCTCCACATGTAACACCAGTCCTGTTTGGAGGGTTTTCTAATTGTTGCCACTGAAGTGCACCTGTTGTTAATTCATGAACACCAATACAGCTGAAATTGATTAACGAGGCCCTCAGCTGATTAACCAACAAGAAGATTATCAGACAGGTTTAATTCAATTCATGCCAGGCCCAATAAAAAAGGTCTTCCTTTAATTTTTATGAGCAGTATGTATATATGTGTGTGTGTTTTTTAAATAAAGTCCCATCTTTCTTTAGCTCAATTACAAATGTAGATTAAAAAAAGTTTTCATAGCCAAACAAAAGTGGTTTTTAATGGGAGTTTTAATAAAAAATGAATCCTGGATGAAACTGTACCAATTTGAAATTGTAATTCAAATAGAATTTTTAACTTTTTGATGAAAATTTGATTGATACAGAATTGTTTGTAATGGTCAAAAATATTGAAGCTTGCTATAAGTTTCTCATATCACAAGCCCATATTAACTGAAGGACTGTAGTTTTCAGAGTTTTCAGGAAAACAGCACAACATCAGCTTAGAACCATATCTGGTGTTGTATTCAAGTTCTTTCATTTTCAAATTCAGTTGGAACATGTGGTTCTAGTTTTTCTGAATTTAAAGAAACTAATTTCTCCTGTACATAACAGAGGGTTTCACCACCTTTTTCTCCTCTCCTTCTTCTCCCTCTTTATCCTTCTTCCTGCGTCCTCGACCTCCCTTCCTTTCTCTGGCCTTCTTGGGCTTTTTGCCTTTGTTGATGCACTTCTTGTAAATGCAGAATCCCAGACAGCCGACAAGAGCGAGGACCACCACCACAATGGCACCCACTGCCCACATGGGCACTGGAAGTACAGAGAAGAGTTTATTTAATCTCAAAGACCTTCTGTGATTGATTTGAGTTCTGCACTGCAAAAGGGGAATCTTAAGAAAGTAAGAGGAAATGTGTCTTACTTTCTGTTATGCAAGAAAAATAATTTTATTGCTGCAAAGCCCACCAGAAATAGTTGACAGAAAATTCCAATTTTCTTGAATGAAGAGGTAAACTCTTATTAAATCCACAAAAAATAATTGTACAAAGTTTTATGAGACATAGTACACTAGGGCATTCCTGTGACCCCTAGGGATACAGCGGGTTAAGGAAATGGATAGATGGATGGATGCAGATTTGAATAGTATCGACTACAATATGTCAGGATAGCTGCTCTCAACATTTGGGTTGAGCCAAACCCTTCCTGTTACTCTAAAGTATCCTGTAGAACAACAAGTAAAGTTAAGCGATCAAAATGCGTCGATGTGCGTCTTTGCCGAAGGTATTAAATGTATGTGGACAACATGAATTTCTATCCCCTTTTGTGCTTGATCGCACTATACTGTAAATATGTGCAAATAAAATCAGCCAAAATTGAAACCGTTACAATATCTGCTTCAATGAAAGGTCGATATTTTCAATAGGACCTCAAATATTATTATTATTCAGATTTGTGTTTAGCTTTGTGAACGATCTAAGACAGAAAATGAAAATACAGTTAAGCAGGACATTCATAAAATGAATATACATTTTACTTTTATTATTTATGTAAAATTGTGTTAAACAGTGTTCATCTGTTAGCTTTAGCATTTTAAATGCGAAAACCAGAAGTTACTGTTCGCATTTTTTACCCTGTAGCCATTTTGTCTGACGCAAACATGAAAAGGTTCTCTAAACTAAAAAAAAACATAGCTGATTCAAATTTTTCTGCAGGGACATCACTTTCTTCACATTACATTCAATAGTTTTCAGTCTTTCCCTCTTCAGGAAAACACCAGATGAAAGTGAAACAGACTTACTTTTGAGTTTATGATCTTGAGGAAGATGGATGATGGATCACATGAAGAGGAAATGAAACAAACGGATGAAAACAAATGAAGAGACAGTGATGAGATGTGAAACTGAATGTTTTTAATCCTAAGGATTTCACAAAATATACTTTTTCTACTTTTACAGATTAATAATCAAGACCAAAAAAAAAAAAACATGCTAGCTGCTGTTCAAACTCTGATTACCAATAAAATTATATTTTTAAACTTCAACAGGGCCACATGTTTGAGTATTTCTACAGTGAGTTAAAGTCCCAGTCTGATAAAGAAAATTTAAGTTAGATGATTTTAACGTTTTCTTGTGGAGGACATGTATGAAAATTTAGTTTGAAATTATATTTTTAAGTATTTCTTCAATCAAATAGTTGCGAATCAGGAGCAGATGGAAAAAAACGCAGTTTGAAAAAGAGTCTATATGCTGGGCGGAGCTTAAGCTCCATAGAATACAGTCACATATCCCAACCTGCCACCGTGCAGCACCCTAAATGCAAGTTTTTCAGCAAATTTAGCACATGGTCGCACGGCGGCGTCTGTAATTGGGAGGCGGCAGTCACATTCTTACACGGTGGCCGGGGAGGTGTAAAGAAAAAGCTACAATTTCATGGTGACTGGACGGACGCCCGGCAGAAGTGTAAATGTCTCTGGATGGTGGTTGTCTATATCAAGTGCTACCGGCCGCTGGTAGTCTAGG
>NC_050519.1:24683239-24700712 GCF_002922805.2 Oryzias melastigma
AAAAAAAAAAAAAAAAGTTAATTAAATAAATAAAGAGGGCCTGATGCCGCTTATTTTCAAAAAAATCATCTGATGACATGAAATCTGAGACATTATTCTGGTGCCTTCCCATGGCGCGGTGGCAGTTGTATTTGTTGCTTTTTTCTGCTCCTCAATGGGACAGGGAAGGTGGGAGTTCTTATTTTTCCACAGCAGTTGTCCCACTCACAACTCAGAGATTCATTTTTAATGAACTCCTGCCACTCTGCAGAAACTATGTCCCAGAAAACGACACAGGTTTTTAAGATTTAGCTAAAAAGAGGATCAAAAGGAAAAGAGCGCTGGGAACACTTTCATCAAAAGATGATCAGAGTGGGACTTTAAAGCGTCTTCTTCACAAAGAACTCACTTGGCAGATGTGTGAGCTCATTGAAGAACTTGTTCTTCATGCTGGTGAACTGGTGGTTGGAGTGGTGGGAGGGAGGTGGAGGCGGACGCTCCCTCTCCTCCTCTGCCGCTCTTCGGAGCCGCATCCTTCACCAGTTGATGGTTATTCTAAAAGAAAAAAAAATAGTTTGCCCAAATGCTCTTGTTTTATGAATCTGTCTGGAGACCAAATCTAAAAAAACAGAGAAAAGAATGCTGAATAATCAAATTTCCCCTCCTGCCAATGTCCACATTAAATCCTAAAGGAAAATGTTAAAATTAAACTTTCTTTATTTTTTGGTATGTATTGTAGTAGTGAAACAAACATTTAAATATCTCAAATAATTATTATCATCTGTAGTACATGTGCAGGCGAGAGTCTGCCATGCCCGCTTTTCCTGAGGATTTTTGATCCTTTGGGCTTGCCATACTGCCTTCCCCTGACTGTAAGTCTCTGTTGCAGGATCAGGAGGTGCAGGACAGCTGCTGCAGCTCACTGGGAGATCTGAACCCAGGCACAGAGAGGTGCACCGATGCTTTTATTCAGCTCTTCAAAATAAATAAATCTCTATTTGTCCGCGTCCTCTGTGACGAGTTCCAGAGAAGTTTTTGACAGAAGCTCCTCCCACACACGGCGGGAGCTTTGGGTTTGGATAACCCATCAAGAAGCAACTTTGACTCCTGTTAAAACAAAGACGGCGTGAGTTTGACACCAATTGTATTCGGTATGGACAGACGATTGATTTTGAATAATGCGCGTGTGAGGAGGGGGATGGGTGATCCGCAGTACACGTGTGGCCCGAGCCGTTGCTAGTGATCTGTAGGGATCACGGATTATCTGTGATCCGTTACACCTCTAATTACTGTACCAAGACATCACTGCATCCCATTCTGATGACCTTCCAGGAAAACTGCTGAACAAAATGTGGTTTCCAGGTACAAACTGAAGCGTCACCATGCAAAAGGGAGGTCATATTTGAAGATTGTCCCATACACTCATCAACAATATTGTATCAAAGTATTCTGGACACTCCTGAAGACTGCTCATTTGGACATCTGGCACATTATCTTGTAGCATGAATTTGTAAAAGTTGCTTTGCATATAAGCACTGCAGCTGAAAAAGAACAAACAAGGTCATTTTGCAGATTACTGTTTGCTGCTTTTTTAAATGTCACGGACGCTCCAGAATAGGGTTGGATTGAAAAAAAAAGATTAATCAATTTTAACTGATTTAAGCTTAATAGATCAATAATCTAGTCATAAAAGATATACTTAGGACATAAACCTAAAATCCACTAGCTTGATGCTAACGTTTAATGGAATTTCCCATAGGACGGCTAATGCTAACACCCGGTCGACCTAAACATTTATTGCTGATTAAATGAGCATCTTTAATCAGATTAATATAAATATATTCAAAACATATAGTAGATTACTAAGGTATTTCTATACAAATGTGCATAAATGTGTAAACAAAATTGAAATTGAGAAATCAAAAACAATCGAATCGATTCCGGCTTTTGTGAATACAATCGAATCGTTTCTGGAAATGAAAACCGATACCCAGCCCTACTCAACAATATCCAGAAATCTTCCTCCTGTGAAGACTCTTATGCCACAGCCTCAACATTTAGGAAATGATGACAAAAACATGAAATGTTTGATTTTACTAATCAATAACATGATCCCACATTCCCATTTTAATTTACAAATTTTAAGAAATCAATTTTTTAGATGACATTCTAAACATGAACAAAATATATATACAAACATGTTATTTGTAATAATGATAAAATCTTTAATGAAAATAATAGCTGATTAAAAAAACGTATGTATGCTTAAAATAAAATGTGATTCAGATTTCAGACACTTTGACATAAGAACATTATTTTGTTTGCATCCTCTACAATCAAAACCACAAATCAAGCTTAAGTTTAAGGTAAAAAAATTAAAAAACAAATTATGAATGTTTGCCCTTTATTAGATTAACTTCTGTTTATTTGATTAACAGTTTATATTTGTGCTTTCTGCACACATCTCCTTCTTTGAATCACATAAACAATAATAATTTTACAACATCCAGCATTTAGGGCAACTTTAGCACTTTTTTTTACCTGATAGTTAATCAAAATCTCTTTTTTATGGTTCTTCTTTAGCACAAATCTGGACTGAACATATAAAAAACTAATTACATTTACCTTTTTCTCTGTCGCAGCGAGGAAGAATCCAGCGAAAAGTAATAAAAAGTCAGATTTCCTTAATCATGCCTTCAGCTTTAGGATTTATGAGCCCAGTAAAGAGCTGCAGCTGTCAGTGTTTCCACTCACACACACGAACACGCACAGGCCCCGCCCACCGCAGACCCCTGTGATGCTGCGCAGCAATGTAACGAGATTAATTGCCAAAGGTAATCCTAAAATCCTCGGCTTAAACAAATTAAGGCCTCTCTGGGTTTCCTCCCCGTTCTCCGCCCATCCTGTTGTGACTTTCTTCATTGCTTCCTCTCTACACCTCCTTCTGCCCCCACAGATACGCAGACAAAACATATTTACAGAATTAGATCTGATTTAGGAGCAGATTTGTAACATTGACCTTTGTTGCCTGCAGCATTAGATATGCAAAGGATTAGGGAGAGACTTGACTGTGTGTGTGCCCAATGCAATACACAGATACACTGAAAGTTCAACTCATGACAGATTAGTAGATTAGCATCATTTTTATTTTCATTAAATTGATTTGGAAACATTTGAATGCAAATGATTAGGGAAGTACACTGGGGTAAAAATATCAGTCACAGATTCGTCAAGTTGTTTCCCTTAAAAAGCTGAATTTGGTCTGTAATAGTGCTGCCCCAAACAATTGTTTTAACAATCTCAGATTATTTTTTCCAATGAGTCGACTAATCGGGTCATGCTCAAAGTGGATGTAAAACACAAATCTTAACCATCAGCTTTAAACTGACTAAAAATAAGGACAATTAAGATGATAGTTTACTAAGCTTTTAATGAACTGTGCAGCCTCTGTCCTTCATTAGTATCTGGTATTAAAAAAAATATTAAATCAAATAAGGTCGGCATCTGAAACAAAGGAACTATTTTTTACAAAAGATAAAGTTTTGGTCTCACTGACCTAATTATAATTAGAAAAGTTGCATCACCTGCAGTAATACTAGTGTGAATGCTTTTTGCTGAAAGTATTTGCATTAATTTGCATTAAAATGTTAAATTTGCTAAAATACTGAACATTTTGCAAAAGAACTATGAAAGAACACTGAAGTTATCTAAATTTCTGAAAAATTTGCAGTAAAATTGCTTAAAATACATTCCAATTTTGCAAAATATTTGTGTTTTGCTTAAATATGGGCTAAACTCCAAATTAGCACAAAAATCTTAGCAGATGCCAAATTAGCCAAAAAGCTAGCTTGTTGTTTAAATACTAGCTAAACTCCAAAACGGCCTAAAATTCCTCGGTAAGCTAAAATAGCCAAAAAGATTGGCATGTTGCTAAAATATCAGCTAAACTCTAAACTAAACTTTAAAAACCCCAGTAAATCACAAATTAGCTGAAAATGTTAACATGTTGCTCAAAAATTAGCTAAGCTCCAATTTTTTTGAAAATTACTCTAAAAGATGAAAACATAGCCCATAAATATATTTAAAAGCTTGTTGCTAATCTACTTACATTTTTTCCATTTGAAGACTTTTTCATTCATTTCCTTTTTGGCAAATTTTGCTCAATATTTTAAAAATTATCAAGTTTTTAAGTGCCGAAAAACGCACAGAAAGGAGCAGGAGAATCCTAAAAAGTGCATTTTTTGGTGCTAAAAGCTCACAACTTTGTTCAGCTTTACTACACTCTGACTCCATATGATATAAAGGAACGACTACTTGACTATTAAATTAGTCGTCAACTATTTTAATAGTCGATTAGTCATCGATAGGTCGACTAATCGTGGCAGCATAAGTAGTCTGTAATGATCATCATATAAACTCTTCGTGTGTAAGAGACAGAATGTAAAAAAGAGTACAGGAAAAGACATCGCTTGATTTTTAAGTTTGTTTTTTTGTTTTTTTTTTTGTACCATGGAAAATAAGTTTTAGCTCCAACAAATAAAGAAGACTTCTGTCCCTCACAGACCTGATGCTTAATTAACCCTTTAACACTTTAGCTCCAGTGTTGACATACTTCCGACTACTATAACTCCTCAACCATGAACGCAATTAATGTAGTCCTGAGAGCTTTAGTAAACTTTAAATCACACTTTACACTAGGAATGTGTTGAATATCACTGCAAAGCTGATATGAAAAGCTGCGTCAGAATCAGCTGATTCATGTTGATTGCATGACTAGTTGAAGAGTCACATTATTATTTAGGTCTTACCAGCGACATCAGCAGTCCTAAAGGGTTATGAAGCGCTCTATTCTCCACTGGATACCTGCACTAATATTACCTGTTTGAACTGTTTTTTTTGCATGAAAGACACTAAAACAGTCAGACTGTAACCTCTCCACCAAGACCAGAGAGCTATCAAAGGACACCAGAGACCGGATTATAGAGCTGAGCAAGACTAGAATGAACCAACCTACAATAACATAGAAGCTTAGATAGATCAACTGTTGGAACTATAATTAGAAAATGGAAGAAATATAAGATAAGTGACAATCTCCCTGTATTTGGACAGTGAAAAACCATTGTAGCATACAACACCCATGGGTTCAAATCCTGCAGGGCTTCAGAGGCCCCCCAGCCTAAACCAGCACACATTCAAATCCGTCCAAAGTTCTCCAGAAACCAGAGGGAGATTGGGAGAGTGTCATGAGGTGAAATGAAACCTAAACAAAGCTCTTTGGTATAAAAGCCATTAGCAATGTTTAGAATGCTGGAGAACACCATACCCTCTGTAAAGCATGGAGGTGGAAGGATCATGTTAGTAGAGTTAATAGAATGAAACATGGCTGGATCCCAAACACATAACCCAGACAAAAAAAAAAAAAAAAAAAAAAAAACATCACAGCTCTTGAGAAGATCCACGGGGAGGAATGGACCAAAATAGCAGTGCAAACCTGCTAAAGACCTACAGGAAACCTTTGACCTCTGTCACATGGTTCAATAGACCGATGGGGTTTTGTCAAGACGAAGATGAGAGACACCACACCCAAATATACAGTTGACCTGAAGGCAGCTGTCAAAGCACACCGGACTGTCAGCACAGTGACACAGGCAGATCACCAGGGATGCAGTAATTCATTGAAAAAAGCCCACTTTCAGAAGCCTGATATTTGTGCTGAAAAGTCACTATTTTATTGACCTTATGTGATATTATAATAGATTTAATTACTACAGTTTCATATTTTCATTAAAATCAGGCCACAATCACCCAAATTACAAAAAGCTGCATTTTTTCACCTCTGTGAAATTCATTCATGTAAAATATGCTTTTCACTTTTTGATTGTGAGAAAAAAAACTTTTCACAATATTCTCATTTTTTGAGGTGTCCTTGTAAATTTGTGCTTGAATGAATTCTCTCATGAATGCAAGCAGAATGGTCTTAAGAGACCCCAAACAGAAGAAGTTTTGATCACTAAACCTCATGGATGAAATCCATACCTGAGTTAGATCAGGGTCGGATCACTGCTGGCTTCGATCAATGCCTCAATAACACTTTTTGTGTTGTTTTTGCCTTTATGATATTACTTTTACATTAAAGGACTTTTTAATAATTTCTCTGTTTATATCTAAGGCAAGATCCATCAGGGATTTCTGCTGATAATTAAAGCTTTAATCATTTCTCGAGAAGTAAAATTGTCATGAGGAGAAAGTTGTGACCATGTCAGGGAGCAGATTCAACTTTACTAATCCTAAGAAGTGCTTTGGATAAGCCTCAGTCCAGACAGACGAGGGGAGATGAAGCCATGCTTCCACTGACTGGTTCAGTTCCCCTTTTCTCTTTTGCACTGTCACATTTTATAAGAACGTTGAAACATCTTTTTGTTCATAGTGGCTAGCATGGCTCAGTTGCAGAGTCCAGATGTTGTTTAGACTTAAAAGTGATAATTTAATTATTCCATTCATCCATGTTGATGTATTAAAGGGTTAAAGTGGAAGATGTTCACTGATGATCAGTTTTGCTGATGCTTTGGCTTAAAATCTATACGTCTCTATGTGTTTGAATGCATCATACAGTTGGGTTAAGGTGCATTCACACCAAACACAATTCGTGTAGCGGAGGCGGCCAGTTTCAAAGTGAAGTCAATGGTACAGACGCAAAGTGAGGTGATCTGAAGTCAGCAGTGAGGCGCGAATTGGGCGATTGAGCCAAAATGTAAATCTCTGACGTTTGACAGGTCACCACGTCATATCTGCCAATCAGGAACTCCACTTTGGGCAAGTGATGTTTTTAGTGACTTGATCAGAAGGAGGAACATTAATCCAAAGCGAGCATTTTTGTCCTAAACTTTCATCTGTGTCATTAACCTGCTGGTTCTCAGAGCTCATCCGGATACTTTGGGGTAACGGCGGGATAAACTCTGGACAGATTGCCGGCTTTCGCTCCCGCAGCAGAGCTCACTCGCTCAATATGCCGGCAGACAGAGAGCTGCTGGCTCGGGCTTCATCGAGACTTAAAAAAATCAAAGGGAAAAGGTCTCCTAATTTAATACGAGACAGTGAACCTTCAAGCTCAGCCACAGAGACACAGAAACACAGTGGAAGCAGCTGTCATACAGACGCTGGGAAAATCTTTTAATAATAATCATATAAACTCAAACATGGTGACATGATTACTGATGTTTTGTAGAGCTCTTCACAATAAATAACTCTGATCTCTCCACATCATCTGTGTCTTCCATACATTCTAAGTGATCATTCATAGCGATCACCATAAACACATTAGCTGGTAGCTCCTCCCACATGCGGCCGCAGCGTCAAGCTCAGGCAAGAAGCAAGCAGAGAATTCAACATGCGGTGGAAGATTTGGTGTTAATGCACCTTAAGAGGGCCTTAAGAACCTGCACCTAAACCAGGTTCTTTGTGAAAAAGACATTCAAACATGCAGGCCCTTCCACTAACTCTGTATAAATTGATTGGACTAAAATATTTTTCACTGGATATGAAGGCTGGAATGTTCTAGTTAGCTGAGAAAAATCTAAAGTCCAGAAAAGAATTTGATTTTTTTTAATTAAAGCTGGGAAATCCAGTACTTTCTTTACATCAGTTTTTAAAAGCTTTATGCTTCTCTATAAGTTTTAAAGTGAAAATCTAATATCAACATAAGTCCTGAACCTTCAGTTCTTTGCAGTTTGATGATTTCAGGAATATATTGTAATGAAAGTAAGCCAGAGCAGCGTTTCAGTGAAAGAATTGGAGGTGGAATGCTGCTCCGGCGGGAAGGAGATCAGCTACGCGGCCGGTTCTCTCTGCATAGCACATGATCGAAGCCGCAGCCGCTCTTATGAAAGAAAAAAACAAAAAATTGATGTTTGCCTTGTTTTCAGTGGCGCATCGGCCAGTTGACTAAATCCTCTGGATCTCTCTCTCTCTCTCTCTCTCCCGGTGTGGGCTCTCTTGCTTCCGTAACAACATCGTCTTCAATTGGGTTAAGGAATGGAGGTGGAAGAAAACTAACGCAAACGAGGGGTTAGAGTTGAACTATTGCCTGATGGGTAAACTTTTGTGAAAACTGACATTGACCCAGACAACAACAAAATCTTCTGTCATTTCATTTGGAGTTTCCATATGAATGATGCAGATTACAGTAACAACTTGAACGTGCTGAGTTGAGGGTTGACCTTTTGACCTGTTCCCTCATTGTCCTTCAATAAATCAACATACAGTCAATAACTATGACCTGGATGTCATCAGAACCTTGTTCTTCATCTGGGTCCAGGTCTTGGTGGGTCTAACTCCGTTTTCCATCTTTACTGTAAAAAGCTGCTCAGTTGCTCCAGAACTTTCCTTATATTCACTCCAGTTGATTAGCAGCGAGTGTCTTCAGTTTGGACCAGCTGTGTGTTAATGGTGATCAATTTGATTGCTGACCCATGGTGATTGCTGTGTTGGATCAGAGTTTGAATTTTGGCTCTTTCTGCTAACCTTTTGCCTCTTGAGTGTTGTGAATGCCAACTGTGTTTTAAAGTGAGAATGTGTTGTGTGTTCTCCAAAGAGTGAATTACAGTTTTGCAAATTGTGTTTTAGGATTAGATCAGAGGTCGGCAACCTGTAACAGTAAAAAAGCCATTTGGGCTCATTTTCTACGGATCTAAACCCAGAAGGAGCCGTATAGTCTTACTTTAGCCTTTAAGAAATTTGGATTTGCATTCATGACCTTCTTTTTTTAATAATAAATATGAATTATTTCTATTTTTGGCACAAACAAACGCTAAAACATAACAAGATTCTAGCATCTCTCAAAATATGATTTATTTTTATTTAGCTTATTTTCAAAATAAAAGATGATCTGTGCCAAACAGGATCATGTCAGTGCAGCTCTGGACAGCTAGTAACCAATGTTGAGCAGCATAAGAAAATATGTGTTTTTAACTAATAAAAGATCAAACTTCTTACCAAAGTTTTGCTTTGCATATAAAATCTATATCTAAATAGTCCCGGCATAACAAACGATCTACTTTCACCCCTGATTGTTCTGTAATTATCCCAACGACCCACACGCACCAGATTTTTCAAAAACGTTTTCACATCATGACTGACAGCTCTCAACTAAATCCACAGAAACTCTGCAGTGTTGGTGTGAAGGGAAAGATGGAGAGTCTCTGTACGTCTGGAATCTCAAAGTCGACAAAAAGCATCTGCACAGACTTGAACTTCCACAGATCTATACATAGTTGATTCATAATCCATAACCTTAGATCATTTAGCATTAAACTTCCGCCTGATGTCAACAGAAGACATGCATATTTATTCTCTGTAAAAATCTGGACTCTGAACTGGTTCTGAGACTCCGGTTCTAACCAGAACATCTACACAGATATCTCACACAGGATTAACTCTAACCCTCAGTAGTCCCTTCTCTCAGCGTCCATAAACCAATCACACTGGTAGTTTACAATGAACTAGGAATGACGCCCATCTCCCGTTACCGTTATCATTTCAAATTTAATGTAAAGGTTTCAAAATGGTAGTTAGCTTTGAAATTGGTGTGAGAGATTTTTCTGTTTTTTTTTAATACAGTTTTGCTTTTTACTTTGTTTTAGGATTTATACATTTGTCTGTACTTGTTTTATCTTTTTTATAAAAATGGAAAACAGGTTGTTCTCAATTTTTGGGGGCGTTGTGATAAAAAAAAGACCAAAAAATTTGTTTTTATTTTGTACAGTTTCAGATTTTTTTTGTGGAATATTGAGTGATTTAATAAAAAATATATGTTACATAAAATGCCTCATTTGTTTATGTCCTACTAAAATCACAATGGTTGTACTTTGTTTCTTAAAGGCTGAAAGTCTGTGCAAACAGGAAGGTGTTATCAGCTTGCGGGCCTGACTTCCACCTGCAGCCAAGTGACTTCACGTGAGCGCAGACGCTCTCAGAGCAGAGCTGCTTTAGCCTCCAATAATCCACTCCTGCTAATCTGTGCTACTTTGGGAACAAGCCACACTGCATGACAAATGAAAATACTCGTCTTTCGCTCAAATCTTCATGCTTAAACCCAATAATCAAGACTTAAAATTGCCTTCACTGCAAATGACGTAAAACTTATGACAAAAGCCAATTAGTTCTGAGCAGAAAATGCTGCAGAACTACTAAATTGATGAACTGCAGAGGTTGAAATAAAAGCAGAAATAATTACAATAACCCTGAAAGGTTTTAGGAACTAAAACCGTTCTTTTGCAAATAAATATTTACAGATATTACAACACAGAGACAAACATCAGAACTCACACAATTCTTCTTCTGTTCTTCTGTTCGTTCTCTCTGACCGTCTCTGAGTGGAGAGCGGTAGCTGTGTGCGCCTCTATCCTCCTCCTCCTCCGGCGTTAATCTTCACAGGATCCCTCTTTACTGGTTACACTGCTGAAAGCCTCAGAGTGAGGACTGCTGCTGCTGATTCATACTGGTCATCAAAAAATTTCGTCTGTTTTCAAAGAACTAGTTTGCAGACACTTTAATGTTTGAAACTGAAACAAGGTTATACCAAAAATCTATTTTCCACTTTTACATTAAGCTTCTTTTGTTTGCAAGGAAGCAGGGGGTGATGTTTTCATTCATTTGCTCAGGATTAGCTAAGATTAGGGATGTCCCGATCTGATCATGTGATCAAAAATCGGGCCCGATCACGTGGTTGATGACTCGATCAATATCGGATGCTGTCCTCCGATCGGTATCGGATATTTCATTTATTCATATTATAATCAGCGTTTTATAATTTGATCTTATTATTCAGGATTAATACTCAACTAGAAGTCTGCATGTCATGAACAGATCACAAAATGTCGCAGAATATGGTTGCAGCTCAAGCAGGAGGACAACAAAAACAATGTAGTTAAGCTAGCTAGATGTTTGCACATTCCCATTTCCAGGATAAATAACTCTTTTAGGAGCGCTTTAAGCCAGGGGTTCCCAAACTACGACCTGCGGACCGGGTCAGGCCCGCCTCCCACACATCAGAAAGGCTGATCTAGAACCACATAGAACGGGACTTTTTATTCAACCCTTCAGCAGTCTGAACATAACGGGAGAGGATAGACCAGGGGTGGGCAAACTTTTCAACGCGTGGGCCACAAAGGCTTCTGAAGTTTGGCGGAAGGGCCGGACATACATATACATATATATGTATATATATATATATATGTATATACATAATCCTTTTATCAAAATTAAAAAGCATAGTTTATGAAATAAAAAATACCCAAATATCTCCCTTTGATCTTCATAGAAATTAGTCTGGAAAAAAATAATACCAACACATTTCAAAAATATTATAGACAGCCTGTCCTCTCCTGCCCCTTGTTACGAGAGTTTACCTTTTCTTTATCTCATTTCTTCTCCTCTTCTTTTTTTAACTCTCTAACTTTTTTTGTAAATTGGGTACCGGATGCTTTTGACCTTTTTTGTCAATTTTTCTGGTGTTTTGGCCATTTCACACAAATATTAATAAGTAAAAAATGAATTTTATATATCTGTTTTAAAATGTGTGTTTCATAATGTCACGGTATGACTGGTTTCATTTGGGAGAGACCCACAGTTGAGATGATCCCCCCGCACAGCTTTTGATGCCATCTCAGTCGACAGGAGCGCGTGACAGGGGGCGCTAATTCGTTAGTGTCATTGAAGACCGTAGCGGGCAGTTTTTTTTTTTTGTTTTTTTTTTAATTACCGTGCCGGGTGACAACCTGAACGACCCGAATCTAAACCTAAACCCACTGCTGCTCCATCAGAATCCCTGAGACTTAGAAGTCTGCAGCTCCTGATACATCATGTAGTTTGTGTTAAAACGGAGCACCTGTGCAGCAGTGAGTGTCCTGCAGCTCTGAGCTCTCATCCAGTAGTAATGAAAGAAGTCAAATTATTTTGGTGGGTAATTTGGAGTTTAGCTAATATTTTAGCCCTATCCTAGCTGTTTTGGCTCAATTGAACATTTGATCAGTTATTAGGCCAATTTGACATTTTGCTGATATTTTAGCTAGCTTTCAGCTTCAGCCATTTCAGCTATTAGCTTCAGCATTTTTATCTATCAATTTCAAGGTTGTTGTCTTCTTGTTTGGCTTCCTGGAAAACAGTAAATGTTTACATTTAGGCTGTGATTGTTACATTTTTTTCATCCTACATACCGACCCCAGCCCCACATCAGAGAAGAAAACAGTTATGTTGCCCTACAAGAAAAAGTTTGGGGACCCCTGCTTCATACTGAATGCAAGTGTCTCTATCTGTTTGTCCTAACACAAACAATAACCTATAAAGGCATTTCAACTGAAAATGCGGGTTTTTGTTTATGTTTAATGTTAAGCTCTTTGTGCTGCTGAGAGAGGGCTCCAGAGCGGCTGCTAATTGTGCTAAGCTAAGTGCTAGCTTCGTGATTTAACTCCTTAAGACCCGAGCTATAGTTATCTTTTTCCTATATTTGCTGTATTTTTACTTGTTTATTAAAGCTGCTTCACAGAAGTGTTCTATTTAAGTTTTTAATGATAAAAGAAGGTTAATGAAATATAAATAAGGGACAGCACAAATTTGTTTATTCAGTTTTTTCATGTTTTAAATGTGTTACAAAAGAATCAGATCGGGACTCTGTGTCGGCAAAAACACAAACTTGAATGACTCAGAATCGGATCGGGCCCCCCAAAAAAATTATTTGGACGTCCCTAGTCAAGATAAGAGCGCACACAGACAAAAGTTCTTCTCTTCCCTCAGCAGCGCTGGTCTGATCTTAATTAAAGATTTGACCCCAGAAATGGATTTATATCTAAGTGTCTGTGCTGCTATTTTTAAATGAGTGCTGCTAAAATGTATTTGCTCTTTCTGCTCTTTTCTCATGTTCTTATAGAACCTGCTCACATCCGCACACTGAACTTTAACTGAGTTTGTGTTATTAACAAGTGAACAGATCACAGCTAATCAAGCCTTTCCTGATGAAATATGACATGTTTGACCTCCATGTTTCTACAGATCAGTCTCTCCACACAGAAAAAAAATTAAACTTACTTTGTTTCTGTTTTAATTTTAAATTTAGCCAATTGAAACCATTAAGGAAAAGTTCAGTGGAACTACATGGCACAAGAACACAAAATGGCAAAGATACAAATATATAACCATAGTATATGGGTAAAGAACTGGGATCAGTAAAAAATGGAACAGAAGGAGAACATTTGTAAAACCTTAAATAAAGAGACATTTTGGGTGTTCCCAACTTGTCGTTTTTTGACGTGCTGGCTGTTCCAATTAAATAACAGGCCCCCGACCCATGGAGCGCGGCACCAGAGGTGAAACCAGTACCGTGTTAGGGTTCTGGTATTAGGTTAGGGTACTTATACCAGTCCACGTCTGATGGTTAAAGACCCCTGATTATTGAGTGCATTTTTTTCCCTGCATGTGGCCCGGTACCAATTGGCCCTCGGACCAGTTCAAGTTCACAGCCTGGAGGTTGGGGACCCTGATCTATTGGGAAAAGTCAGTACGCCAAAAAAGACGAGGTGGGGACACCCAAAACATCAAAAAGAGACCCAGAGGGAGCCTGAACCATAAGTCCATGCATGACGAGTTGGGAGTGAGAATGGGTTGGCGTGCCTCGTACAGATCTGTCCATTTTTCACCCACATACAGCCTGTATCCACCCGTGAGGGCAGTTCTGACTAAAGCGCTAAGTCTTGTCTTCACAGCATTTCATCAAAGCCCTTTGACAAAAAAACTAACATTTTTTGCACTTCTTTGGACTTTCTCCCTAATTTCTAGATTGTATCAGGATATAGAATATTTAGGTGAGACAAATAGAAAAACATGTATTGTTTGTGAGGGTTTAATTGTTTTACACGTCTTGGTATTTCTTTTGAAAAGCATAGTTTGTGATGAATCGCAGTATACAATTTTTTAGACTGATATTCATATATTTTTGGAGAAAATGTGTAACTTTTCATTTCTTATTTTTGTGTCCTGACCTTTTTCTGAACTAAAGAGGGTATTTTGTTTTCATAGCTGTGTGTTTAACTTTTACATTTATCTTTTTTTAGGTTTGAGTGAATTAATCTGTTTTCTGAGGAGTCAAATAATCTGCTCCAGATTCACATCTGGAACGCCGTCAAAACGGTGGTTAATCCCAGTTAATCTGAAAGGATTAAGGGCTTTTTTTTAATCAAATTAAAATGTTGGAGATGTCTGTAACTTCATGAGAATTTAAACTCTAAGAATTTGAAGTGATTCAAATGAAGGACAGTGTTTTACAACGAGTACTTTTAGACAAATACTTTTTATGTTATTTTGCATTGACTGGTGTTCTGGATCTTTAAAAAATACAGTCTAAGACAGGGTCAAAAACTTTTAACAGTAAAAGAGTCTTTTGGGTTTGTTTTCTACTGATAAAACCTAAATGGAGCCGCATAGTTTTACTTTAGCCTTTAAGAAATTTGGATTTTCATTCATGACCTTCTTTTTTTTACATAGTAAATGTGAATTTTGTCTATTTTTTGGTATGAACAAAAGCAAAAATTTGAAAAGGACCTAGAATCTTTCAAAATGTGATATTTTTTTTAACTTATTTTCAAAATAAAAGCTGCTGTGTGCCAAACATCTCACTGTAACTCGGCACAGCTAGTAACCAGTGTTATGCAGCCCCAAAAAATGTGTGCTTTTAACTCATAAAAGATCAAACTTTTTACCTAATAAAAAAAAATAATAAAATCTGTTCATTCTGGAGGTAGAGTTGATCAAACAAAACATCTTCAGGTCAACAGGATGTAAAAACCTACATAGTTTATCATCTATATGAACCTCAGACATCAATATATACATTTAACTAATCTAAATTAAATAAATGCTAATTAAGTAATCCTTACTTTAAAAAAATACTATCTTATTTTTATTTTATTTATTTGTTTTTTGTTCTTTTTCTTCTCTTTGTCCTCAGCAGTCTTACTCTGCTGGGTTTAGTTTGAGGTTAGATCTTGGTAGTCTTAGTTTACAGGCTTTGTTTATTTGTTTTCTTTAGGTAGTGTTAGACAGACATTATCAGGAGCTGCTGACTCTGACGGTCGACATGTCTGGGTCAGCAGTCTCCATGACTTATTTTATGTTTGTCCAAGGAGTCACCATGGAGAGATGAAAGAGCCACATGAGGATCTGGAGCTACAGGTTGCAGACTCCTGATCTAGGTCTGAACATGGACTCTGGTCTCCTAGAAACTCCATGTTTCTTCATTTTGAGTTGTGTCTGCTTCATCCTGGTATCATGTGTGCTCCACAGAAACCAGAGCGTGATGAGTGGGGCAGTGGGCTGGAAGCCATGCAGTGCGCCCTGCAGCTGGAGAAGAACGTCAACCAGGCTCTGCTGGACCTGCACAAGCTGGCCTCTGACCACAAAGACCCTCATGTAGGTTCACTTTGGCTCTCTAACATTTTGCATTTCTCTTTTAAACGTTTGTTGAAACTTGTGTTTGTGTCTCCAGCTGTGTGACTTCCTGGAGTCTCACTACCTGAACGAACAGGTGGAGTCCATCAAGAAGCTTGGTGACCACATCACCAACCTCACCCGCATGGATGCTCACACCAACAAGATGGCAGAGTATCTGTTTGACAAGCACACCCTGGGCAGCAAGAGCTAAAGAGCCTGGAGGAACATTCCAGATGCAGACCTTAAACCTTTCTGCTCTGCCTGCTGGAAGATTGGGAAATGTCTGAAATCTGTTTGATTCTGTCATGACTCTGATTCACCTTGATGCCTCAAACTGACTAAACCTGAATAAACATTTAAAGCTGAGTTCTTGTTTTTGTTTTTATTTTAAGACACATCGGTGCTATAAAAGCCCATGTGTCGATCACAGAGTTTGCAACTTAAAACCAAGAAAAGAAAACAATTCAGAATCCATTCAGAACAAAAGTATACCAACAAGTTCACCACAATGCTTTGTAATATCCTCCTTGGTAAATGGTAAATGGCGTATACTTGTATAGCGCTTTCTACCCTCCTCCGAAGGCCCAGAGCGCTTCACAGTCACAGACCCATTCACCCATTCACACACACATTCACACACTGACCAAACATTGGCGCCAACCTCCCACCAGAGACAATTCAGGGTTTGGTGTCTTGCTCAAGGACACTTCGACACATGGGCGGGCAAAGCGGGAATCAAACCCCCAATCTTCAAATCAGGAGTCGACCAATCAGGATGTCTCCTTAGACATTTATCACTGAAAACAGAAAAAATCTAAATGTGTCCCACTCCAGTCATCTTTGAATCTTTGTCAAAGTGTTCCTGCTCTGTTAATGATCATTTTACTGTTTTCTGTCAAAATCCCAAAAAACTGAGTCATTTTCAAGGACATAGTTTCTGCAGAGTAGTAATCATCTAGAAACTTACCTCTGAATTGTGGGCGGGATCATTGGTGCAGAGTAAGTCCGCCCCCACTTCCCATCTGTTTATATGGTTTCCTGCTAATTTGCAGCCCCCTCACACCCCCAACCATTTGTGGCAAAAATGGCGAGCAGTATTGGAGTCATCCTGTTAAAAACACGATTTTCATCGGAGTGGATCTTTAAGTGGAACGACACGATCAATGACTGATCAATCCCCTCTTTAAATAGTATCATATGTAGGAGCTGTTCTCAACACTTGTTACTTCAATTGGTTTTATACAATAGCAGATGTTAAAAGATTTAGAGTTTTTCCACATCATACATTTATCAAAAAATGTATTCAGTCTCATAAACAGATGCTCCAGAATTTATGTTTTTGTCTCTCGACCCCCAACTGATAACAGCAGTTAAGAGTTTGAGGCCGTCCCACATTTCTTCTTTCTTGAAATCATCTAACAAACTTAAATTCAAATTCATTGTATTTATATATCACCTTTCATGTTAAAACAAACAGCTCAAAGCGCTGCACATAAAAATATAAAACACCATTCCCCACTCATGCAATAAAATAATAAGAACAATCCCTCATAAAAACAAAAACAGAGACAAACAAATTAATTAGAAAAAGAAAAGCTAAAGTATTACTGTTAAAAGTAACCTGACGGCACTGTCCACCCTGTCCTCCTGCTGGCTGGGGTGTCGGCATCCAAGCAACACGAGTACGTCCCGCTGATCCCCAGAACCCCCCGCCCATATATATATACATATATATATATATTTATTTATAGATGTTTCTGAAGCAGAGACAAGCCCTAAAAGTCTAAAGATGTTTATCTATTAATTCTAAACGGTTAAATTCTAGATCTACAGGTCAGGGCCGGCCCTGGGCTGCATGGCGCTCTAGGAGAAACATGATTGCCACTGTTGTTGACCATGTGGGCATTGAGGGGGTCAATGGAGTCCTCTGTTGGGGCAAATTCAAGTACCTCTCCAAGAGACACTGAGACTCATGAGCAAGCCCCCACCAGCCCAGCCCCTCACCATAAGTAACTCC
>NC_050519.1:24705413-24711584 GCF_002922805.2 Oryzias melastigma
GCCTGTGAGGGAGAGACGGGACACAGCCAGATGTTAGGAACATTCATCTGTCGTTTTTTTAACTAAATGTTAATGGTTTCTTCAAATAGACGATAGAAAAGTGCAGTTATGTACATGTAAACAAGTGAAAACTAGCTAAGATTTTTGTAAATACTGTTTATAAGACAGTAATGACCAACATTTAGACAACCTGTCACTACTTTAGTAGTTCATAAAATGTTTAGACAGTTCAAAGTCTTACCATAGAGGTGTAGGTGTAGGAAGCAAACAGCTCCATGTTGACCATTCTGTTGATGGCGGCCTCACAGTCGCGGTGGTAGTTCTGACGCACCTGAGACTCCATTTTAGCTGCTGTGGTTCTTCTCGCTTTTGTTAACAAAACGCGGTAGAAAAATAAAATTCCTTTAGGTAGCGTTCAAGTACAGCAGGATTAAAGCAGCTGGAAGGATGGAGAAAAGGAGGCAGAAGAAGTTCCGTTCAAACACTGTTGAAGCAAGAACTCCTTTGAGCTTTCTTCTCTTTTATAAAGACAGCAGGATTACTTCTCCACTTAGTAATTACAGAGGGACAGATTTTGTTACGGATACGTCTCCCTTTTCCATGGTTGGAACAACTTTTTGTTTGAACAGCTGATAGTTGGCGGTGGTTATTACAATGGCTCGCCAGTTTCCTAAGAAACAGTAACCTGAACCAAAGCCTTGTTCTTGGAACAGACCATAGACACCTGACAGGAGAGACACACTACTGTAATGTGGCAATAAGAAAACATATATCAAAATAAAACGCTGTACTTATGTTTACAAGTGGTTGTTTATTATAGACCATTGATAATGCACAGGATGAAGATCTCCCACCTTTTACTGTGTTGTTGTTTCCTTGTTTACTGTTCTGCACTGCAGACTATCGGAGGAGCCATGAATGAAAATGAGAACTGAACATAGATTGTAAATATCACTGGACTCCTCCCCCCTCATGTTTCAAACAGGAAGTACCTCCTGGCTCCAAGAAGCCAAAATCCCATAAACTTCTATTGAGAAATAAACAGCTATGACAAAGTCATTCTATTTGCTATAATAATCATTCTTGCTCTGAAACCCTTTTTTTAACATATACTTGCTAATCCTAAAATTATTTTATTATTTTTCTTTTCTTTATTGCAAGTTATTCAAATTATAAACTGACCAATCAGATGCCTCAAAAAAAGCATGTGGTGCCCGTTGGCCCCACCTCCAGCATTTGATTGACAGATTCTCATGAGCCACTTTCAGTGGAAGGGGTGTGGGCTTCGAACAAGATCACTTATGATTGGTGACAGGAGAAACAGAAACAGACCACAGACTCAGACCAATCACTGTCATCTGAGTCTAAATGATGGCGCCCGTATAGCGGGAAAATGGGGACTGAAATGGCTTCATTTCGCTGAAGCCAGAGGAAAAGCATTTTCTATGAGTGACCTCACAGTCGGTATTGTCCATTTTTATTTACAGTCTATGAAACTATACTGAGTGGCCCCTCCCCCAGGAAATGGCTGCCAGATCCAAAAAGCCAAAATCCATAGACTTCTATAGAGAAATAGCTATTATGCCGTCAATTTACCATTCTTGCTCTGTTATGTAGTTTGTACTTAACAATACAAGCTTTTTCATAGGGCGTTTTTAATCTGATCCTGAGTCACAACAGTTTAACAAAATAAATACTTAAAAATGCAACATTAATCTTAATATTCTTATATTGTCCTCCATTGTAAGAAAAATGCCACAAAAACATGTTAAAAGCACCAAAAAACACAATTTTCTTGGAGTGCCTCATTAATAGTCTTCCTTCAAATTTAGCTTCTGTGACTTGCCAATCAGAATCGAGTATTCACCCAGACCATGGTATAAACCAGATTAAACCACCAAATTGAGACAAATCCTAAATAAATGCTGAGTCAGTATCTACTGGACAATCAGCCTTTGTTTGGCCAGATCCAAACCCCAACATCAAAACTGCAACAAAAAAAGAGAAGTGAAGTCAAATTCTTAAGAGTGATATTTAAGACAAGTTCTTGGAAAAAACACTCCATTCTTCTGAAAAACCTGCATTATTTATAACCCCTGTCGATTCAATAAAATACATTTTTCACAACAGGCTCAGGAAAAGGTCTAGTTTCTAGATCTCTGCAATTTGCTCTTAATGCACCTTTTAGCCTAATTTGATCTCATTAGATCTAATTTTGGGCTTGGCTTGTGGACCATCAGCTTCTCTGGAGGTAAAATCCACAGGATACACAGGAGGAGGTCGCGTTTCAATTTGCTGTTTCTTGGAAAGTCAAAAGGTGCTTGGTCATTCCAGCAGGGAGTCAGCCATTTGAATAGAATCCCCGAGTCATTCTTACTTCCAGGTAAAATGAATGATTTGCATCTCCTCTAAAGATTTTTTTCATCTGAACTTGTGATTACTCAAAACGTGTAAGAGCTATAAAAGTGGTTTTCTTTATGTCATCATCTGTCTTATAATTCTTTCTCTACACTGATTTCTATCTGTATAACCATTTGAGTAGGATTCATGTCTTGTTTATTTTACTTAAACTAATTTAAACTTTCTATTTTGAACCTTTGAAGCAGTGATTAAGGAGGAATTCCAGGTTTAGACAAGTTTTCTGTGATTTTTTTCTGTAGTTTATGTGGAAGTCAAAAAATGAGTTTAAACTAGTAAAGACAGTTCTTAATCACCGGAATATTATCAGAAGAAAAAGCCTATTTGTTTACTAAAGTATTTGTGATGGCGGGAAAAAGAAAAGACTTGAAACTGAGCTATCAAAATTTCACCAGAAGCTTTTTGGCCTCTGGGACATTTCCTTATTGGGGTTGAAGTCTCTGGTGAAGTCTTTCATAGCAGACAGGCAATAGGTGATGAGTCAGACCAAGAGTAGTTCAGAAACCACAACAAAATCTACAAAGTGGAGGACTAGAACCAGCAGAGCACTACCCTGGGACCAGGATTGAGACTTGCCAGCAAGAATCTGATAGTCATAGAGAGTTATAGAAAACTAATGTCTTCAAATCCAGACATTACTACCACTCGATGACATCATCATGGCCATCTACGTTAGCACATAGCTGCCAGTGCTCGGCAAATACACAACTGCATCACATATAACTTTAAGATGTAAACTCTCAGAGCACAGCAACGTGAAAAACAATTTCAGACACTGCTAAAGCCTTAAATGTCCTTACAATTGGAGGGGTAGGGAGAAGCCGTAGGGGTAATTGAAGAGTTCAGATTCAGCTAAAGTCAAGGGTGGATGCCTTGATGGCCTAAGTTGCAGACATTGAATTCAATGGAGACATTTTCTCCTTGCTGACTTGAAAGGGGCCTAAACCATATGCATGGGGTTGAGTGGGACAGGCTCCAGACATTGGGTATTTTTTCCACAAGCAGATTTGGTTGTAAACCTGTTTCCTAAAATGGCAAATACCATATACTTGTATGGCACTTTTCCCCATACCTTGAAGGCCCAAAGCATTTTATAGTCAGAGTCCCATTCACACACTGATGGCAGCTTCGCTTCTTTACACTGGCGCCAACCTATAACTACCAGGAGCAATGTTGGGTTTTGTGTTTTGCCCAAGGACACTTTGATGCATGGACGGCCAGACCAAACCTGCGATCTTATGATCAGGAATCGACCACTCGACCTCTGCCTCATGTTTCAATGAAGCTGATAGGAGTAAACT
Source organism: Oryzias melastigma (assembly GCF_002922805.2). Lineage (NCBI taxonomy): Eukaryota > Metazoa > Chordata > Actinopteri > Beloniformes > Adrianichthyidae > Oryzias > Oryzias melastigma. The sequence continues at coordinate 24,709,133 of NC_050519.1, forward strand.
CAGGAGGAGAAAGAATCACAAAGAAACACTAGATAGAAGGTCCAAGATGCTAAAATAAAATAAAAATAAAAACTGTGGGAAAAAGTCTAAAATGTCAAACAATAAATGCAACTTCAGAAACAGAAATACATCTGGGGTACGAGTAAGAAAAACACACCGACACTCAGGACTTTGAAAAAGCTCCTTAAATACTACACGATTATGGAACTCACAGATGATTTTGCTGTCAACACACTTTGTCAACCAAGTATCGAGGGGGAATGTATGTAAATTTTGATTCTTCCAACCCATCTCTCTGCTTCCAATGTCAACAGACCTGTTCTGAGCTGAGGCTGCAAATCGGATTCACACCGGGCATGTGACACGCATTCGTAAACGCAAGTTTAGCATACAGCGTTCACACTGGACAGTCACTACCCGATACGCCATATATACAGTTGGAAAAGGTTTGGTGTGAAATGTCAAAGCGGTGTGAATCTCACAAATCTTCCACCAGGCTTTTTCTTTCACAGCTCTATTCTGATAAATCAGGAGTGTCAAACTCAATCGTACAAGGGGCCAAAATCCAAAACACATCTTATATCGCGGGCCGAACAAGATAAACATTTATTGAACACTCAAAAACTACATTTTTAGAACTTTAAAACCATAATTTTTTTTACATAGTTATGAACTAGATATATAGTATATATAGTATTACCTACAATAATGTTAGTTTGAATGCTGTAAGCTGAATTTGGCCACTGAAGATGCTAGTGCTGATAGTTGAAGATGCTGAAATTGATAGCTAAAAACACTGAAGCTGATAGCTAAAAATGCGGAAGTTAATAGCTGAAAACGCTGAAGCAGTTAGCCAGCTAAAATATTAGCTAAATGCCAAATTAGCCTAAAAAAATTTACTTACAGTTAGCATGTAGCTGAAAAAATATCTAAACTTTAATTTTCCTAAAAGACTAAAAAAAAGCCCAAATTAGCCAAAACAGCTGCATGTAGCTATTAGCTAAACTCCAAAACAGCCTCAAAAACTTAAAAAGAAAAGCCTAAATTAAAACACCTAGCATGTAGCTGAAATGTTAGCGAAACTCCAAAAACCGCTCACAAATCTTAAATAAATGATAATAAATGCCAAAATAGTCCAAAAAGCTAGCAGAATGCCAATTTTTAAAACGTTAAAACCATAATTTTTTAACATAATTATGAATAATAAAAATGCAGGAATATTATTCCAGAATAAATCAATTTAAACCTTAAATAACTTTCAATATTTTACTCCCCATAAAAATATATTTTGTCAAAATTATACAAGTTAGAAATTATCTCAAGATATGACGAAAAAGATGAAGTATTGATGATCATATATGTAACCCTCTTTTACTGACACCTCTCCGGGAACCTCCGAGACTCTGCGTTGTGTTTATGATGTTGTGATAACAGGAAGTGCCAACCGGAGAGCCAAAGCATCAGAAACAATGGTTGGATCAGGGATTGCAGTCGAGACGAGGACCAGGTAGAACGAGGCGGGCATTTATTTTCCTTTCCAGAGGCACACAGTGATCTTTTCAAAGCAATAACAAACGTTCTAAAATCAAAATGGCGCTCAGAACGGACTTTGCCCCCGGGGTACGGTATCCCCTTCAGGTCAAAAAGTGCCACTGCAGTCAAAATCATGAGGCAATAGCACCATCTGGTGGCCATAACTTTTTAGCTATGCTACATATAGATTCAATGTGCCAGAATATATCAGACAATCCTAATAACCCCAAGCACTAACACCCTACATGTCATTACATGTCACAAATAAGTCCACGTCTTTAAAACTAATCAGAATCTAAAACAAATCAAAGCAGTATCATGTTAAAGTCAAACTACAATCATCTTTTGATCCATTTTCAAAGTGATCCTAATCGTTTTTAACTGTGATTACGCTGTTTTTAGTCCAAATAAAAAAAACAAACTGTCATTTCCTGGGACATAGTTTCTGCAGAGCGACAGGATTTCATTAGAAGTTTGCCTCTTAGTTTTGAGCAGGACTGTTGGTGTGGAGTGAGCCTGCCCCCACATCCCTCCAGTCATCTGTTTACACCCTCTGCCACTACTTTACAGCTTCTCACAACCCCAATCGAACATTAGCGGGGTAACAAAAAAGGCGAGCAATATTGATTTAATCCAGCCGTTTTGATCCAGATACCGGCTCAGACGAGGGAAACAAAGACGAACATGGATCTATTTATCTGGAAGTGGATGATCAGAACGGAGCAGAGCAGGGAGACTGTGACCGGACAATTGTAGTTTCTATGTCACAGCTTTCTCCAAGCATATTTATTTGTCTGCTTCTGATTCACAACAATTAAAAAAATAAATACGTTTTTGTCTTTTATATCTTTAATGGTGAGAAAAATGCCACAAGAACATGTTAAAAACACCCAAAATGCATTGAGATAGGTTACCAGAT
>NC_050519.1:24718234-24755416 GCF_002922805.2 Oryzias melastigma
GCAAGAACTCCTTTGAGCTTTCTCCGGGTGATGAAGGAGGAGGAGAGCTGCTCCCTGTATTTATACACAGTCCTGATCTCGTGACCAACATTACATCACTTTTACCCTTTGACCAGTCACTGAAATAAGACATTGAAACAGCATTAATCATGGCAACAGGAGATGCAGAGAACTTTTTCCACAAAGTTAGAATGACTCAGGGATTTTGTTTGAACTGCTGACTCTCCAGGAATGACAGTGCACTTTTTGTTTTCCAAGAAACTGCAGACTGAAATTCAGCCTCGTTCTGTTAAATAATTGATTTTTATTTCCACTGTCACCAATTGTTTGCAATTCAATATATTATATTTAGAGTGAAGGGAAATGAAAAGGCTGACAGTGGTAACAGTAAATATATTGCTTTTTTTAAATCAGTCTAGACTCTTCATCTGATTACTTATATTCTATACATTTGTAGGTGTTAAGTTTTTCTGCAGAAGATCAAAAAAGGAAAACACTTAGTTTCATCTTTTTCTGCTTGTCCAGGACCGGGTCGGGGCGGCAGCATTTTTCCCGACCCTGAGCTACATGGCACCCTGGGCGAAACTTTATTTTTGACATCCCTCTCCCGCCTCTCATGCATGTAAACACAGACACGAATACCACGGCACGACAAAAACGAAACACCTCAGGTGCCTGGAGTATGTTGAAACAAGTATTTATTTATTTCAAGTGTCAAGGATTACATGATAACCACTTAACAAGATTTTCAGTAAATATTACTTTACTCTCAAACTGAGTTGCGAGCCCATGACCCTTGCAATGGAGGGCAGCCGCTCTAACCCCTGCACCAACATTTGATAGATTTCCTTCGGCACAATAGATCTTTTGACAGACATCTCCAGTGTTTAGGTTTAAAGATTTCTGTTGTTAAGGGCTTAAATAGAGAAAAAAAATTATATTGTCTGTTAAATTATTCTCTTTCAATGGAAATATATATATATATATCTTTTGTTATTTTATTTATGGTTTTAATTATGATATTTCTTCATATTTTACATCCAATGAGTGGTTTGTCAAACAGCAAAAAATAAATAAATAAAAAATTGTAATTTGGTGCCCTCCAGCAGATGGTGCCCTAGGCGGCCGCCTAGCTCACCTATGCCCAGTGCCCTGGGCATCAATCTAAGAAAAAATGCCCAGACTTCCCTCTCCCCGGTCACTTCCTCCTGCTCCTCTGGGGGGACCCAAGGCATTCCCAGGCCAGCAGACTGACATCGTCTCTCCAGTTTGTCCTGGGTCTTCCCTGGGGCCTCCACCCAGTGGGACATGCTGCAATACCTCCCCAAAGAACTGTCCAGGAGGCATCCAGACCAGATACCCGAACCATCATAACTGACTCCTCTCAATGTGGAGGAGAAGCGGCTCTACTCTGAGCTCTCTCCAGGTGACCAAGCTTCTCACCCTATCTCTAAGAGAGCGCCTAGACACCCCCCGGAGGAAACTCATTTTAGCTGCCTGTAGTCAGGATTTGTTCTTTGGGTCATGACCCAGAGCTCATTACCATAGACGAATATTGGCATGAAGTTTGACAAGTAAAGTGAGCGCTTAGCTTTCTGGGTCAGCTCTCTTTTCACCACAACGGACCGCGACCGCAAAACAGCAGATACTGCTCCAATCTGCCTCACGTTCCGATCGTCCCTCACCTGTAAACAAGATTCCAAGATATTTAAACTCCTCCATCTGAAGCAGAAGCTCTCCACCCAGCCAAGAGGACAAACTACCTCTCTATAAGGTCATTTCTCCTGTAGGTTTTTGTTTGTTTTTACTGTAATGTGTATACTTGAAGCTTATCATTAAATATTCATTCATCTTCCTGACCGCTTCGTCCCTTTCGGGGTCGCGGGGGGTGCCGGAGCCTAACCCGGCTACTGATGGGCGAAGGCGGGATACACCCTGGACAGGTCGCCAGTCTGTCGCAGGGCATCATTAAATATGTTTTTTGCAAAAATTAGTATGATCTAAACAGAGCCCTGTGGTACACCATTCAAAATGCTGTGTGAGGAAGTCTCATCTATTACATAAACAAAAGGAGAATGGTCATTAAATACATTTTAAGCTAGCATTTATCTAAGATTTCAGCTACATGCTAGCTGTTTTGGCTCATTTACATTTTTTTCAGATTTTTTGGATAGTTTGGTATTACTCAAATATTTTAGCTATTTGCTTCAGCGTTTTAGTTATTAATTTCAGCATCTTCAGCTATCAGTACTAGCATCTTCAGTGGCCAAATTCAGCTTACAGCATTCACACTAGCATTATTGCAGGTAATGCTGTATACCTAATTTTTTAAAATGTTTTAGCATTATTTTATTCTATGAAGATTACAGAAATGATTTATTTGCGATTTGACTAGTTATGTGTGGCTTTCTGGAAATTCGTAAATGTTTACATTTAGGCTGTGATTGTTACACTTCTTCTGTTAGCCGACAAACCGACCCCAGCCTCACATCAGAGAAGAAAGCAGTTATGTGGGCCTCACTAGAAAAAGTTTGTTGCTCCCTGATCGAAGAGAACAAGAACAGGAATAAGTCTCTGTCTGCAGCCACAAGTTGATGATTGAAAACCCTCCAAATACCTTCATGCATATCTGAATGGAGTCAAACTGAACTCAAAATTTACTGTAACATTTGTTTCAGATTCAGCGGAATTGTGTGGAATATGAAAAATAAAACATTACAGGAATTCAGCTCCAATTGTTTATTCAGTTTTATTCAGTTTGAAACATCAAGGTGAATCAGAGTCATGACAGAATCAAACAGATTTCAGACATTTCCCAATCTTCCAGCAGGCAGAGCAGAAAGGTTTAAGGTCTGCATCTGGAATGTTCCTCCAGGCTCTTTAGCTCTTGCTGCCCAGGGTGTGCTTGTCAAACAGATACTCTGCCATCTTGTTGGTGTGAGCATCCATGCGGGTGAGGTTGGTGATGTGGTCACCAAGCTTCTTGATGGACTCCACCTGTTCGTTCAGGTAGTGAGACTCCAGGAAGTCACACAGCTGGAGACACAAACACAAGTTTCAACAAACGTTTAAAAGAGAAATGCAAAATGAGCCAAAGTGAACCTACATGAGGGTCTGTGCGGTCAGAGGACATCTTGTGCAGGTCCAGCAGAGCCTGATTGACGTTCTTCTCCAGCTGCAGGGCGCACTGCATGGCTTCCAGCCCACTGCCCCACTCATTACGATCAGGTTTCTGTGGGGCAGGAATACACTAATCTGAATTTAGGGTATTTTTTAACGGAAGATTTTATTTTCTCAAATTCAATGTTCAGACCTTGACGTCCTGCAGGAAGATGCGTCCTCCTCTCTTGTTCTGGAAGGACAGCAGTTTGTCCGCGTGCTCCCTCTCCTCGTGGCTGTTCTCCTTGAAGAAATGGGAGAAACCTGGAAGGGCCACATCGTCACGGTCGAAGTAGAAGGCCTGTGAGGGAGAGACGGGACACAGCCAGATGTTAGGAACATTCATCTGTCGTTTCTGACAAAAACACTAAGGTTGTTTAAAGTGATAGCCAAGAACTAGACAATGCAACTTAAAAAAATGTAATTTTACCAAAAGTCTTACCATAGAGGTGTAGGTGTAGGAAGCAAACAGCTCCATGTTGACCATTTTGTTGATTGCGGCCTCACAGTCGCGGTGGTAGTTCTGACGCACCTGAGACTCCATTTTAGCTGCTGTGGTTCTTCTCGCTTTTAGTTCAAACGTTATTTGAATTTGTTGAGTATTAGAGTTCAGCTAAAGGAAGTTCTGTCCAAACACTGTTGAAGCAAGAACTCCTTTGAGCTAGTCTGAAGGAGGAGAGCTGCTCCCTGTATTTATCCACAGTGCTGATCTCGTGACTGACGTTTCGCCGCTCTCACCTTTTGACCAATCACTGAGCTCATATGAGAGGATGTTGAAACAGCTACCTCTGTGGCAGCTGCAGGCTCATCTCCAATTACCCTTTTCCCCAAGGTTAGGATGACACAGGGATTTTTTGCAGCACCTGGCAACAATTAATGACGATGCACATTTGGTTTTCCAAGAAACCAAGAGACAACATCTTACTGGTAAAAATGTGGTTGTGAGTTGAGTTAACCCTTTAACACCGGGACTCCAGTGTTTATGTTCCTTGATTTACTGTAACTTTTCACATGATCAAACGGCAGTAGATTCTGAAGGAGAAAAATCTCTCCTTCAGAATTATCCTTTCAACATATAGTGTGTAAATTTGCATTCCAGACATTTAAGACAATTCATTTGCTACTGGCTAGACTCATGTTTTCTCTGCCCTTAGTGCTGTTCTTATCAGTCATCTACACAGCTTCATGGTGATCTAATTCAGAACAGAGAAACATGAAACAATGCGGGTTGTGAGGACACGGGTTCAAAAACAGTTACAACAAAAGTGACCTGTGGAGCAACAACACTGTACCAGATACTCAGCAGATTTTCTAAAGGTGCATGAGAAGATTTGTCCTCTGCACAGAGTGCCGGAGAAACAAAAAGATCTCCAATGAGCAGTTTCTGATTTTAAAAAACTGAACAGCAACTTGTCCATTTAAGTAAATTTCTAAAAAAAAAAGTTGCGTTTGAATCTGAAAAGGAAATATACTGTTAGAAAAATATTTTTTTATCTTATTTTTTCACATTTTGGATCTCAGTTAAAAAACTATTTTGTTTTATTTTTGTCTCTCCATTTCAGGCGAACCTTAACCATAAAAGCAGATATTCTGAATGCTGTTTGTTCAATAAAATGGTCAATTAAGAAAATACTTCAAAAATTGTCATCTAAGTTGCAGCTGCTAAAGCCTAGAATCCTGATTAAAGCTTCTTAGAGTAAGATTTGCAGTTCTTCTAAATTATTCATATAATTCTAAGAAAGACAGAGAGAAGGGCACTGGCGCAGTCCTCATTCTGTCGAGGAGCTGTGTCTAAACCCATTCTCAGGTTTCTCATTTCTTTGAAAGTATTTTGTGATAGAAGTTGTTCATTTCTTCAATCTGATCCTCTAAACACACAGTTTTAAAAATATAGTTTTAGAGTGTTCACTAAATGTTTATCCTGTTCGGCTCGCAACCTAAGGTGTCTTTTGGATTTTGGCCCCTTGTAGGATTGAGCTTGACACCCCTGAAACAGTCTTTAAACATTTGCGTGCAGAATCCAAACTGATTTCTCTTTATTATTTTATACAACTGCTGATAGAAAGATGAGTTTGGTATTTACGAAGTTCCTTAAACGTATCAGAAATTGGGAATATTGACTCTCAAAGAGTCAATGAGAACTGAGTCACTGGGATACTCTGTAATTACACATTCAGAGACACTGGCAGAGATGTTCTGTGGAGATGTTTGACGCCTCTTATCAGTGTGAAAGGAATGAATGCATCTCAGAAGACCACTCAGCTGAGATCTTGGTAAAAGCATCATGGGAAGGGTGGCTATGTGTGCATTTTGATGAAGTTTCTTCTAATGCAGGGATCAGCAACTCCAGACCTTGAGGGCCGCAGTGTCTGCATGATATCCAGATATCCAAGCCCGACTCATTAAGTGATTACCTGCTTCAGGTGTGTCCAGCCAAATAGAACATACCAGAGCAGGGGATGTTGGAAAACATGCAGGAATGCAGCACTTGAGGTCTGGAGTTGCCTGTCTCTGCTCTAATAGAACACTGAACAGAGTGTGTGTGCAAATGTGTGCGTGCATCCATGAAGCTGCATTCAAAACATCTTTTATTAATGGTTACATTGAAGCCGTCTCTTTCTTTCTCTGCTATTTAAAGCTGGCTGTGTGTCTGAACATGTGGGCATGTGTTCAGCAACCATTCAGCAGGCAACACGTCACCCTGCAGCAACATGCCTCTGCCTGTTCACCGCTAAAATTAACCTCAAAAGGTTTATTTCTGTCTGATTTCAATTGGATTTAACTCTTATATACACGAAATATCACAAATACACAAAACCAGTTATCAGTATTAAAGCCCAAGATTTCTTTAGTCAGTTCTAAACTGAAGATCAAAGTCTGGACTTACGTCCACCTACAGAATAGTGACATATATTCATCAGTAACTATTGCAGAGAAATGTGGACTTTCAGGAAAAGACATTTGCATGGCTGGACACTGCTTTTATGACACTTGAACTGAAGTTGTTCAGAGGACTTCTGGATGAGTGGCGCCATCTTGTGGTGAAGTTATGGCAGCTTCAGACAGTAAATGAAAAGAAACAATTGTGTCCCTTTAAGAAAAAGTCAGAGAGAATTCTGGGAAATGATTCCAACAAATATGTGACACATAGTGTGAGCTTACAAATGTGTAAACACAACCGTGTGTGTGTTTGTATATGAATATGATGTCAGCTGTTAAACAAAGGAGTGAATAACTCATTATTCCATAAATCACAACAGTTTAACCAAAGTGAGCAAACTTTTACACAAAGGGTTTTAAAATATGACGGAAGGGTCGGATCAGGATCAGATCAAGTTCATAATATTCCTGATAACATATAAGACCTTAAATGGAATGACCCTATCCTATGTGGAGCGAAGAGGTTCATCAAGGAGGCCCCAGAAGGTAACCATGACAACATCTGTCTGACATTCAACATCTCTTCATTTCCTGAAGAGAAGAGCAGATGCTCAGGACGTTCTCCCTCCTGGTCAGCTCCTCCTCATGTTGCTGAAGGTAACTTGAACTCTCAGTTTCTGGAAAACATCAGTCTGACTGTTAGGATCTTCACTTGAAGTCCTTATGTCTTTAGTTACGAAAGAACTCACTCATTTCCACAGGAGAGCGTGACGCCACAGTGGAGAAGGATCCAGATGGCTGCAGGATGGAGCTCAGGAGTTGTTAAGCGTGGACTGATGTAAACAAACCTGTAGAAAAATCTTCTGGAAACCTCCACACAGAGACAGGGAGGACTTTTCTGTTTCTAAGCAGCTCTCCGGCTTCCATGTTGGAGCTCCATCCTCAGCCTGTCCCACTGTGAGCCGCTCTCACTCTATGAAATATTCCAGTCTTGTTTCCGCCCCCATCACAGCACTGAGACTGCTTTCATTCAAATCACCAACATGATTCCAGACTCCTATCCATCCTCATCCTCCTGGACCTCAGCACGGCCTTTGACACCATCTCCATCCTCCTTCAAAGACTCTCCTCCATCGGCATCTCTCACACTTCCCTCCACTGGTTTACATCCTACCTGTCTGGCCGCACTCAGTTTGTTGAACTTCACTCCTTCCAGTCCCAGCCCTGCCCAGTCACCTCTGGAGTGCCCCAAGTCTCTGTCTTTGACCTCCTCCTTGTCATCATCTATCTTCTACCACTCGGTAATACCTTCAGAGAATTTAACATACAGCTCAACTGCTACGCCGACAATACCCAACTCTACCCCCCCCGTATTCTGAACTCCTCGTTGGCACCAGATCCTCCCTCCCCAAATTCAACTCTCTTACGCTCTCCGTCGACGATTCCCCTGTCCCCTCCTCATCACAGGGGAAGAGTTTGGATGTTGTCCTCGACAGTTCTTTCAGACCCACATCAGCAACATCACCCGGTCCTCATTCTTCTTCCTCTGAAACATCAGCCGTCTCCGTCCCTTCCTCAAATGTACTTCATCTGCTTTTTGTGTTTGTTTGGTTGTAAAGAAGCAAAGCCCAGGTCCTCTGTGAAGCCTTGAAGAATAACAGAAAACATCTTTCTGGAAAATGTTTGAGCACTTGTTTTCTTCCAGCTTTCTGACAGAAAAACAAACTTGAATGTTGTCCAAAATTGAGCTGTAGACAAGCAAAAATAAAGCAAGAAAGAAAGACATTTCTTCCACACAAAAATCTCTCTCACTTTCATGTTTCAAAGTCAAGTAAAATCTAAAATTGATGGAAACAAAACTAACTTGAAATCCAGAAAATAGGTTTGACAAGGACCTGCTATAACATCAATAGATTAGTCTATTTTTAAAAAAAAAACTTTTTTATTGCTTAAATTAAACTGATCAATTAATCATCCAAAACAAAAAATAATTCAGATTAAAGCTCCTCTGCAAGCATTAATGAATGGGTTCTTTATAACAAGTGTTTTAATGACCTTTAACCTTTACAGAGATTTGTAGAAAACAGGTTTTTGGTTGGAGTTCATTTACTATGATACATATAGATAGAAGACCTTCTAGCATTAAAGCTCCTCCTCTGCCTCATCAAACAACTGCAGCATCTTCTGGGTTTCATCCTTTTCTACTGCCAGTTCATGAAGAACTGCTGCAGACAAACTTCTGTCCTCACATCACTCTCCTAACTAAAGTTAATATGTCTGCTCTCTGCAAACACAAGAGTTTTCTGCTCCACAAAACAGATTCTGAGTTTTTTAATTCATTTTTAACAGTTGTTTGGTACATTGCAGAATTAAAAACTAATATGGGCCAAAAAATTAAGTTAATTTTGACCTAACATTGTGGCAGCACTTGATATTCCAGCTCTTCCGCGACGTTGGTTAGTTCCAGCAAGAACCATTACGCTGTAAAAAAAAAAAAAGAAAAAAAAACATTATAACTACTATCACTCCGCTGAAATGTCGAAGTAAAACATAGGCGAATGTTTCTGACGAATGTTAATCTGTTAACTCGGCTTCGGCAAGAACAAACATTGACGTTAAAAAGTATTTAGCAATAGTGCGCTGTGCAGTTTTTACTTTGGAATTTACCTTTGAAAAGTGGACTATGGGTAGTGTAGTCAGTAACAAAGCAAACTCCAAACCGCAGCACCCCGTTTTACTACACCTCCCAGAATACACTGCGTCCGCTATGGTTTGTATCGAGAGGAAAAGAGGAAGAATGCATCCACAGACATGGAGTAACGTAGGTTAAACAAAATGTAAGTTTGGACATGTTTCCCCGTCGACCGTTTTTAAAAAATGTTGATTTGATGAGAAAAGAGTCCGGATTTTCCGGTTGTGCTCAGTAGCGTTCGCTGGAGAATGCTAAAAAGAGTGATGGCTAATTAAACTGGGAAATTAGCTAACTTAAGCTAGCAGATTCTTTAGATTGTTTAGAAAAAATGTTTGGAACCACGACATGCACAGAAAAATGATCCAGCTGGGTGGTTTTGTTTGCTTTTTGCCGCGCGGGTGGGTAGTTTTCCGTGTGACGTTTTAACATTTATTCGGACATAGTCTCCGGAAAGCTATGAACTTTGGCTGCGTTCCGCCCCCTTTCTGCTGGCTCGAGCTTCTTCTCCTTTGCGGGAATCTCCGGGCTTGCGTCGGCGGACGGAGGCGCCGTGCGGGGCAGAAAGCCCCTCCTGCGGCCGCTGGGCTCCTCACTTCCCCTTCCTGTCATCAGCAGCTCGCTCCTCATCTGTGGCCTCGATGACTGTCAGTTTGAGGGACTTTAACTTTATAAAAATTGGGTTCATTTGAAGGAAGCAGTTAAAGTCATTTTTTAAAATCTATTTTCAAAGTGTTCCCAGTGGTCTTTTAGTCATGATTATGACATTTTTGACAAAAAGGAAAACTTACTAAAAAGGTTTGTTTCAGGACAGTTTCTACAGAATGAATTGTGAGATTCAGAAGTCAGCTTCTGCTTATTTCCCACCATTCCTTTGTTGATATCACCTGTCAAAGTCAAGGCCCAGGGGCCAGTGTGATCCGGCTCTCCAGAACATTTTATTATATTGTTGTCCATAGCCCGATGTTAACTTGTGGTTATTTTCAACTTGTATAATTTTGACAAAATGTATTTTTATGGAGAATAAAATCTTGAAAGTTATTTAAGGTTTAAGTTGATTTATTCTGGAATAATATTCCTGCCTTTTCTTATTCCTAGTAAAGTTAGGTTTTTAAAGTTTTAAAGATGTGGTTTTAGAGTGTTCAATAAATGTTTATCCTGTTCGGCCCACTACCGAAGGTGTGTTTTGGATTTTGACCCCGTGTGCGATTGATTTTGACACCCCTGCGAGCTGACAGCCCCTCTCACCCCATCCTAACAATACAGATCCAACAAAAATATCATTTCTATCCAGCCGTACAGTTTAGATCCAGATTCCAGCTCAGATGAGGAAACCAAAGACGTTCATGGATCTATTGGTCTGCAGCAAGTTGATGCTTCAGAATTTTAACAGAAGGGAGACTTTGACCTACCCATAGCAGTTGCTGCATCAAAACCTGAGCTTGTTCAAACCGTGGGTTTTTATCTGCCTCTGATTCATCATGATTTGAGTAAACAAATACTCAGAAATACAGTTTTAATCTTAGATTATTTTATGTCCGTCATCTTGAAACAAAGGCTACAAGAATAATAATATTAAAAAATCACAATTTTCCTTTGAGAGCCTTTGATGTTCGATTGCTTTTTTGCAATCAGAAGCTTCTATAAAACAGAACAAATCATAATGTGATGTTTATTGTTTTTCTGTCCTCATCCCAGCTGATTGATTGTTATTTGTCCTCCACCTTTTACATCCCTAAGACTCTATTTTATTTCCCAGTCATTGTCTTTTTTTCATCCTTGATGAATGGAGGTATGTGTGCTCCTCTTCCATTTCTGTGAAGCGTTTACCTCCTTCCATGGTGGTTTCTCACCACGCTCCCTCCTCTGTGTTTCCCAGATCTGAGTCCAGCTCACTGCTGGTGTTTCCTCCAGTGTTCCATCTGTTATGAGCGGCGGTAAAACTCGCTACAACCGTTACTCCGGAGGAGCAGCAGCGCCGCCCACGTCTTCCTTCTCCAGCAGCCCCTCCACCCCCCCAGCCGACTCGGCCAGTGAGGTGAAACCTGCAAGTCTTCTTGTTCTGACCTAAACTTGTACCGGTCCTTTTCTAATCCATCCCACTTTGTCCTCTGCAGGGCAGGATGGAGGCGTCTTTTGGCCCCGCCTTCTCAGCGGTGGCGTCTGGAGCCAAAGGTAAGACACGGCTGAAACCTTTCCTTTTCCTCAAATAAAACAAATTCAGATCTAATTTTTCCAAATGTTGTCACTTTTTTTAGCGGAAGGATCAAACACCTACAAGCAACACCGGAGGACTCCGTCCTCCTCCAGCACCCTCACCTACTCCCCTCGTGATGAGGACGATGGAATGGTGACCAGAATGCACACTCCCTTCTTACTGTTACTCCCATCAGTGCTAAACTCCTCTGGATTCTTTCTTGTCCTCAGCCTCCCATCGGCACTCCCCGGAGGTCAGACTCCGCTATCTCTGTCCGATCACTGCACTCCGAGTCCAACATGTCCCTTCGCTCCACGTTCTCCCTGCACGAGGAGGAGGAGGACACGGTAAGACGGGAGGAAGGGGTAAGCGTCGCGCTCTGCAGCCGCCTCTCTAAAGGAGCGTCTGTCTGTACCGCAGGAGCCTCAGGTGTTTGCCGAGCAGCCGTCGGTCAAGCTGTGCTGCCAGCTGTGCTGCAACGTCTTCAAGGACCCCGTCATCACCACCTGCGGGGTGAGCTTCCTGTGTTCTCCAACTCCATAAAGGTTTATCAAATCTGGAGTCCTCTCTGCTGTTGGACGCTGAACTCCAGATGTTTTAGCTGCTCATCTGCAACCTACCAGCTGTGGTTGCCGTTAGCAACGCTTGTGCTGCTCACATTCCAGCAGTGGACGAATCTTCCTGCACATGCTGGTGGATGGAGGGGGGGAACCGGACAAACTCAACCAATCAGAATCAGCTTCACTGAACAACTATGAGGAATTTGTCTCCAGTAACTTCTGCTCTCATGTATAAACAACACAGAGCTCACATAGATGGAAACCAAGGGTGTCAAACTCAATCGCACAAGAGGATAAAATCCTAAACACACCTTAGGTCTCGGACCGAACAGGATAAACATTTATGGAAGACTCTAAAACTACATTTTTAAAATGTTAAAACCAGAACTTTGTAACATAATTATGAACTAGATATATAATATTACCTGCAAAAATGCTACTGTGAATGCTGTAAGCTGAATTTGTCTGCTGAAGATGTTAGTGCTGATAGCTGAAGATGCTAAAATCGATAGCTGAAAACACTGAAGCTGATAATAACCAGCTAAAATATTAGCTAAGTGCCAATTAAGCCTAAAAAACAAACAAACAAAAAAAAAAGTAGTTTAGCCATAACAGCTCACATGTAGCTGAAATATTAGCTAAACTCCATAATAGCCTAAAGAAATCTTAGCAAATGCCAAAATAGTTCAAAAAGTTTGCAGAATGTCAATTTTTAAAACTTTAAAACCCTAACTTTTGGATGACACTTCTGGCACTGCAAGAAGAAAACACATCGCCCCCTAGTGGTTGTTGGTGGAAATGACTGCTAAAGGGCAACCAGTTGCTTGTGGAAAAATAACGTAAATATGAGCGTATTTATGTTTAAAAAAAAAAAATCACAAATAAGTCACTCCTGAGTATAAGTCGCACTCCTGTTTAAACTATGAAAAAAACAGCGACTTATACTCTGGAATATACGGTATTTGGAATACCAAGGTATTGTAATGATTATTGCAAGTTTTGCAATATCGTGATACTATCGATATCGTGAGTAGTGCTTCCACAAATTATTATTTTATTAATCGACTAAAAACATTTTTTTTTTCCTGACTAGTTGATAAATCGGGTCATGCGCAAAGTGGATGTAAAGCACACATCTTAACCATTATTAGCTTTGAATTAACTAAAAACAAAAACAATTAAGATGATAGTTTATTAAACTATTAATGAATTGTGCATTAGTTTCTGGTATTAAACAAAATTGAAACAAATGAAGTCAGCATCTAAAACAAGGAACTATTTTTCACAAAAGATGAAGTTTTGGTCTCACTGACTCTAAAATAAAAATCATTTTTTTTTGTTCAACTTTACTACACTCTGACTCCATATAATATAAAGTAATGACTAATCGACTATTTTAATAGTAACTAATAGCGACTAATCGTTGCAGCCCTGCTCATGAGTCACGCATGTATTCTTTCCTAACATCAAGTGTAGTAAAGAATACAACACTTCATACCAGAAGAGAAGCCAGAATGAGCACATGTACTTTGATCCAGTAAGTGGTTGAATACTTACAGCACATTAAATAGCGTGCCTTCTTTAGGTGTTATTTAGGGTCAACCCGCCGCATTGCTCTTGGGAAGCACTCGTCTGCTGAGGAAGGCTAATGACTAGTTTGCTCCAGGACGGCGAGTGATTGTTGCAGCCAAACCTTCAAACTGAAGTAGGCCAAGAGTGAAAAGTCTGTTTCTGTTCCTCTCTGCAGCACACCTTCTGCAGACGCTGCGCCTTGACTTCAGGTGAGTCCTTACCGGCGTAGAGTTACCTTTTTCCTCCATCATTGACTCTAACTTCCTGTTGCCCCTCCCCCTCACAGACAAGTGCCCAGTGGATGCCGCCAAACTCACCGTCGTGGTCAACAACATCGCCGTCGCCGAGCAGATCGGGGAGCTCTTCGTTCACTGCAAATATGGCTGCAGATCCACCGCCAGCGGAGGGGGCGGAGCTTCCGGCCCGACCTCCAATGTGGCAGGAAAGCCGGGAGCGTTTGAGGTGGACCCTCTGGGCTGCCCCTTCACCATCAAACTGTCCACGCGCAAGTACGCCCCGCAGAACCAGAGGAGCCGACCCGGGCCTTAGGCTGCTCTGACCTCTGCGTCTGTTTCTGCTCAGAGAGCACGAGTCCAGCTGTGACTACCGGCCGGTCCGCTGCCCCAACAACCCCTCCTGCCCCCCACTGCTCACCATGAACCTGGAGGCTCACCTCAAGGAATGCGAGCACATCAAATGTCCACACTCCAAATACGGGTGAGCCTGTGTTCCAGTACTTAATCCATGTAGTTCCACAGCTGCAGAGTCGTTCTCATTCCACCCCCCCACAGCTGCACCTTCATCGGGAACCAGGACACGTACGAAACCCACCTGGAGGTGTGCAAGTTTGAGGGGCTGAAGGAGTTCCTGCAGCAGACGGATGACAGGTCCGTAAACACGCCGTCGTTTGTGGTCCTTTTGTGGTTCCGTCTTTGAGGACGCGGTGTGTCGCCGTTCAGGTTTCACGAGATGCAGCTGACCCTGGCCCAGAAGGACCAGGACATCGCCTTCCTGCGCTCCATGCTGGGAAAACTCTCCGAGAAGCTGGATCAGCTGGAGAAAAACCTGGAGCTCAAGTTTGGTGAGAGGAGCTTTTCCTTATTCTGCGTTTGTGTTTGATGTTTTTGGAATTTTGTATTTCTGAGTATTTCTCCTTTTAAATCTGTCAATCAAACTGTCTTGGACAGACTCTGTCTGAATGAATGATCTTCTTTCATCAACAGCTCTGCTGCACATGCACTAAACCCTCATCTGTTCCTAGTGTCTAGTTCAGGTTCTGGAGAAGAGAAGATGGTATCTTCACATTGACTGCAGTCAAATGAGCCGCCGTTCACATTTCTGTGGTCAAATCAGCATCACTGGATTTTTGGTGTGAGTTTCATCCAATACTTACGGTAGCAGGACTGAGAACGCTGGAAAATCTCCACCAGACTCCACGGAGCTTCTTGATGTGACCACGGAAATGTGAACGGCGGCTCATTTGACCGCAGTTGGAAAGGATTGTAAATCAATGAAAGAGCATTTTGATGTTAGCTTTGATTATTTTATCAAGAACTCTGAGAAACCAATGATTGAATGTATTGATCACAGTCAATAAACATTGGAGAATTAGCTAAAAGAGTCTTTGGTGAACTGGAAGGAGAAAGAATCAGGATTTTGGAGGAAGTTCTGTCCATGAAGATCTTCACTTCCTCGTCCAGCTGACATCCGGATCAGAACCATACGGCTGGACATTACCCAGATTGATGGATGTTTTTATGTTTTTATGCGAGACATAGAGCTATCATAATCAGACAGGAGGGGATCAGGGGGGGAACACCAAAAGCCACGCCGGCTCAGAGGAGATTTTGGAAACGGAGGCTTCAGATCAACATGAAAAATGGCTTTTGAAGACATTTAGGTTGTTGGATTTTGGTTAAAAACGTCATAATCATTATTAAAACACTACTGGGAACGTTTTCTTGAAATACAAATATTGTCATAGGGGAACTTTAAATAGTAACCTGGATGAGCAGCAGAACTTTTCTTGAAACTTTTAAAGTGCAGCTGCTGTGAGGAACAGAATCCTGGATATATCCTCCATCATCACCAAAAGAACATGTTAAAATCACCAAGAACAAAATGTTAACCGCAGTGGGTCTGTAATATTCTTGCTGAGTCAGCGTGCAGACGTCCTTTAGCTTCCCTGCTGGTGTTTTGCAGACATGTTGGATGAGAACCAGAGCAAACTGAGCGAAGACCTGATGGAGTTTCGCCGTGATGCCTCCATGCTCAACGTAAGTGTGACGCAGCAGGAACAACCTGGAACAGCAGGAGGCGCTATCATTGTGCTGAGACTAAAGGCTGATGTGATTGTGATGCTGTGTCGCTGCAGGACGAGTTGTCCCACATCAACGCCAGACTCAACATGGGGATCCTGGGCTGTGAGTACTTCCTGTGTTCGGACTTCTGGCTGACCATTTCACTCGGGGATTCTGTTCAGTCTGCAGCATCTGGTGAAATGTTTGTGTGCAGCTTACGATCCGCAGCAGATCTTCAAGTGTAAGGGAACCTTTGTGGGTCACCAGGGACCCGTCTGGTGTCTGTGCGTCTACTCCACCGGAGACCTGCTGTTTTCTGGCTCCTCTGATAAGACGATTAAGGTACAACATTCGGTTTGATTAGATTCACCAATTTGATTCAGATTCTTTTGATCCATTCAATTCGATTCAATGCAATTTTGAGCTATAGCATTACACCTTATTCCAGAGGAAGAAAGTATACGCAAAAAAACTGTTTTAGACCACAAATGGTTACTTTAAAATATATTTCCTTAAAAGAGTTTGGGAAGTTCCTGTCTTTGAGTCACCTCAGTGAGGCGACTGAGCCTCAACAATTTAGGGGCTCGTCCGGGATAAAGATGTTCAGTTAGTCGGTAATGTATGTTAACAACAACCGACCATTAGCATTAGCCTTCCTATGGGAAATCCTGTTATACGTTAGCATCAAGCTAGCAGGCTTTATCTTTTCTAGCTTTTCTGGATTCGATCCATCTCTACTTTTATGGATCAATTATTGATCTATCAATTTTAGATCGATTCAGATCGATTTTATCAACCTAGCCCTAATGCTCTCACACAAATATACACACGTGCACAAACACCGCGGCATGCATGTACACACCAGCGCACTAACACACACATGTACATACCTGCACAGATGCAAACCACATGCGCACGTGCTCTAGGACATACACATAAGTATGCACGCACACGCACATACATGAACATGCAGCCTGCACACATACATACACACCCCCACAAACACACCAGTATACACACACACACACAAATGCTAACACACACTTCTGTACAGGCACATTACCTTTTAAAAACGCTGTGAAGCTTTAAATTTGAAGTGTGTCGTGAAGCTTCTGGTTCCTGATTTTTTTTTCTTTTTTTTTGCCAAATATCAGAAAGATGGATTTTGATTTTTTATTGTACTTTTCCCACATTTTTATGTAAAAACGAATTTTCTTCTATTTCTATTCTAAGGACTTAGAATGTTCAGATTTGTGTGATTACATGTCCTCACACTAAGTGTTGCAGTGAGTTGACTCTTGTGCTTTTGCCGTGAGGTGTGGGACACCTGCACCACCTACAAGTGTCAGAAAACCCTGGAGGGACATGATGGCATCGTCCTGGCTCTCTGCATCCAGGGGTAACTCTGCTCAAACACAACTTCAGACTCAGAAACACAACCTTCCCACTGATGTTGACCCGCTGTCTCTCTGTTTCCATAGCAACCGGCTGTACAGCGGCTCTGCAGACTGCACCATCATCGTAAGTCGTCCCTCCATTTTGCTGCTTTACTGTGACGTGAGCGCCTGGGCTGAAGGGGGCGGGGTCTCTGTGTGTCTCAGGTGTGGGACATCCAGACTCTGCAGAAAGTCAACACCATCCGCGCCCACGACAACCCCGTGTGCACGCTGGTCTCCTCCCACAACATGCTGTTCAGCGGCTCCCTCAAAGCCATCAAGGTACTGCTGAGCTCTTTTCTCTGTAGAGCTCTGGAGGACGGATCATGAGGGGAAAAGTCTGACGCAGCTGAAGATGTTTGCTGCAAAACTGATAACAGTTTTTGCAGTTTGTTTGAAGGATCTGCAGTAAATTGCTCTCGTGGAGAGACGGTTGTGCTGTTGCTTTATAGTTCTCCAAAACCAGCTTCATTTCGTCCTCCCCGACCTCCTGCCCCCTCTCCATCCCTCCTCAGCTCAGCTCTGTTGTGTGTTTTAGGTTTGGGACATCGTGGGGACGGAGCTGAAGCTGAAGAAGGAGCTGACCGGTCTCAATCACTGGGTCAGAGCGCTGGTGGCCTCCCAGAACCACCTGTACAGCGGCTCCTACCAAACCATCAAGGTACCGGGGGGGGCTTTTCTTTGTCTTCTCAAAAACGTCTAGAAATGAAAAATTAGGTTTCTCACTTTAACGCCTTAATTGGAATTAATTACAGGATTTTTAGCGCAATATTTTTTTTAATCGCGTTAATCTCATTTTTGCGTCAGATGGTTAATTCCGTGTTAGTGCACACCTGAGGGCATTATCAAAACATGCTCGTTTAAAAAATATATAAATATTGAAGAAATTATTAGAACTTCTGTCTCGTTATATTTTTAACATGGTTTTTTATTGATTTATTTTTACAAAGTGGGATATTTCAAACGGTGTTGTCATGGTAACATTGCGACCACTCTCTCCTCTCGCTCTTTTTTTAAAAATAGTGCAGCAGGGGTTGGCGCTGCAAACAGTTCCGACATGAATCGGCCCGACTCACAGGCCGTCACGGCCGACCGAGGTCGGAGCCGTTTGCAGCGGAAAGGGGTCGTCATGACAAGAGGAAAAGTCCACCTCTTAGTGCTCGTTTTTGTCCAGATGATAACGCTTAAAAAGTTGAAGAAAAAAAACAAAAGCAAATTCCAAAGTCTAGATTTCTTTTCTGCTTCAACCCAATCTTTAAAATGATCAAATTCATCCAAATAGGTTAAAGCAGGGGTGTCAGACTCAATCACATGAGGGGCCAAAATCCAAAATAGGCCTTATTTAAACCTTTATAGAACAGACTTTATTGAACACACTAAAACAAATGTTTTTAAACTTTAAAACCATAACTTTTTAAAACGATTATGAACTAGATATATAGCATTACCAGCGCTAATGCTAGTGTGAATGCTGTAAGCTGAATTTGGACGCTGAACATGCTAGTGCTGATAGATGAAGATGTTGAAATTAATAGTTAAAAACGCTGAAGCTGATAGCCAGCTAAAATATTAGTTAAGTTTCAAACAAAAAAAACTTATGTCAGCCAAAACAGCTAGCATGTAGCTGAAAAAATAGCTAAAGTTCAAAATAGACTAAAAAACTGGAAAAATGTCTAAATAAGCTGAAACAGCTAGCATGTAAATATTAGCCTAACTCCAAAAAAACCTAAAAAACTTTAAAAAAAAGCCTACATTAGCAAAAACAGCTAGCATGTAGCTGAAATATTGGCAAAACTTAAAAATAGTCAAAAAAAATCTTACTAAATGCCAAAATAGTCCAAAAAGCTATCAGAATGGTAATTTTTAAAACTTTAAAACTGTAATTTTTTAACTTGTATATAAATCATAAAAAGGCAGGAATATTATTCCAGAATAAATCAACTTAAACCTTAAATAACTTTCAATATTTTACACTCCACAAAAATATATTTTGTCAAAATTATACAAGTTAGGAATAAGCACAAGATAACATCAGGTCATTAATAACAATAAAATCAAATGATCTGGAGGGTCGGATAGAATTACCCGGCCTTGACTGTGAGTTAGAGGAAACTCGGATCACTCTCATGTCTTTTCTACTGTCTTGCTGTTGTGGTAAACTGTGTAATAAGTTGAATTACAGTTTGAGTTATGGTGCTAATATGAAGTTTGAGGTCATTTTTTTGGTTTGCTAAGAAAAGTGTTCCTACTGTTTTTTGATGTGGTAAATTGAAGCACCCGGGACCTGATTTTTTTTGTTCTTTTTAATTGTTCAAGATTTAAAATGAAGTAACCCTTCGGTTATGTCAAAGTAAAGGTGGAAATACTTTAATAACAAAAAAATACTTTCATAAAGACACCTTTTTAGTTATATTTAGATGTCTTACTGTGCGACAATGTCACAAACTTAAAGAAAATACATAAAAATGAGGCTTTTCACAGTAATTATTAGGTATTATACCATGGTCTGGGTGAATACTCGATTCTGATTGGCTGCTGGGTGTGCATTAAAAAGTGATAATGCACAGTAATAACGCACACCTAAAAAAGAAGTTCCGGTCACACAGACCAAACGTTCGATATCACTGCGCAGGCTTCTTTAAAACACATTTTCCTTCATCGTCTGGACAAAACAAGCAGTATTGGATGAACTTTCTCTCTGAACTGATGCTTTATTCAACTTATTGTAGCGACCAGCATTTATATTCCTCTCCTTTTGTAAGGTAAATTAATATTGACAAATTGGTTATTCTCCTTCTAATAAAACACCACTCGACATGAAAGGTGTAGTCTTCTGTTTCACCACAAGAGGGAGTTTCTCATTTTAGAGCAGCTCAGAAGAACGAACCTGCCGTGAAATGAAACACAGACAGAAGCTGAATATGTTCTAGCTGCTCACTGAAGGATTAACGTCAGAAAAAGAAGAAAAATATCCTAATTTGTCCGGGTCTTTCTTTCAAAACAGCGACACTTTACCGCTGCAGCTGAGGTCTGTAACGGCTTCAGGCTTCATGCCGTGTTCCATGTCACCGTGACAACAAACCGCATCACGGATCAAATAGTCCGCTTTGTGTGAAAAAACGAGCTAAACCAAAAAAATAACAAGAATAAAGTACTAAATAAATGTTTATTTATTTTGTAAATGACCATGGTATAAGCGGGATAATACCCTCCGAAGAGTGCATTATGAGAAATTAACGCACTTCACGGAGTCTGTCCACTTCCTGAAATTTGGAATCGAAATTGTTTTTTTTGTTTTTTTTTAATAAAAAACTAAAGACAAGCAAAGAGAACCAAGTTAATATATATATTAAACTTAGTTAGAGTAATAAGCATTTATTTTAAAATAAAACTCCTAAGGAGTCTCTGTGGTTCACAGCTGCAGATGTTCAGATGTTTTTGGGTTTCCTGTTTTGATCTAAATACAAATCTTTATTTATATTTTCTTCAATTTCATCTTCATTGTCTTTGTAAGAAGCACAGTTTAAGTTACCCGTTTAAAAAAATAGATCCATTTTTTTAAATGTGATTTTCACTGCTTTTATATTGAGACGTTTGCTGGTGTATCCGTTAGCGGCGGCTAACAGGAGCCCTCGCTGGACTCTCTGTCTCCCCCTGTCTGTCAGATTTGGGACATTCGCTCCCTGGAGTGTGTCCACGTCCTGCAGACCAGCGGGGGCAGCGTGTACTCCATCGCCGTCACCAACCACCACATCGTCTGCGGCACCTACGAGAACCTCATCCACGTAAGAGCGCCCGCTCCGCTGGTGCCGATGAGCAAGGCGCCGTGTTCAACCTGAGCAGCCTGTGAGGTGAAGTGTTCCGGTGACGCTCGTGTGTTCCCTCTGCAGGTGTGGGACATCGAGTCCAAAGAGCAGGTGCGGACCCTGACGGGTCACGTGGGAACCGTCTACGCGCTGGCGGTCATCTCCACTCCGGACCAGACCAAAGTGTTCAGCGCCTCCTACGACCGCTCGCTCAGGGTGAGAGACGCCGACACATCTACACATGAATCTACAGCAGTTTCAGTTTGGCCACTAGGTGGCGATCGCACTTTAGCATTACACCTTATTCCAGAAGAAGAAGAAAGGATGAAGAAAAAACTGTTTCAGAACACAAATGGTTACTTTGAAAATGTTTCCTTAAAAGAATTTGTAAAATTCATGTCTGTGAATTTATAAAAATGTTTATTTAGTCAGAACGTTTGTTAGCATTAGCCGTCCTATTGGAAATCCCATTAAACGTTAGCATCAAGCTAGCGGACTTTAGCTTTATGCGTCAGATCAATCTCTACTTTTAAGGATCAATTGTTGATATTGATTATTGAGCTTAGATGGATTTTTCAGTTTTTCGACCCAGGCCGAGTGGCAGGGGTACGGGGGGGAGTGAGGCGCGAGGGCGGGGCCATACGATGTCTCTCTCTGCTTGAATATCTTTTTAAAATGTACTACTGAGGAGGAGACTAAATATCAAAGGTTCTTGTTAGCCGATGAACAGTTTTATCAGATGCTGGCGTCTGGTGTGTTCTGCAGGTGTGGAGCATGGACAACATGATCTGCACCCAGACGCTGCTGAGACACCAGGGCAGCGTGACGGCGCTGGCCGTGTCCAGAGGACGCCTCTTCTCTGGGGCCGTCGACAGCACCGTCAAGGTAGGGCCGGCCCCCTCCATTAGCCAAATAAGCATCTTCAGGCTCAGTCATGTGACCTGGACTCCTCCCCGTTTTAGGTGTGGACCTGCTGAAGCGGCTCAGCGGGCATCAGGCTGACTGCAGCTCTGTGGATCCCGGCGATGGTTGTGGATCTGCAGAGGAAGCCTGGTGCACTCAGCTCAGTGATGGAAAGGTTGTCTCTTTGACACCTCGTTTGTTCTTTTATAGTTTTGCAGATATCAGTGTTGTGATTCTCCTCTGAGCTTTTAACACTTCCGGTTTGTCATGTTCTCGCCGTTTCGTCTTTTTCTAAAAACTCCCAACAAAGGAAAAGCCTCGGAGGAGCCGATAAATCTCCACAGTTGTGGTTTCATTGAGCTTCACACAAAGCCGTGTGACGGTTGTAAAGTCGTGTATAAAAGTTTCCACACTCCGACTCCACGGTTCTGATCAGGACAGACGGCAGAAACACTCCCCACAAATGAGCAGGTCAAGCCCAGCTCCACCCCCAGCGGTTTCTGGACCCATATTGGGTTGAAAATATGAACAAATTTCTGAATAAGCTTAAGAAGACTGAATGTGGTGTTAAACGTTTTGGCTAAACCAGATTTTTTACTGTTTTTTTTTAACCCAGTTCAGAGGACGAACAGGGAAAAACAAAAAGATGAAGTGTAAACTCCCCAAACTTTCAGTAACATCTTATATACTTGTAGTTATTTAAGATGGAGTTGATCCAATAAAAATGTTGTACACTTTAACACCGCTGGTGTGATGGTTTTGTGTTTGTGAACGGTGAAGTGATTGTTTCAGATGACGTGTGCATTAGGGCTGCCACGACTAATCCACTATTATTTAATTTAATAGTCGATTAGTCGTTACTTTATATTATATGGAGTCAGAGTGTAGAAAGTTGAAGTTATAATGGAATTATTCTAGATTTATGGACTATTTTGACATTTATTAAGGTTTTTTAGGCTGTTTTGGAAACTAGCTAATATTTCTGCTACATGCTAGCTGTTTTGGCTAATTTGGCTATCAGCTTCTGGGTTTTCAGCTATCAATTTCAGCATCTTCAGCTGCCAAATTTTACAGCATTCACACTAGCATTATCGCAGATAATGCTGGCTAATTTATACATATATAAAAGCAATGCAACTTATAGTCTGCAAAATATGGTAATAAAAGAAAGCTTATATATTCATTTTTAATATATTTTTATATATCCACAGCTTGTTCTCTTGCAGGAGTTGATTAGCAGTTTGGGGCTCCAGGTGATCAATAACATGAGCCTTCTGCAGCTTTTGTATCATTTTTTGAAATCCTTAGCTAAACTGTAAATAACTTCACTACTGCCCCACTTTCAAGCACCAGTAATGTCAAGAATCCAAATGTTTTGATAAGCATTTCCAAACTAAAATTACACTTAAATGTTAAATAAATATTTTTACTTGGAAAAAACATTAAATTTCTTAAATGTGCTAATTTGTTAACAATTCAGGAGAATAAAACACTTTGACGTAATAAGTTTAATGACATTTCAGTGAACCGGGTTGATTTTTATTTTAAATTAAATCATCATGGGCGTAAAATGTATTTGATTAAGACCCTGGGCGATCGCCTACCTTTGGCTGACGGTAAGTCCACCCCTGTTCTCATTTTTTTAATCTACATAATCCACAGATAGTTTTATTTATTTCCATCTGAAGGAACGTCTACACAGGTTTAGGTTAAGGGGTTGTGACAACACTGCTTTGTAAAAAAAACTCTTTTCTCTTAAGACCACAAACATGGTATTATATAAATAACATTCCCAAAGGAACATATAGAATCAATATAAATGGTTTAATTTTCTTATTACAAATTCATTTCCTGGTGGAAGAAGGGAGAAACTTTTACAGCCAGTACTAATCATCTTATCATGATTTCAATAAATCCTGAGATGTTCATCTAGTGTGGTCTGCATTTTCTGACTATTTCACAGCAAATTGACACATTAGCCGTCACATTCTGTCTGCCAAATTTTGAGGATAAACGCCTGAGCTACACAGCATGTACATCAATTTAGTTTTTTCAAATTGATGTTTTTTTCATGGCCAGGTGAACACGAATCTGCAAACAGCTGTTAGCAGGATGCTAACGCTAAGATCTTAAGGGCTCAGGGGTCTGCAGCCTTCAACACTTGAGTCATTCGGGGTGAAACCCAGTAGGAGCCGCAAAGTCTTCACTCACCTTTAAAAAATAACATACTGATTCATATTTATGTTTTTAATCACACATGATACATTTAAATAAACTATTGTGTTTTTGGCATGAATAAAACAAACACGAAGAGAAAACGGCTGTAAAAAAAAATAAAAAATAGAAAACATAACTTTTGGCATACAAGCTACCGTTGTTAGGATCCTCATTTAATGATTCATACCGTTCTTCAATGACTGAGAATGAATTGAATAAAGTTTACGTTTTTTTTTTACTTTGCTATTTACTTACGTTTTCTTTTATAGTTAATTAAATAAAGACATTTATTTTAACAAGAGCCCTCATTGAGAGGTAAAAGAGCCACATGTGACTCCTGAACCAGCCTAAACCAAAAAAGGGGTCTTAGTTTTTATTTTCCCCAAATTGAGGAAAAAATAAGAGAAAAATCATTTTTCCTTTTGTTTTACCCTTATCAAAAATAAGAATACTCAAGCGTGTTTTGTACTTTTTAAAAGTAAGTTTAAGATAGCATACTTTTAGTTTGCTTTTTAGGTACTTGTTATATTTTGATTATTCTTAGAATTATACAGCAAGTCTAAATATACACATTTGTTCGTAAGTATTTTCTTTCATAGCATTAAAAGTGGAGTAGATGTATTCTTGGGATATCTCCATTATATTAAATATATTTGTATGTAGTAATCAGTAGAAGTTTATTACTCATAAACTAAAGCAAACCTTAAAAGCTACATTAGATATACTTAAAAGTGTACTTTTGTAAACTTAAAACTTTTTCTCAGTAAGTTAACAGTAAACCAGAACGGTTACTTTTAATAAACTTTTATAAACTTAGAGTAAACTTAGTTTATTGCCAGTAAATTAATAGTATTCCAGAAAGGTTACTTTAAGTATACTTTCTATAAACTAACTGCCAGTATACTTTATGAGTGCACTTGGGGAAATATACTTTAAACATATACTTGAAGTATACTTATTTTTTGTAAAGGTATTTTTTTTCAGCATCTTCCTCTTTCAAGCGTTATCCTCCAAGTCAGCCAGCAGGACGTCAGCATGACTCAGCAAACCTAAAAATCCAGTGAGACCACAAAACACAAAAAGAGTGATCCGCCATTTTTGTTCATACCCATCTACTGTATTGAAGTCAGGCCAAAATCACAAAGCAAGGCACATTTTAAAGAAAAGAATCCAAACAATACAAAATAAAAGCATTAAAGTGAACAACAAGTTTTACACATTGCCACACCTGGACACATGTAGGCAGAGAAATAAATATGAAAAGTAAAAAAAAAAAAAGAACACTATGACATATTCCATCATGGTATCCTACAATGACTCTTTAGCTTAGACCACTTAAGCAGGAGAAGCAACTGATTCAACACCTAGATTAGATCTGTTTACCTTGAAAAATACTCTTCAGGATAACAAACACATCATAAATACACTTCTTATTTTTACTTTTGGCAAATATCCATATATATAGAATCTCTATGTGATCAGAATTTAAATACCAAAGCTCTGAATTATTATTTATTGATATATATGTGGCGCTTGGCTGCAAATAAGACTGTGAAACCCTTTATTTTCTGAACGGGTTGAAGCTAATTAAATACAGGAACATTACACCAACTTATCATTTAGTACACAAAACAAACCGAACAACACCAGGCTTCACAGATCTCCATGACTCCTAACTCTACCCCCACTTTCAGTTTTCTCCCTTTCTGGTGGCCGGAGCGAAACATTCATGGAAGCATCCTGTGGTTGCCACGGTGATGCCAATGAGAATGATGATAGATTGTCATGACAAAACAGGGGTGAGAGTGCGTTTGCAATCCCGTCGTTCTGTGGATGTGCTGTTGAAACCTCCTGAGCGTTATGTGGATCTGACTGGACAGTACTTTCTGAACACCTGACCTTTTTTTACTGTATTGACCACTTCAAAGTTTTATTGTGCAAGTCCAAAAAGCATCAAAGAACAGACAGAATAGTGGAATAAACCTGAGTCATTCCTGGTGCAGTAAGTTGATGAAGAACAGATGATTAGAGACTGTCTGAGTCTAAAACGTTAGAACCAGATTAGGACAAGAAGCAGAGCTAATCTGACAGATTATGAAAGCGGGTTTGACTAAAGACACCAAAACGTTGACTTTTTGGACTATGAAGGGATGTGTCACCATCATAAACATCCAGGATGCCACAGTCCTTGCTTTAAAACCAAATCGTGGGGAAAATGAATTGTTGAAAGTGTCAAACGTGCTAAATTTAAGAAGTATTATTTATTGTTTTATTGCATATTATCAGACAACTAAATTGTAACTTGCTTTTTAGCAAATTAAAAAAAAAAAGATTTTTCTGAATTTTTTGTTGGTTGTTTAGTAAAACATAAATCATTTATCGAACCGAAACCCAAAAATGGAGGTTTAAACCCAACCGTGATGAACCATGTTTCCCAGCATCAAGCATGGCGGCGGAAGAATCACGATGCTCAATAGGACCTCTAATTCGGTCAACTTTTTAGTCAGCAATTCCCGAAAACGGTGATTATTTAAAGTAGAGAAAATAAAATACTAAGATGAACGCTTGTCCAGATTCATGGTTCAGCTGGAAAGCTGCAGTTTGTTGACGTGTGGAAGTGAAATGATCTTTGCCAGCTTTGAATGTCTCACGTTTTCTGAAGACTTTTTGCAGTCAGATGTTGGAGCTTGGATGAAGGAGGAAAGGTATGATGAATGCTAACTCATTGTTAAATGTTCTGAGTTTTCTTCCTTGGTTTGGGATATTAGAAGGTTGGTGAACATGTGAACAAACACAAACCAAGCACACTCCAAAGCTGCACAACTAATGTCTTGTATAAAATCTGGTTTTAAGCTCCACATTTTTTATCAGAAACTGTCAAATCGGATTTGAACCTTAGAGAAACGCTGCCATTTTTATTGCGATGAAAACTGGACAGGATGAGTCTCTAACATGACGTTAGGCTTCACCGTTCTGCTTATGGTCACGTCAGGAGAGGCTTAACCAGACCGGATCATCCTTTCATCTGTTTAAGTCACTTCCTGACTCTGGAGCCTGAAGCTTCCTGCAGTGATCTGTTTATGAAGCCTCTGACTCACGAACGAGTCTGGAGCAGCCTGACCTCATGATGGGAAGTGTCAGATATGATAAAGATATGCTGAAGCCCTTCAGAAAACAATGACAAATTAAAAAATAAAACTAAAAAACCAGGAGAAACACTTCAACTGCTCATGTGTGCAAACATAAGATCCTTCAGAAACAGAGACGTGGCTTTAATATTTCTTATTTTCCATCATTAATATATTGTTTGGATGAACTTTTTTTTTTTAAATCCCACAAAGAAAATGCATCAAACTGCTTTCCATGCACATGAATTATGGAAGATGGTTAGAGGGAAAAAAACAAAAAAAAAAGTTTGTCATCATTCAAAGATTGAACTCAAAGAATTATAAAGTAATTCTGCATTTAGAGACAGAAATCTGGGTTAAGAGAAATCTGAATTCTAAAGATGAAGTCACAACTCTGGGCAATACGGGAAAAAAATCCAACTATTTAAGAGTAAGTTTTAAAACTAAATGTTTTCAGAATTGTATCAGAACTCAGATTATTTTATAACTCTTTTTTCTTTTATCATTTTTATAAGATAAAAAATAAACTCAGGACAGATTAATGAAAAAACAAAAGTTCAAACCAGAGAAAAAACGAAGGAAAATTGAATTCTGATGAGAAAAAAAACTTTGAATTTCTGAGCTAAATCAGATCAGAATCAGGACGTGATGTTAAAATAACCAGGAAAAAAGGTTTAAATCAGCAACAACTCTGTTCGTAATAAATAAAAAAAAAATCTGACTTTTTTCACCATTTTGAGATTAAAGTAAACGTTTTAGGAATTTAATCCCTGCTCTGGAAATGATCTTTAGAATATCTACTGAGCGGTTTTCATCCTCAGTGGCCTTTTGTTCACAAACATCAAGAAAAAGTTTATTTTTTTCTGTCTTTATTGACTGTAACATTCACCGCCTTTATCTGCTTTCTGACCCTCAGACTGTAAACACTGACTGTACATGAGAACTGGACTGAGTGAGTGTGATGTCACCCATAGAAAATAGTTGCGAAATAAAGTTTTTTCTTTTTTTTTTTGCAATATGGAAGCCGCCATGTTGGAGCCAGACGATGTTAGTATGCAGTGATTGGTCCGAGTCGACGTTTCTATGGCAACCACTCTCGCCAATCTAGAGTGAACTTGTTGGAAGGCCACACCCCTTTCACTTGAAATCTGTCATCCAAATGTTCAACGTGAGACCCCATACTTGCATCTGATTGGTCAGTTTATAACTTGAAATAAAGTAAAAATATCAAGAAAAAGGAGGATTAGAAGGAACGGAGAATGATCGAGAATGTTTATTCTGACAAACAGAATGACTGAGTAACAGCTGCTTCCCGTTTGGAACGACAGGTGGGAGGAGTCACCTTGTCCAGTTCTCAGATACAGTCGATTTCTGTAACCTACCACAGTTCTTACTGTGAATGCTGTGTGTGTGCATGTGTGTGTGTGTGTGCGTGTGTGTGCGTGTGTGTGTGCATGTGTGTGCACGAGTCATTGTGCTTCTTCCGTGTGTACAAGATGGTAAAGATGATGGGTTTAGAGATTCTTCCAATACAAGAAACTGAATCCAATCCTGAATTTCCACGAGTTCTCATCCACACCGGCTACACACGCACACACACACACACACCCACGCACGCACACACACGCACACACACACACCAATCCTTTTGGAACTCAAGATTCTCATTTTGGTCACAGATAAAAAAAAAAAAAAAAAAGATTCCATCAAGTCATTTACATCATCACAACACCAGAGGTCACCATTCCACACAGAACCAGGACATCAAACCAAGAGCTAGAGATGTATATATATATGTATATATATATCATATATTACTGTGCTAATGCAGGACTTTTCAGTAGATATAAACTCTCCATGCTTAGAATGTACACAGACCCACACTATGATTCATCACATAGTGAGTTTTTCAATCAGTGTTTTTTCTCCTGAAGAGTCTGATTGGTTTTGGGCTGCTCCTCGTCTCCATCTCTTATTTTTCCTGTTCTCTCCTCATAAGTCTTTTGGTCCTTTTATTCTCTCTTTTAGCACCTCCTCTCTTTTTGTTTTTTTTTGCTCCTTTTCTCTGTGAGAGCCAGAGAATGAGAGGAGGAAAGGAGCAGGTCTTCTGGAGACGAGTGGATGGATGGCAGTTGGAGCACAGAGAGGGGCGGAGTTTGGCGGAGAGAGGAGGATGAGGAGGCAGGGAGATGGAGAAGCATGCTGCCCGTCGTGCCGCCGAGTCTCTCCTGGGGCGGTCGCCTCAAGGGAACGAAAAGCTGTTCCCGTTACTCCAACATGGCGTCCAGCTGATCGGCCAGGTCGTCAAACATGCTGCCGATGTCGTCCAGGATGCTCACCGTGGTTTTCTGCTCCGCCACCGAGCTGCATCCAAAGACAGAGAGGAGGAGACGTCAGAGACAGGAGAAGACAGGAGACATTGGAAGAGCCTCAGCATGAATGAGTCTGAGGTTCCTGACGCTGTCCTAACACAGCCAAACTGAATCCTAAGAAACTATCAAGACTTCTGATTCAAGAAAAATGTCTTCTATGTACTGAGAGGAAAACAATTTAATCAAGAAAGTTTTTTAACCCCAAAACAGTCTTAGTTTGAGAAAATATATCTTAGTGACTTGAATTTTCCTTAAAATGACAAAAAGACATCTCTTAGCCCAAAGGGTGGATTTTTTTGATTGTTTAAAAAAATCTTTCATATTTTTTGAGTATTTGACTTATTTCTAGTGAGGGTATTTTTTACGGTGACACAATGACAAAAGCTGAAGCATGACGACGAAAACCGAAGCATGACGACAAAAGCTGAAGCATGATGATGAAAGCCGAAGCACGACAACAGAAGCCGAAGCATGATGACAAAAGACAACAACACGACAAAAAAAGGGGAAGGACGAAGACAAAAGTCAAAGCACGACAACGAAAGCCGAAGCACGACGTCAAAAGCCGACAACATGACGAAAGAAGCCAAAGCATGACAACAAAAGCCTAAACATGAGGACAAAGGCCGAAGCATGACAACAAAAGCCAACAACACATCGACAAAAGGGGAAGGATGACGACAAAAGGGGAAGCACAACGAAAAAAAGCCGAAGCACAACAACAAATGCTGAAGCACGATGTCAAAAGCCGACAACACGACGAAAGAAGCCGAAGCATGACGAAAAAAGCCTAAACATGAGGACAAAAGCCAAAGCACAACAACAAAAGCCGAAGCATGATGACAAAAGCTGAAGCATGATGACAAAAGCCGACAACACGACAACAAAAAGGGGAGGATGACGAGAAAAGGTAAAGGACAACAACAAAAGCTGAAGCACGATATCAAAAGCCGACAACACGACGAAAGATGGCGAAGCATGACGACAAAAGCCTAAACATGAGTCTAAAAAAAAACAAGATTATTGTAAAACTCCTTTTGTGTGCTTTGAAAATGAAATAAAAAACATACTACTACTAAAAGCCGAAGCACGACAACAAATGCCGACAACACAACGACAAAAGGGGAAGCACGACGACAAAAGCCGAAGCACGAAGTCAAAAGCTGAAACACGACGTGAGAAGCCAATGCATGATGACAAAAGCCACAACACGACGACAGAAGCCGAAGCAAAATGACCAAAGCTGAAGCATGACAACAAATGACTAAGCATGACGACAAAAGCCGTGGCATAATGACAATCTATAATAGATCTTCAATTTTCAGGGCTTTGAGGTGGAGCCTCAAGTCAAGTTTACAGCTTCTTAGGAAACTTAAGTATGACTTAAGCCAGAGTTTACATCATCACACAAATACAAATATGCCTTATCAAAAAACTGTAGTACTGCGATTAAATTTTGACGTGTGTGATTATAATAATAGTTTGATAAACTATTATGTAGCCGTCATGTGATCATCTTCCATCAACTTCTCATTGTTTTTGTGTTCTAACATAAACAACCATTTTACAGGTGTATCAAACTCACCCAAAGGATTGTGTTCACTACTTAACTACAATAACCCACAAGGTCTAGTTCAAAAATGACATTTTTTGAGCACCCTGTTGAGTTTGAACAGGATTTTACATAAACAAACCTTGAGCGGATCAGGCCCTGTGATTGGTTGGTTTGTTTAAAACAATGTTACAGATTAAATGATGAAATCAAAGTTCACGAAACCCCTCCAAACCCATCTAAACTATGCTCCTTACTCCTCCTGACGTAGGATCTTGTCCTCCACAGCCTGCAGAGCGGCAGCCAGGGATGCGCTCGTCTCCTCCAGCTTCTGATGCACCAAAGAATCCACGCCAAACTCGGCGGTGGTGTTGGCGTGAGGCATGAAGGCGCCCCCTGCAATCCCACTGTCTACTGACACCCCCCCAATGGAGGAGCGGGGCGGTTTGACAGGAGGAGGGGTAGGGCTGGGAGTGGCGGGAGTCAGTGGCGTCTGTGGGGTAGTGGGCGTTTGGGGCGTGTGGGGGCTTTGGGGCGAAGGACTCGTTGGTTTGGCGTTCGGGGGACTGGGAGTGTTGGACGGTGGGAACGTGGGGGGCGAACTGGTCTGTCGGGCCACTACAGAGTGCTGCTTGACAGGAACAGAAGCCGTGGTGGGGGACGAGGGGCTGGTCATGGAGTGGATGAGTTTGGCTGGTTTGGGAGCTGTGGGCGGGGGCGCTGGTTTGGGCGAAACAGGGGGAGGAATCTTCTTTCCTTCCACTGCGGGAAAGAAGACAAAAGAGAAAAAAAACAGAAACATTTCAAGCTTGTGATGTTTGGCGCCCCCTGCAGGATCTAAAATTAGGAATTTCTAGCTGGGGCTCAAACCGGTGTACTCTCCGTAAAGAGTCATGCACACTAACTGACTGCACCACCAATCAGCCAATGGAAAATAGGGGGATTCTAACTATTAAAGAATCTATGATCAACTAGCTAGCTTGACTGAGTTGTTTATGTTAGCGTCCTGCTTGAGCTGCTGCTGTTTATCCGGAATAATAAGATTGAAATATAAAGCGCTGATCATAATAAGAATAAATGAAATATCCGATTTTGATCGGGGACAAAGTCCGATTTTGAACAAGTCATCAACCACGTGATCGGGCCCGATTTCCGATCACGTGATCGGATCGAGACATCCCTAGCTAAAACATTAGCTAAATGCCAAACTAGCCAAAAAATTTTAAAAAAGCCTACGTTAGCCAAAACAGCTAGCATTTAGCTGAAATATTAGCTAAACTATAAAATAGCCAAAAAAACCTTATAATAAACACTAAAATAGTCCATAAAGCTAGCATAATTCCATTATAACTTTCAACTTTACTACACTCTGACTCCATATATTATAAAGTAACAACTTATCGACTATTAAATTGGTTGTTGACTATTTTAATAGTCAATTAGTCGTCGATTATTCGACTAATCGCCCTTTGCCCGGACAATCCAAAAACCCCCAGCATCCATATCAGGTCAATTCCCATACTAGTGCATGTGACTAAGACTTTATCAGGCTGTTTTTGATAGATTTGCTCTAAAAATCCCATCAGTAACCAACATTTGACACAGATTTATAAGACTCAAAAGATTTCAAATCTCTTCTCTTAGAAAAAATTAATCAAATTCTAACTCTGTCCCACAACTTCTCTGACCTAATATCTGAAAGGTCTTTTTTACATCAGCGCTATAGTGATTAAACCCCATAAGGATGCTAAAACCTCCCATACTGGCTCTATGAACTGTGCACAGGAACACTCTTTGACTGTCAGTACCTGGACTTCCAGGCGTTCCAGGGCCTGGCAGTGGGATCTTCTTGTTGGGGACGGCCTGTTGGGTGTTCTGTTGGGTGCCTTGTCTCTTTATCTGTGCAACAACAGGCTTTGGGGAGACTGGAGGCTTTGGCTTTCTTAAAGGACCTCCTTCATTTGCAGTTGGAGCTCCATGGTCCACACTGTCTCTGTGGGGGGTGTTAGTCGTCCCTTGCTGTGGATGATTCTGGGGTTGTGGCTCTGACACTACGGCATCAGACGGCTGACAGCGTTTCACTGTGGCTGTACCGTTTTGATAGGGAACTGGCTGGGTAGTTTTAGGCTGGACGGTGCTGACGGGCTCCCCGTTGGCAGCAGACAGGTCTGTGTAGCCCTCAGGTTCTTTGTCTCGACTTTTGGGTCGTCGTTTGACGGTAGAGGATTCTTGGAGGATGAAGTCTGAGCCGTTGGGGTGGGACTTGGAGCTGCGCGGCCTTCGTTTGAGGGTAGCTGTCGATTCCACTCTGTCCTCCGGGGTGTGTCCGGCGTCCCTCTGG
This sequence comes from Oryzias melastigma, assembly GCF_002922805.2. Lineage (NCBI taxonomy): Eukaryota > Metazoa > Chordata > Actinopteri > Beloniformes > Adrianichthyidae > Oryzias > Oryzias melastigma. The sequence goes on from NC_050519.1 coordinate 24,751,347, forward strand.
GGGCCATCGCCGTCACCCTGCAGGCATACACAAAATACACACTAACGGAAAATTCATACATTCATGATAAGAGGTCATTGCAGCACAAACAGTCAAAACATTTAAAAAGACAAACGGAAATCACAGCAAAGCTGAGCAAACATAGTATTTTAGCTTTAGTTTATATCTGAACTTGTAACTAGAAAATATAAGACAAAGCAGACTAGATAGACAATTAGCATAAACTAGATAGACTGTGATGAAAACTAGATAGAGTTAGTATAAACTTGACAGACAAGATAGCTTAAACTAGATACACAGTTAGCATAAATTAGACAATGTTAATAAGCTAGCGTAGCGCTTGCAGGCTAGATAACGTTCAAGCACAGCAGTTGCTGACAAACTAGCACATAAAACGCAGGTTTGACATCAGTCATAGAGTAGCTTAAATGCAAAACATTGACAGCACAAAGCGTTTATGCTGAGTAGTAAGCATACGGCTAATAGATGGCAGCGGTAGCGTAAAAAGTGCAGACAAGAAAGCATAGATAACAGACTTTTTGCAGCAGAGATATTGAAGACTAGACAGATAAAGATAGATGCTACAAACTACTTGTTACAATACAAAGAGCGTAGACTGCAAATCTACGTGTAAAACACAGTTAGATTGCATGAAACAGAGACTAGGTCTTGACTAGGTACTAGGGGTGTCACGATTTAATCCCATCAAAAATCAGGCCCAATCACATAGTTGATGACTCGATCGGAAATTCAATGTTGTTTCCCGATCAGCATTGGATATTTAATTCATTCTAATCACGATCAGTGCTTTAAATTTGAAGCGTATTATTCCATACAAATAGTCAGCTAGAAGTCTGTATATAATCAACAGGTTATTACGGCACCAGTTTGAGCAGGAGGCACACAAAACAGTTCAGCTAAGATTAGCAAAGCTAAGCTAAACTAAACTAAGCTAAGTTAAGATAAAATAAGATAATCTAAATTAAGACAAGCTAAATTAAGATAGGCTAAGGTAAGCTAAGCTGAGTTAAGCTAAGCTAAGCTAAAATAAGATAAGCTAAATTAAGCTAAGCTAATATCAGCTATGCTATGTTAAGCTAGGATAAATTATGCTAAATTAAGTTAAGCTAAATTAAGATAAGCTAAGCTAAAGTAAGCTAAATTAACCTAAGCTAAATTTAGATAAGCTAAATTACGCTAAACTAAGCTAAGCTAAATGAAGCTAAGCTAAGCTAAGCTAAGATAAGATAAGCTAAGATAAGATAAACTAAGCGAAGCTACGATAGCAAGACATTCACAGATTCAGACTTAAAGGATCAATAACTCTTTTAAAAAGTTTTTAACTGACAACAACCTTGCAAAGGTATTTTCGTATTTTTAAGAGGTTAAAATAACAAATTCCAATATTCTCTCAATAGCAACCAGAACTAATAAATGGCTCCATCGACATGAGTTAGTCAGGAATATTCATCATATTTATGCTACAACAAAGATAAAATAATGTAATCATTATTTTTTGGAATTTTTATTGACTTTATGAATTACACCTGATCAAAAATGCTCAATAGTTCTACACTAAAGTTACAGTCCCCAAACTTTCTCACAAGATTAATTGTCATCTAATTTTTCTAGATAATAGTTTTACTATTTTTACTAGATTGTTAAAGCTATTTCACAAAAGTGCTCTGTTTAAGTGTTAAATGATAAAAAAGGTTTAATAAAAGAAAAATAGGAAAAAAATTGATGTGTTTATTAAATTTGTTCACGTTTTAAAAGTATTATATTAGAACGTAGATACTCAAAATCAAAGGACTCTAAACTGGATTGGGCCCAAAAAACCTTATCGGGACATCCCTGCTAGGTACCTAGCAAAATGTTTGATAGCATTCAAACATAGACATTGAAAAGAGGCTACAGACAGACGCAGATGTATATTTAGAAATAGATATCTACCTGTCCTTCTCCTTCTTCTCGTCCTTGGCGGCGAATCGTCAGGCTTCCCTCCTCAGCAAATGGTAGGTTTTCTGATGAACTGCTGCTGCCGCCTGAATTAGGTTGCGTTGAGGACGTATAGTGAGGTGACGGCAGGGGAGGGGAGGATTCAGTTAGGTTGGAGATGGGGAGTAAGTCTGAGGGGGCTGGCTGTTCGCGCCTTGCAGCCTCGACTAGCTCTGTAACCGGGCCGCTGATGGTCCGCCGTCGGTTCACCACCTCTCCATCCAGACCAATGGCATCGCGTGTTTTTCCCACCTGGGTAATACACCAGAAAACCAGCAGCTGATTGATTTCAACAAGTAGGTTACAGATACTCTATCAGCAATAAGTGATTGCACGACTTAAGCCATAAATCACTAGCATTTTTTCAGCTTTATAAAAATCTCCAAAATACCATCATTTTCCTGTTGCCCATCATTCATTTTGTTTTAAACTTCTAGGTCTAGTATGCACCAACCGAAGACTTCACTGACTGTGTTTGAAGGCTAAACCCAAACACCACCAAGGTCTTTGCCCAAATCCAGGCCTCAAGGGAAACCCGCTTATTGCTGGTTTTCCAGAAAACTCCCTGAAGATTACCTGAATCAGGTGAGGTTAGCCAATAAGGAGCTTCATTGGCAGGTCTGTTGAACAGTATGTAGGACACTGGCCCTCAAGGACTGGATGTGGGCACCCCTGTCTTTGATGGAGGAAGTAGCTGTTAGTTACCTGGAGGAAGTTCTTTTGCAGGGCCATGCCTTTAGCTCCGCCCCCTATGGAGGACATCTCCAGCATGGCAGCTATGCTCCTTACACTGCCCATGCTGGTGGTCTCCACGGCGGTGGCCTCCACAGACACTCCCAGATCGCTGGCCCTGCGCTGCTGGTGGTAAGGCACGTCCAACATTCCGCCGGTGGTGGTTAGCGTCTGCAGCTGCGTGTTAGCTTCCGTCAGGTTGGAGCTGGAGCTGGAGATGGCGGAGCTGGAGCGTTTGGGCGGCGGTGGAGGGGGACCTTTTTTCTTCTGGCGCAGGGCAAAGGTCTGCGTGTGGTTGCGGTTGCCTCCCTTGTCCTGGTTGCGGACAGAGTGGCTTCGGCTGACGCGGTGAGTCACGGTTGCATATTTGCCGCCTTCCGGTCTCATGACAGGTGGGCCCTGACCTCCAGGTGTTTCTGCTTCCCTTTCCTCCCTGTTGGGCCTTTCATCACACTCCCCATCTGAAACGGCGTGTCTGTTGAGGCTGTGTGCACGTTTCTTCTGGAGAAGCGAGGGATCTGCGTCCTCTTCCTCTGCCAGTTCCGCCTCTGGTGGTAAACAGAGAAGTGGGACCTGAGCCTGCTGGGTCTCCCTAACATCCATTGCCTGTGGGTGGTGCTGCTGCTCCAACTGGATTTGAGAGTGCTGCTGTTGTTGGGGGAGCTGACACGGTGCTCCGCGATGGGTTGGAGACTGTGGGGGGTGTGAGCGCGGTGCCTGAGGGCGCTCCTCCTGGATCAACTCTTGAGATGGCTTGGATTTAGGCTGTGGGGAAGCAGTGCTTTGAACAGAGGACGTGGACGAGGACGAGGAAGTCCTGGTCTTGGTCGGCGTATGAGGCGGTGTATAGGGTGGTGCAGGCTGGGAGTGGGAATGGGAATGACGGTGTTTCCCTTGGGAGGACACACTGCCTCTGTGGGAGGAGGTGCTGCCCTGGCTGCTCTGCTGCCTCATAGTCCGTGCTTCCTTCTTAGGCGGTCCTCCACCTCCTCCTGCTGTGGTCTCCTCATAGTCTTTGCTGAGGGTGCGAACTCGCTGAGCTTTCACCTCCTGCCGGGGCTGTGTCATGGCATTTTGCAACTCGGGGCTCAATTCACTATCCTGGAAGGTGCTCATCTTTGGAGACATCACCTCTGAAAAAGTAAAGAAATTACTTAGAGCAGGGGTGTCAAACATGCGGGCCGCATCTGGCCCCCAGATGGTTAAATCCAGCCCAGTCGTGAAGAGAAAAAAATATAAGGATGTTCTAGCCCAGGGGTCACCAACCTTTTTGAAACTGCGGGCTACTTCATGGGTACTGAATCATACGAAGGGCTACGAAGTTTGAAATAATAAATTTG
>NC_050519.1:24755989-24824682 GCF_002922805.2 Oryzias melastigma
TAAAAACACGGCGATGAACGACAACAAGTATTTTTTTTATTTCATTCACTAAAAGGGAGCATGTGGGTGACGTCACATCTCTGTCTGGGACTTGTGCAGCGCAGCTCGACTCAGGAGAGGGAGGAGTCTGTTCTGCGGTTAAAAGAAAAACCAGCAAATAAGCACCTGGACTTTTTTTTCTGTCTGAAAACACCACAACATAAATTCAAGTTTCTGTCACGGCGCTCACGAGACTTCAGGCTCCAAGCTGCAAAAGTGCGTCTGCAGATGAAGCGATGAGGAAAGGAGGAGCTGCTGCGCGATTCTGTATGACCCGCAATTTCTGAAGCGCTTTGACGCTGTGGGACCTCTCGGTGCGCTGGCTGTGGAGCGCTCAGATCAGACACTTCATACCGAGAAGCGGATTTATTTTGAAAAAAGTGTTTCCATTACAGTTTTGCGAAAAATGTCTATCGATACGCCCCAAATACCACCTTCTTCAAGCGCAAAAACTTTTTCTTTCGAAAAATGACAGTTTTTTCGAAACTGTGGTGTTTCCATTAGGAGAATTTATTATCCAAATTCCAATTTGCGAAATTTCAGAGTTAATGGAAATGCGACTATTGATTATCTCGTTAAGGAGAAATCGATTTAAAAGAAAAAGTGGGATAGGCCGATCCCATTTTTGGCTTCAGAAATAATGAACATCTATTTTTAAGATGTTTTAATTTTTAATTCTTTATAAAGGCAGGTGTGATTTAAAAAAATTGCATCACAATAAAATTAAAATTTCGAGCAGCTCACAAGTGAGTTGTGCTATTTTTAGAAGAGACCTGCGGGCGACTGATGAGGGGCGACGTGTTGGTTACCCCTGTTCTAGCCTATTCCTGGGGCGAGTTATGATTATTTAAAGAAATGGCCGCAATGTGCTACTCCACCACTAGGGGGAGCAAAGGAGAAGAAATACCGATAATTGGAGATCAAGGCCCAATCCGAATTCTTCCCTTCTCCCTTTCCCTTCATTTAGCCTTCCAAACGGAGAGTTTTGGTAAAATAGTGTCTCATATTTCAGATGTCACTTTCATCGATGACATCACCAATAATCGCTGGTCCACTAGCGTTATCGTGGAGTTTCCTGCACTTGAATAAAGATAACAACAGCAGTTTTATAACTTTAAAAAGGTCATGCTACAACAAAAAGTCATTACTTACATTTAAATGCAAGCATCTGTGCTTCAGAGCGCACCAATGTGAAGAAAAGCGCTTCTCAGCGCCTTGTTGTTTACCCTCCGCTTGGAGGGGGAAATTTAAAAAATAAGTTTCTCTGACACGACTTAAACTGCCCCTTCAAATGGAGGGGAAGGGATAAAGGAAGAATTCGGATTGGACCCAAGAAATAAACAGCATTTCTTTGCAAGCGAGTGGCACATCTGGGCAAGATGCTGTTTGGTTCCCTGCTAGCCTCATCGCTAAACGATCAGGTGTGACACCACTATCACTAAAATATCAGGCTACTATGTTGTTTGAGGCATTTTTTCCAACTGAGAAAAACAAAACAAAAACAAAGCTTCAGATAACAAGTTGACCATAGGCTGTTTTGCTATTATGTCATTGGTCCGGCCCACTGGAGATCAGACGGGTTGAATGGGCCCCTGAACCAAACTGAGTCAGAGAATTTATGGAGGATAAGTAGGATACAGTGGTCCCTCGTTACATAGTGATTCACCTTTTGTTTACTCGCTGTTTTGAAAATTGCTTTCAGAGCAATTTTGTATGTTATTTTGTCAGTGTGCTGTGTTCTGCATTGTAATTGGTTGTTAACCTCGTCAATCAGTCACCACTGTGCCGCTACTCCTTTATAGACTGCTTTAAGTTAGCTATATTTACATGAATCTTCTTTCATGAACAAAACATGTTTTTCTACAATGGTTTGAACTTTGAGAGTTTAAAGTCCCACTCCAACCTTATTACTTTTTTTTAATCGCTCCCAGTATTCTTTTAAGTATGACGCCTGGTTCACACCGCAGGCGGCAGTCTTGGAAGCGGCGTGGAACAGAGGCTGCTGCCTTGTTACCCTTTATGGTACAGTTCACACCAGATGCGGAGCGCCGCGGTCCCCCGCGGCCGGCTCGCGCCGTGCAGCAATCGTTTCGACAACTGGTTTATTTTTTACGTGAGTGATCTGCCTAAATTACACCTAAGACTCACAAGAAAATCCAGTGAATTTTACAAAATGTAAGCAATTTTTCACAATAAAATACAGCGATTATTATTATAACAAATGCGATTAACCAGGCGTAACTGTGCGGTTCTAAGCCAAAATCAAAAATACTTTTTTTGGTTTTTAAGACATATTTTATGCCCAGCAGCAGTAACTGGTTAGATATACAATTCTGGTTTTAGGCAGGACTGTTCAAGAGTACCTAGTAAAATGGTGGAAAGACCTTATGGAGCTGATGGATGTCCAACAGAAGTTGTATTTTATCTAAAGGGCGAAAGTCGACTTTTATGTTATTATTTGTTGTTTATATTATTATTATTTTTTTTAACTTTTATTTTATTATTATTATTTTTAACCAACAGTGTGCAAAGCGTGCAGCTGTTAGATCGGCGTAATAAAACTCCGTCTCTAAAAAAAACGTATTTGAACATTCTGTGATTATCATTTTATGGAAATAAAAGAAAAATATGGCAATTATTTGTAGTTTTTGTACAAAAGCGATCTTTTATTTCAATAAAAATGCAATCTCTGACAGCTTCAACACAGAACAGAGTTGTCTGCTGTTTGAAATCCATGAGGAAACTGATCGTTGTTTTGTTTTGGGACGTGGACTGGCAAATTTTCTAGAATAACGAGCACCGAAAGTCCTGCCCACCGCCACTGTTACGAGAGGCGAGCAGTTCAGAGTGGACAGCTCCACCTGAGAGCAGATTCCAGGCTGGCCGACCTGAAACCCAGCTGGATCAAACTTCTCCAAAAAAACTATTGATCATTTTTTACAAACACAATAAGGAAAACTTAATTAAAAATACAGAACTCCTTTAATAAAATTAAAAATTAAACTTGAGAAGTTTGCTCTTTTTTTAAAAGATAAAATTTCCGCTTTAAATTAAATACTACTTCCGTTGGACATCCATAGACATCCGGTCTATCCACCATTAAATCCGCCACTCTACCTGCGCCCCCTTCCTCTCCCCGTCGCTGGGAGCTCTGTCCAGCCCACTCACGCACAGCTTTAAGTTTTTCTAGCATCCGGTTTTCTGATCCAACACGATTTGGATTAAGAAATACCCAGAAACACAGTTTTAATTGTAAATTCTTTTATATATATCTATTTATATATAAGTCCTCTATTATGAGAAAAATGCTACAAGAACATGTAAAAAAACACAGAGTGGGTTTTAAACAAGAGAAAAAAGCGTGAAAATGTTCATGTCTGTCTGAGAAAAGTGTCTAAAGTGTGTAGTGAGGAGTTTTATAGCCTTAAAACAGAATTGTAAAAAAAAGAAGACTAGGAGATTTTGCTGATTTTACCTTTCACAGATTATCTTTAGAATGTAACCCCTGCGATAAACAAGAGGACAGTGTATTTTATGCTGTATTTGAATGGGACAACTCCTAATCATCAGATTAAAAGTCTTCATATGATGCTTCAAATGCTTCAGAGTACTGAAGAGAACTGGTGGAATAAAGTATATTTTAACAATTGTCTTCATCTTCATTGGCTGCTTGACACAAGAATTCAATCAATTATTGTATTATAAAGCCTTAAACAATCGTTAATACCTAAAATATAACATTTTCTAAAGTGAATATTTTGTCTGGGATGTTAGGATCACAAGTTGTAGGTAGAGTTTTCAAACAGGAGGCGAGTACAATAGTCCCCTTTGACTGAATGGAGCTGAATCCTTCATTCAGTCATTGCTGAGGCGTAGTTTTTCTTACCTTCTGGGGGAGGGCTGTCAATAGACATGACTTCCTGCTGTTGTGTGATTGGTGGAGGCTTTTTCCTCGGAGAGCCCCTCCCATCTGTCACGCGCTGTAGCTCCGCTAACTTCTTCACTGCCAGCATCAACTTCTTTTGGTGACCTGCAGCAGCGACAGAGTCAGCTTAGAACAATACATTGACTGAAAACAAATCAGATTTTGTTCCTGGAAATCAGAAATAAACTTCTAACACCACAACAAATTTGTTCTTTTGAAGTAAAATAGGTAAAACACCAGATAACATGTACTGTTCAACTCTGGTCCACCAGATGTTACCTGTTTATAAGATTTTATAGTGAACGGGTTCCCTTTTACTGTAACTCTGCCACTTTTAGAATTTGTTTCAAAACTTTCTTTCCCCCAAAGTCTTTATCGTGGTTGCCCTTGGAAATGTTTGGTAAGTCTTATCAGCTCTGAGGCAAAAGCTAAATAATATTTTAAAGCCCTGTAAGTTGTTCTTTATGGAAATGTATTTCCTTTACCCAATGCTAACATTTTTGGCTAATTTGTTATCAACTGGTATTTTTAGGCTATTATAGAGTTTAGCTTCTGTTTTAGCAACAGGCTAACATTTTTGACTAATTAAGTTTTGTGAGGTATTTTGGGCTATTTTGGAGTAAAACTAGTATTTAAGCAATGCGTTAGCTTGTAATTTGGCATCTACTGAGGTTTTTATGCTAATATGGATTTTAGCTCATATTTTAGTAACATGCTAATATTTTTGGGTAATTTGTTAACTACTGAGGTTTCATAGGCTAATTTAGTGTTTAGCTTCTATTTGAAGAACATACTAACGTTTTTGGCTAATTTGGTTTACTGAGGAATTTTAGGCTGTTTTGGAGTTTAGCTAATATTTAAGCAACGAGCTAGCTTTTTTAGCTAAATTTGGCAATTGACATCTAATAAGGTTTTTTGGGCTAATTTGGAGTTCAGTTCATATTTAAGCCACACACTAAATATTTTAAGAAATTTTACTACAATTTTTTTAGAAATTTAGATCAAATTCGGCACTCTTTCATAGTTCTTTAGCAAAATGTAAATTCTTTTAGCAATTATAACATTTTTGCAAATAGATTTTGCATTTTCAGCAAATCTCTGCATCAGTTAAAGTAAATTGCATTGCCATTTTCAGCAAAAAGCTTCAGGATCTTCAGAAACTACTTTCAGCAAAATGCAACTTTTCTACTTCAATCTTGTTTTAATACCAGAAACTAATGAAGGACAAAGGAAGCATGATTTTTTAAAAGTTTAATACATTATCATCTTAATTGTCTTTATCTTTAGTTAGTTTAAAGCTAATGAGGGTTAAGATGTGTGTTTTAAATCTACTTTGTGCATGACCCGATTAGTCGACTAATCAGAAAAAATAATCTGTGATTAATCGACTATTAAAATAATCGTTTGTGGCAGGCCTACAGAGGGGACCCTACGGGGACGTCCATATTTGACGAGTTGGAAGTGAGAATGTGTTGGTTTTTCACCTTCACATTGAAATGCTTGTCTGAACTTAACGAGATCCGATGACGTTTCAGTGTCCCAAAAGCTGCTCAAAGCACTTGCATGTAACCATTTGCTGTAGCATTAGGATTTTCTGCTCTCAATAATCTTATTATTTCAACAGCTGGATCTCTCAGACTCACAACAACTCTGTGTTTCTTGACACTCTCACTGCATTGCCATTTCTCCTACATATGTGTGGTTTGTTCGGCCCATGTATTATATTCCTCTTTCCTAACATCCTGAGCTTTCTGTGTCTTTGAATACCAGCAGGGGTGGCGTTGCATTTACCCACAAGTGAGCTGATAGCGTCAAAGTCCCATTAGTTGTTACACAGCTAGGTGTGGGAAATTTGTTCTCCGGATTTGACCCATCCCCTGGGGAAGTGGTGAACTGCAGACACTGCTGCCTTCTGGACAAACAGTGTCAAACAGGGAGGCATTGAGTCCCATGTTTAGAGTCTTTGGTATGACTCGGCCTGGATTTGAACTCACGACTTTTCAGTCTCAGGGGGGACACTCTACCATAAGACCACTAAGCTGGTGGTAGCACTAATCAAAGTAGCATTTCCATCCAGTGATGAAGGGTTCAACCTTGGTCACAAAATGCAGACTACACCACCAGATGAACATTTAAGGATTTATTAAAATGTGAATTCTCACATTAGCACAATGTGAGAATATATTTTGGGGCCCACTGAATGTCTGAGTAACACCTACAAACATACCTAGTTTGGTGATGCCAATCTCCTGCAGGTCTTCCCAGGTGATGTCTGTGATGAAGTCGATGTTTTCGTAGCCATTCTGAACCAACACCTGGTGGTACTGACTGAGCCCGATGGCAGACAGCCACTCCTCGAGGTTGTTCTGTCAGAAAACCAGAGGTATGTGCTCACTGAATGTCTGAGAAAGACTCCAGAACAACATTTCATCCATTTGAAGGTCAACACGACTCACAATAAGTTAGGGATGTTGTTATGTATATGTGTGCTTTTCCCATTTGGTCTGAATTTCAATGAAATACAAATAAGATCCCATTGAAACGACTAATTATAAATGAGAAGAACCCTTCTTTTTTAATAGCTTTGTATTCATTACCCCAAAAATTAAGGCAATAAAAAAGTAGCTCCAAATAATCATTGATCATGTCAACAGCTGGTATTTCCACCATCTTTTGGTCTTCACTAGACTCATGATGTTGTTCTGAGGCGTTCCACTTTTCCACTGGTGCTACAAGCAGTCCTGCAGGTCACTTAGGGGTCAGATCATCCAGTCTCTGCTTCAGCAGGTCCCAGACATGTTCTTTGTGGTTCTGGTGAAATGAGACACTCCCACTTCTGAAGCCCTGACTCCATGTGGTGGAGTGTTATCATCCATTAAAAGGAAGTTCGGGGTGGTCTTGTGAAATTGAGGATGATGATGGTTCTATGATGTCTCTGAGGTAAGAACCTGCAGTGACTGGACCATCTACAACACATGTCAAAGTCAAGGCCCGGGGGCCAGATCTGGCCTGCCGGGTAATTCTATCCGGCCTTCAAGATCATTTTATTTTATTATTAATGGCCTGATGTTATCTTACACTTATTTTTAACTTGTATAATTTTGACAAAACATATTTTTATGGACAGTAAAATATTGAAAGTTATTTAAGGTTTAAGTTGATTTATTCTGGAACAATATTCCTGCCTTTTTATTATTCATAATTATGTTAAAAGTTATGGTTTTAAAGTTTTAAAAATTGTTCTTCTGCTAACTTTTTGGACAATTTGGGGATTTACTAAAACTTTTTATGCTATTTTGGAGTTAAGCTAGTATTTTTAGCTACATATGAGCTATTTTGGCTAATTCAAGCTTTTTCCGTTTTTTTATGCTATTTCGAAGTTTAGCTATTTGCTGTTTTAGATAATTTAGGCTTTTTCCGTTTTTTTGGCTATATTGAATATATATATATATATATATATATATATATTAGTTATTTTGTTTTGGCTTACCTAAGTTTTTTAGGATAATTTGGCATTTAGCTCATATTTTAGCTGGCTATCAGCTTTAGCATTTTCATCTATCAGCTTCAGCATAATTAGCTATTAATTTCAGCATCTTCAGCTATCGTCACTAGCATCTTTAGAGGTCAAATTCAGCTTACAGCATTGACACTAGCATTATCACAGGTAATGCTATTTATCTAGTTCATGATTTGGTTAAAAAGTTACAGTTTTAAAGTTTTAAAAATGTAGTTTTAGAGTGTTCAATAAATGTTTATCCTGTTCGGCCCGCGACCGAAGGTGTGTTTTGGATTTTGCCCTCTTGTGCGATTGATTTTGACACCCCTGATCTACAAAAACCAAATCCGTTTTTCTCAGACTGGTGATGTCTTTTCAGACTGTTGTACCTCCTCCACCGAAGCCAACCCTGAAGACTATGTTGACCCCCCACTTCTCCAGCAACACTGACCACAATCATTTCAGTTGAAGATGACCCAACACTCCTCAGTGAACAGGACGGTAGAGCGTTGCTGTCTCGTCCAGATCACATGGTCTTGTACTGTAAACGTTCACGGTTGTGTCTTGATGTGAGTGGAGTCACCTGTAACAGTCATTCCAGTCAAAGTGGTGGATGTGGTTGTGAATGGTTTGTCTGTTATCCCTAGTATCCTCACATCTGGTAAATGACCTGCAGCTGTGTGGCGTTAGATAAACCATGTCAGAGGTCAGAGGTCCTCAGGTTCTGGTCATGGTTGTGGTCTGTCACTGATGGGGATCCACTCCTGATCTGATACAAACTCTGACAGTAGTTCTGAGTCTTGATGCAAATCTACTGATGACACTTTGAGAAATTACTAATTACTAATAGAAAAATCATCTTTTTATGCCCACAGATTATTGACACTGATACCACATTGAAAATGTTTTTCTTTTAGATTTTTATGGTTTTGGCCCCAATAAGTCAGACACACTGTACACAGAGAGACTCTTACATGGAAAACACAAAATGAAGTGTGCCCGTCACCCCAATACCCTCCCCTCCTTATCTTGAAAATCTTTGAAGTGAGTCAAACACTGTTTATGACATCCACTGAGTTCTTCTCAATATCCCAAACTTATTGTGAGTGGTGAATTTTCCTACAGATCAGGGTTATGGTGATTTTGTGTGCATCTGTGTGGAGTTGAACTCACAGGTTTCTGCTCAGGCAGCCATTCTGTGACGCTAAGTTTGTTAATCTCTGTTGCGATCTTCTTCCTGTGACCCGGTTTGGTGATCCCGATTGCTGTCAGGTCCTACACACAAGGAAGCACACGTGAGATGCTGTCTCAGGACATCCTGCATCCTGAACCCAGGAGAGTCTTTCTCCTTTCATTCACACTCAAACACACACCAAGGAAAACTGGCAGCACAAGAAAGAGTGAAACGTCGGATGAAAGCTTCTGCCAGCAGAGGAGAAGATGTGAATGTGTCAAAAAAGTGGAGAAAAAGCTAATGTTTGCAATGATAAAAAGACCAGAGCAACTCAACTTCATGCTTCATTTGTTTTAGTTTAAATGTATTGAACATGTTTTCACATTACTGTTATTACACCTTTCTCCTTCTGAAGTTACTGAAATTACATTGATCATGTTAACGGTTGAAAAGTTACACTAAATCAAAGAACATAAACACTGGGGCTCAGGTGTTAAAGAGTTAATTCTGGATGTCTTTAGTGATGTTGAAGGAATTTTGAGAGGCGCTCTGTCTGTGGTTCTTCGGTTGAGTGTTATTTCAAATATGCTAATGCAGCTAACGTGTGGCGGCATTGTACTGTGTTTTTGCTTGTTACTAACAAGGTACTTAGGTGTCAGCGTAGTCACAGTAATATTTGTTTCTGTGGTATCAGTCTGTTCTTTTACATTTTGGAAACAAGGTTGGGAGTTACAGATATGGTGAATATGCTAATGTACGGCTAACTTTAGGATGTCACAAGTTCTAGACTTATTGTAAACACAGGTAATAAAGTTTGAATCACTGTCTTATCTCTGACTCTTATTTTGCTTAATAGGTTCTACACATCTGTGAGCAACGTCTTGTTCTTTGTTTTTGTTACGTCCTGCTGCTGCTGCCTGATGTTTTTTCCATCCAGTCCTTCTGCTCACCTGGCAGGTGTGGCCACTGTCTGTTAATTGCCCCCTGCTGTCTATTTAAGGCAGACAAGGCCACACAAAGCCAGGCAGGAGCAGAGCAGAGCAGCAGGCTGGGTTTTAGTTGGTGTAGTGCTGGTTTGTTTTGGTCTCTTTTTCCCTCTTTGTTCTCAGAAGTCTTACTCTGCTGGGTCTTGATATGTTAGTTTGGGGTTAGACCTTGGTAGTCTTAGTTTGTGGCTTTGTTTATTTGTTTTCTTTAGCTAGTTTTGGTTAGTCAGACATTAGCAGGAGCTGCTGACTCAGACGGTCGACATGGCTGGATCAGCAGTCCATCCATCCATCTTCTTGACCGCTTCTTCCCTTTCGGGGTCGCGGGGGTGCCGGAGCCTATCCCGGCTACTGATCGGCGAAGGCGGGGTTCACCCTGGACAGGTCGCCAGTCTGTCGCAGGGCCTGGATCAGCAGTCTCCATGACTTATTTTATTATTTGGCCAAGGTTCCACTCCCTTTTGGTTTGTCTTTTTAGAGCCAGAACACTCATTGTACTTTTGTTTTCATTTCAGGACACAGGGTTTCCTTTATTTAACAAACTGTTCCTTTTATTTCTTATTGGTGTCCAGTTTTCGATATTGTCCTCTTTTGTGTTGTTCCCGTCCCGCCCCGAGCCGGATTTACCCCCAGGGCATGTACCAGTTTTTAAAATTTGTTTTTCGTTTTTTTTGTAAAGCACTTTAAGTAAAACATTTTTTTTTTTTGAAAAGTGTGATACAAATAAAGTTTGATCTGATTTAATTTACCTTATTGTTCAGTGCGCCATATATATGGCATATGTTCAAAAAGTGACTGTTAATTGTAAACACACCGTATAATCAGATATAGTGTGGAAAATACAGTATTTTACTTTGTTAAACGTTTAGATTCCACTTTCAGTTTAAAAGTTTTACCAAAGTTGAAAAAGTTTTCAAAGTCTGGTTGTAAAACACAGGTTTAATTAAAACTGATTTAAATATTCAAGACAAACTAGTTTTAGATTCCTGGTGTTGTGATCTCAGAGACCAGGACAGCACCAGCACAGGGGTAGAAGAGAAACCAGGGCAGGTGTGACAGGAAGCAGAGGTGGTTAAAGTGTTTTTTTAAATTATTTTACTTCATGCATAGAAGGACAGCACAGGGAGGGGAAAGGGGTGGGGAGAATCCACTGTGCTCGGTTAACGGGGGGTGAGAACTCTGGGACTCGGGGTCAGGGTTCAGATGCCTTACCTCCGGGGTCATTCGGCTAATGGTGGGCAAGTCATACCCAGCATTCAGGAAGTTTGGAGCGTAGACCTGCAGCTGAAAGTCGCTCAGCCATTGGACAACGGCCTCTGAGCTCTACAGGAGAGAAGACAGGGGGGACGTGGTCACTGACACAGTGTCTGCCTCCTCAACAGACACTTTTCATCAGCGGGGTCACGAAAGGTTTTGGAGGGGCTGTTTATAAAGTCGTTATTTTCAATGATCAATCGGAACTGGTCTGGACCCAGAAAGTTAGCCCTGGTGGATCCCATTTGGCTCTGGGGTGATAAGTGGTCTTAATTTGAGAGAATGAAGGACAAGACTTTAGTGAAAAACTTAAGACCATAGAGTGACAATACAAGCTAATTTGTATTTTTTTTAAATAAGATTTTTTTTTTTTGAATAGTTGCTCTTAGTAGCAGAATGCAGTCTGATATAAAGTAGACGGATATTCAGTCTTACAGCAGCCGTCCACGTCTGATGAATAGAAACTACATGAAGCTGCTCCTCATGGTTCTTCTGGTATAAACGAGTATTGGTCAAAGTGTAATCCAGTCACAGATTCTGCAGGTTTTTCCTCTTAAAATCTGAGTTTGGTTGGTAAAATCCATCATAGATACACTTCAACTGTGATAGAGATAATATAAACAAAGAATCTGCGATGAAAACAAGTATTTGGTCAACGAGAGAAGTTCATCTCAATACTCCATAATCTAAACCTGGTTGACAAAGGTCAAAGGTTTCCTGTAGGTCTTCAGCAGGTTTGCGCTGTTGCTGCTATTTTGGTCCATTCCTCCATGCAGATCTTCTCAAAAGCTGTGATGTTTTTGGGACTATTGCTGGGCAACACAGACTTACAGACAGCTTCTTTATTGGATTGAGGTCCAGAAACTAGAACACTCCAGAACCCTGAAATGCTTTTTACGGAACCACTCCCTGATGTGTTTTTGATTATTGTCATGCAGGAAGATTCCGACATTTTTCATGCTCCATATGCTCTCACTTATGGAATGAGATTTTTGACCAAAATTTCCCAGACATTGATCTATTCATCCTCTCTTTGATACAAATCAGTCATCTTGTTCCCTTTGCAGAAAAGTAGCCCCTAATCATGATGTTTCCACCTCCAATGCTTCACAGTGGGTGTGGCGTTCTTTGGCACAATGAGTGGCGTTTCCACCAAAGAAACCCATTCCGTTTTAACCTTCCACCTATCCTAATTCTGCTCTGGTCTCTGGAAAATCTTAGACAGGTCTGGACATGTGCTGGTTCATGCAGGAGGACGTTTGGGGAACTTCTTGGTCAATCCATATCCGCAGGTTCTGAGGCCTTGACGTGAATGTTGGCTGAATCCGAATTGGCTCCCTTCCCCTCTTGCTACTCCATAGGGCTCCAGTTGTTGGGGCATGGGGATAGGTATGAAAGAAATTCGGATTAGTTTGTTGTTCCTCTTCCTTCCTAATTTCAGATCCTGTGGACACTTCTTGGGCTCTGTGCTACAAGGTTCTGATGACACCAAGTTTGTGTTGTAGGTGGTGGTTGAAATCATTTAGGAGTACTGATCTGTCTGTGACTTCTTCTGTGAGGTACTGGATATCTTGTCTTAAGACTTTTCCAGTTGGCTCTTTAGGGTGTCTTCTGTGAAATGACCATTTCAGTAAAAAGCTGGATGCAATCCTTTTCTATAATGTTCTCTGCTCTGAGCATTTTTGGATCAAGTTGTTCTGTCTGGATCACAAGTTGGATTTGAGATGGTTCTCGTAATCTTCCAGTGTCCAAGCAGTGTTCTCCAGTCGTTGTACCAGCTAGACGATAATCTCTCACAAAATTGGAAGAAAAATCTCTGAGTAGATTCTTATTCATCCAGGTAGATTCCTTCAGAGTAGAATATGAAAACGCATTGAACTGGACTATTTTAACTTTTATTATTGAAGATATTTCTCCTCTTCTCTAGTATTTTTTCTCAAACTCTGAAGTGCAGTGGTAAAGTGCTTTTAGGCCTTAGGTTTCTAAGACATGTCTTCTCATACTTTAGGTCAGGAGATTAACAAAAAGTCCAATTGGTTTCAGGTTGTCTAAAGTTCTTTGTCCATGGCTGGGGGGACAGTTAGCTCTCACAGCTTTGTCTGCTACTCTGGGGCAAACCAGTTTGTTGGGTTTCATTGGAGGGATTTAGACATTTGGAAGATTGTACTTGAGCCAACCATTTCTACTATTATTTTTATTTATTTTACAACTCCATTTCTCCTTCTGGATAAGATACAGACTTAACTTTCTTTAAACAAGGGGTTTGTGTCCTTATTTATCAACACCGCTTCCCTGCGGTGTTGATAAATTTCCCTTTGAAATGATTGTTTCTTTACTTCATGTCAAAGAAGAAGTAACAGATTTGTGAGGACAGAATTCTTGTTTGTGATTAAGGAGGTGAGTTCTTATTTTCTGCACTTTTGTACAAATAGGACCTTTGAAAAATCAAACATTGTGATTTCCTGCATTAAATTATTTCCATTCTGTCTCTCACAGTTAAAGTGTATCTGTGATGAACATTACAGACCAAACCCAGCTTTAAAGGTGGAACATCCTGCCTCACTATATGCTAGATCAGGGGTATCAAATTCAAACACACCTTAGGATAAACATTTATCGAACACACTAAACCTACCTTTTTAAAACTTTAAAACAGTAACTTTTTACATAATTATGAACTAGATGTATATCATTACCTGTGATGATGCTAGTGTGAATGCTGTAAGCTGAATTCGGTCGCTGAAAATGCTGAAATTGATATCTGAAAACACTGAAGCTGATAGAGGAAAACACTGAAGCTGATAGCCATCTAAAATATTAGCTAAATGCCAAATTAGCCTAAAAAGCTAAAAACATATACTTGGTTAGTTAAAACAGCTAGCATTTAGTTGTAAAAGCAGCTAAACATCAAAATAGCCTAAAAAAATGAAAAAAAAGCCTAAATTATCCAAAACAGCTAGCCTGTCGCTGAAATATTAGCTTAACTCCAAAATTGCCTAACAAAATTGGAAAAACACAAGAATTAGCCAGAACAGCTAGTATGTAGCTTAACTATTAGCTGAATTTCAAAATAGCCTAAAAGTAGTAAATACAAAATAGTCCAAAAAGCTAGCAGAATGACAATTTTTAAAACTTTAAAAGAAATGAATAATAAAAAGGTAGGAATATTATTCCAGAATAAATCACTTTAAACCTTAAATAATTTTCAATATTTTACTCTCCATAAAAATATATTTTGTCTAAATTATACAAGTTAGAAATGAGCACAAGATAACATCGGGTCATTAATAACAATAAAATAAAATGACCCGGAGGGCCGGATAAAATTACCGTTTTGACTTTGACACATTTGCTAGATGCCTTTATTTGTTCTCCCGTTGTTGTTCACTTCAGGGGTCACCACAGCAAAACGTCTTTCACCAATCTGGACATTTGGTTTTAAGTCAGATTCCCTTCCTGACACATCCCGGTATTTTATCCGTGCTAGGGACCGGCACAGGTAAAAATGCTTCATCTGGTTACCTTTAGTGTTAATTTGATCAAATAAATCAGCTCTACATTAGATCATTTTACATGAATGTTTACAACTCCGGTCAGGGGCGGAGCTAGAACCTTTTATATATGGGGGAGGGAGGGGGCAAAGGAGAAGAGCAGAGTGGACGGCTATTAGAAATGAAAAGATTAAATATACATGTTTCAAACTGTTTTATTATTATTATTAATATTAAAAGAGCAGTTCTATTAGCTGAGGTTCTATAGCTAATGCTTAAAAAAGCTTGTTTTGAGGATTTCTCAACAGAATCAGCGAATTTATGTTATCGTGTAAGAACTTTACTGTTGTAAATTGATGCATTTTGGTTCAAAGCTGCTTTTTTGGAATTACTTTAATTGTGTAAATGGTTGTTACTTTAGTCAAAATAATGTAAACATTGGAGCTGGGATTGAATTGAGTCAAATCTACACCAATCTACCCCGGCGTTGGTGCTACTCTTTTCTCCGTCATCTTCCTCTCCTTCATGATGTCTGCTTCTCCATCTTTGAACACGTCCCTCGTGGGGGAAGGATCAGAGGACAGTCCAGTGAGGAATCCGGACTCCACAGTGGCTAACAGATGGTCATTAGACCATGCTTTACATAGCAGCACACACATAAACTGCAGGCACTCTCATCATGACCACCTGCCGTTCAAAGATGCTCTGCGGTGAATCGATCTCAACGTTCAAATCCAAAGCTCGATTTACGTTTTTTCCTAAATGTCATTTTATTGTGAAGGATTTTAAGAGAAGATTTGACATCTTTGCCATGCTGGGATCGTACTCCCACACCCCAACACACCTGGAGTGAGATTGTGGTTTTTGAGATCTAACCCAGAGGAAAGAAATAAGTAAGAAGCTGCAATGGAGGAAGAGAAGCTGCAACCAAAAGGAGTGGGTGATGAGGAAAAGAAGTCTCAAAAATGAAAAACGGACAGCATACTCTCTCTCTGCTGGCTGCACAGGAATCACCAAACCCAGTCACACACTCACCGTGTCGTGGCTGCATCCAAACACTCGCAGCACGGACGAAGCCAGCTGTGAGAGGAACCGCTGGGACATCATTGTGTGTGTGTGATTGTGTGTGTGGTTAAGAGAGGCTGAGCAAATACATTCTCTTTCGATGGAGGCGACTGTGTGCACGAGAGGAGCGCTTTTACACTCAGTCTGAGGGTAGAGGGACCGTCCTACCTTCCCGTCCCCTGGGCCCTCCCCCTTCCTGGTTGCCGTGGCATCATAAGGCGGCGCTTCGTGCAGCGGACAACCCGATTGGCTCGATGTCCGAGTGGAGGCTGTTCGGAAAACACCATTGGTCACTTTGGCAGATCAACAGATCAGTTGAGTCAGATTGTCTGAACCCTCTCAGATGATTTCTGCTCCGTCTCTATCAGCGCTCTGACCGACAGCCAATCACACGTTTGCTTTCTGAGAGACTAAAACACAGTGAGCCAATCACACCCTTCTGCGCCTCCTCCCACATCTCCTGCTTTACCATCTGTCTGCAGAACCAGCCAAGATCGGTGTGTGAAAAACTCACCACCACACTTTTTAAAGTTGACTCATACTTTTCAAATTGTCTTTTTTTCCAACCTGTTTTTATCTTTTAAAAAACCAAGCAGCTCGATGTTCCACCTGTCTTACCTGCAGGCTGGTCCACAGACATGGACTGTTCCATCAGATGCTCCTTGGCTTTGGCCGACTGCGACAACACCGTGGCCAGAAGCTGAAATGACACGAAGTTGGATTTCCATGAGTATTTTCATTTACTCTTTTGTAGTGATTTGGTACAACATAAATAACTGAGAAACAGAGAATTCAAGCTCCAAACAAATGTCTCTTACTGAGCTGTTGCAGTGGAGCATGAGAGTAAGTGTGATAAAAATCTACACAAGTGTGTGCACAACAGTGATCTGAACAGGTGAGACACCATATCAACAGCTGGTTTGTGTGTCTGTAGAAAGTCAAGGCCCGGGGGCCGGATCAGGCCCGGGGGCCGGATCAGGCCCTCCGGGTAATTTTATTTTATTGTTATCAATGGCCCGATGTTATCTTGTGCTTATTTCTAACTTGTATAATTTTTACATAATATATTTTTATGGAGAGTAAAATATTGAAAGTTATTTAAGGTTTAAGTTGATTTATTCTGGAATAATATTCCTGTCTTTTATTATTCATAATTATGTTAAAAAATTACAGTTTTAACATTTTTAAAAATTGGAATACTGCTAGCTTTTTGGGACTATTTTGGCATTTACTAAGATATTTTAGGCATTTTTGGAGTATAGCTAACATTTCAGCTACATGCTAGCTGTTTTAATTTAGGCTTTTCTTTTTAAGTTTTTGAGGCTGTTTTGGAGTTTAGCTAATAGCTACATGCAGCTGTTTTGGCTAATTTGGGCTTTTTTCTAATTTTTGTGGCTATTTGGAAGTTAAGCTATTTTTCAGCAACATGCTAGCTGTTTTTTGTTTGTTTTTTTAGGCTAATTTGGCATTTAGCTAATATTTTAGCTGGCTATCAGCTTCAGGGTTATTTAGCTATTAGCTTCAGTGTTTTCAGCTATCAATTTCAGCATCTTCTGCTATCAGCACTAGCATCTTCAGCAACCAAATTCAGCTTACAGCATTCACACGAGCATTATTGCAGGTAATGTTATATATCTAGTTCATAAATATGTAAAAAAGTTACAGTTTTAAAGTTTTAAAAATTTTGTTTTTAGTGTCTTCAATAAATGTTTATCCTGTTCGGCCCGCGACCTAAAGTGTGTTTAGGATTTTGGCCTCTTGTGTGATTGAGTTTGACACCCCTGATGTAGAAAGACCCAACTCTTTTGATAAACATTTGACACTAATGATGATAAATCTCCAGCAACTTGTTACTTTTTTGTTATGATCTGGGTGAATACACCTAAAAATATGTTTTGGTCTCATGGCTCTAATATTTCTCTTGTCATATATCAGATGATTTAACATGAAATAATCATGAAATTAAATCAATTATAACATTTCTCTTTTTTTAAAAAGCAGGGGATATCGACTAACTCCAGAGATCCCATGGTGTCAAATGTGGCCGCAGTTTTTTATTCTTCTAAAATATATTTATTCTTTTATGTCATTTAAAAAAAATGTTTTCTTTAGTTTAATGAATAAGTGAACAAGAAAACAAACACAAAACTAGTTGCATTAACTTTAAAAACCCATAAGTAAATTGTTCTTGGGTTTTCTAGGGTTAAAAATGAAAAACATGTTGTTCCAGCACATTTATAGAAATGACAAACATAAAAAATCCTTACAATTGGAACAAGCATTTTTCTTATTCTCCTAAAAAGCTTACAGGTTTGTAATTTCTCTTTTTTTCAAATTGATTTAGGTGTGACATAAAGTTTAGAAAACCTGTTAAGTTTTACTATGATTGTACAAAACAAAAACCTTGAGACATCCACTGATGGTGCAGAGATGTTTAGTGACAGTGAAACAAACTTGTGTCTGGGTGAGATGTTAGTGATGTGTACTTCCAAGTGAAAATTGAATGGAAAAATATGGTTACTCGTTCCAAGTTATCTTAAATGATATTAACCTTAAACTGTCAAAAATGTGCTCCAAGATCAAATGTGTTAAGGCTGTAACAGTTTGGTGAATGTAGGACCAAAACGTTTTAGAAAAATCCTAAAACAAACACACAAAAAAAACATTCTTTTGTGCCAATCCTGACAGCTTCACCAACACCAATACAACAAAAATCTGTTGGAAATGTATTTTTTGGTTAGTTTTTCTCTATTTGCATTCATTTCTGCCTTCAGCTGTAATTTCTACAACCTTTTCTCAGTGTAGTTCACTGATTTTCCTCCCGCAATAAATTAGTTATTATTTATTTATTAATTATGTTTTAGGGGTGTAACGATTTCTTATCATTCAATTTCGATAATCGATTTCTATGCCTACGATCCAACCAGATTGATCCGTCTGAAACAGAATCAAATCTATCTATACCATTGAAAATTGTTTCAAAATAAATAGAATAGATTTTTTTGACAAATCAAACAGAATTTACAAAGTGATGTGACCATAGAGTGAGGTTGAATGTTCTAATAATCATTATTCTGATGTGGAAAAAGAACTGAACTTTATCAAACTAAAATGTGAATGGATTTGACATTCATTCTTGTTTACTTATTTGTTTTTACACATATTTTATTTATTATCTTAAAGAAAAAAATGCAAAACTTCAGCTGCACTGTTCACTACCAGGTATTTATCTCTGAGTCACACTGGTGGAAGTTTGGAATAAAGATGTCCTGGATCGATTTTAGGTCGGTGAGTCGGATCCAATTGGATTTTTCACAATAAACCAACATTGATGATGAATCAGATTAGCAACCACAAATTATGACATGGATCGAATTGTTGTTAAAATGAATCGTTACACTCAAATTAGATCCCTGGTAGTTTTATGAGACCAAAGGTGATGTTACATGTAATTCCAGCAGGTTCTGAAGCTGAGGAAAGCAGCGTTGCACGGACATGCAACATTTTAAAGTCGTGAAGTCTTTGTGTAATTAAGTAACATAAACGACGTGGAGAAAAGCAGCTTTTCAAAACTTGACTTTATGTTTACGTTGGACACATGGTGTGAAGCTGCTTTCTCCATCACAGTCAGCTGATTTAACACGATTAGGTAAACACTTCACTACTGTAAAGTGCTCCATACCATCCAACACATTCTCATCTCCAACTCGTCACATATTGACGTTTGGTTAAGGACCCCTCCGCGTCACTTTTTCATGTTTTGGGTGTCTCCAACACAGTAATTTTTGACATATTGGCTGTTCGTAAAATCCTAAGTCAGCAACTCTCAGAACGCAGTAACGGATGCAGTACCAGTACCCTAGCTTTAACCCGGTACTGGTTCGAGTCCTGTACAGCGTCCGGTTTGCGCCTGGCACCGCGTCTGGTACAGGTTTGGGTCAGTACCGCAACTAGTCTGGTGTCGGGTTGAGGCAGGGTTCTGCAACCTTTAACGCTAAAAGAACCATTTGGTCTAGTTTCTTAAAGACCAGAATCAAACAAGAGCTGCAAAGTCCCACTTAGTGATAAATGCACAATATTTATGCTTTTTTGGCAACTAAGCACTTATTTATAAATTTAGTTTTTAAATATTGCAATAATTGAGTTACATCAGTGAATACATATTTCTACATATAACAGTTGTAACTTATTTTAGTCTTGACAGCAGCGCACACGAGTTGCGAATAAAACCCACCCCCTGTCAAAAAGCTCCTCCTGCTGCAGCAGCTTTACTTGAAAAAGGAAGACAGTCAAACATGATGTTTTTCTCATTAGGATTTTGGTGTGCTTCTTTTCCTTTTAATCTTAAAAATAAACATTTTAGTAGAATCTATTTATTAAAAAAAAAAGCTCAAAACATTTAAAATAACCTGAGATTTTTATTGAACACCCACAACTCTAAATCATTTTCTATCATTTTAAACCACTTTTGCTCAAAACGTTAACCACTTTAGTACAATTCAACCAAATAAAAAAACTTTTAGAGACTTTTATGTGACTAACTATAAATTAAAAGCACAAATTTAAAGAACATTTCTACATCATTTTTGACAGTAAATTAAAGATTTTTTGCTTAGATGCTTAAGATGTTAAAAATCTAAACAGAAATGATAAAACTTAAAAAACTAATCTATTATTTATTCAATTGTTAGCATGTTTCATTAAAGTTAGAGAGATAAAATAAAGAGCCACATGTGGCTCCAAAGCCTCAGGCTGCAGACCCCTGGGTTAGGGTACTGGTATGTGGTACTGGACCGGTTCTGGTTCGCAGCCCGGAGGCTGGGGACCCGTGATTTCATGGGAACAGCCAGTATGTCAAAAAATGACGAGTTGGAGACACCCAAAACATCAAAAAGTGACGAGGGGTCCTTATTCATACGTCAATACGTGCGGACTAGGGAGTGAGAATGTGTTGTACCAGCAGAATTTGTAGTAATTACGTCAATTTTGAAATTTTTGTTAGTTCAAAGAGCTCTAGTGTTAAAGTGTTAAAGAGCAAACAATAACTGTTCTTCAATAAGTAAAACGTGATTTTTGATTCTTCCCTTTTCACGCGCTCACATTTATACATTTTTAGCTGGATCGACCTCACTTTAAGAGACAAATAGCACCATAAAACGACACCAAGTGATGCTAAGACTGTAGTTAGGTGGGTTTTCAGTTTGTGTGGTACCTTAACACCCTCTGCTTGAGCGTGGAGAATGTGTGGAGCGCTGCCGGCGCTCTGACCGCTGCCCGAAGACCTCAAGCTGGTCACACTTCCAGAGCTTCCCACGCTGCTGCGGTCTCCACCTGTATCAAGCAGACACACACAACCACCCAACAACATCCACATGCAGCCACAGGCCATCCATCCACCCAAACAATATGTGCGTTTTTTGTCAAAACAACAGTACATCCAGTCACACAGACACACAAACACACACACACAGCGGTTTAGCTGATTTCCAATAGAAGACTGTGAAAACTCTCCACTGAAATGCACTGGGCAGCGTGTGAATGGATGGACAGGACGGAGAGACAATCTGACGGACGACTGAAGGACGAACTCAAGAGTGGAGTAAAGACATGCCGCTCACTTCTGCATTCATTACACAACAACCCTTTCCTCCTCAGCTCCCCCACATGAAACATCCCAGTAAAACCAGTTGCAAGTCACACACGCACACAGACTGTAGACCGATGCGGATGCCTGCAGCCTACACATGAGGCTACTGAGTTCAGCTGGGTTCAGATGAGGGATAAGCATAACATGGGAGGCTGTCAGGAGCAGGTCAAAGAGTATCTGAGAGCCCTCAGACATAAACTGGCTCAAAGCAGCACATCGGCAGGTTCTGCTCGCTATCCCACAGGCACGGAGGTGCCGGGCGGAACAGATTTTGCCTGCAGACGTCAGATACTGTTTGGCCCCTGGTCAGACTCTAAGGAGTCAGCGGTCGAGGGCTCAGCGCAGCGCAGCTTAGTTACCTGCCACGGGCTTGCGCAGAACCCAGATTTCTTCATTGGAGCCTCCATGGGGCCCGCTGGATGGAGTGGGAGAACTGTGAGGACTTGCCTCTGAGCCTCGACAACCTTCAACACAGAACACCACCATTAACGCTCGCCTACCCTAAACTGACCCCGAGGAGCTGCTGTCCCATTGGAGACGGGGCCCAAAGAAGAAGATTCTGCCTCCTGAAGGGGCCGTTTGCTTTTGTCCACACTTGTGCTCGTGTTTCAGAGTTTACATTTCTCTACCACCAAAGACGGCCACACATGGTACTTTCCTGTAGCTGATCTGGCCTGCAAATAGTTTTATAGTTAAGCCACGTTCTAGTAGTTATTTAGTTGCATCAAGCGAGTTGTTTTTCAGCGTACTATAACAGCTCACAAGCGTTAGAAACAAAAAATGATTGAAAAAAAGCACAAATTAGCATCAAATATTTGTATAGTACACAGAACTAACAACATATTTCCAAAATGTCAGGATTTCTATTTCTGTTTTTAGCCAGCAATAATTTCAAGAATTAGCAATCCAGATCAAGCTAGCCACAAAAAAGACCTGCTTACAACCTATACACAAGAAAACTGCAATATTATCGGAAAATACTTTGGTAGATTTGGGGAAAACTCCTGTTACTGTTTGATTTGTCATGTCCCAGTGAGATACAACTTTGATAAACACACAAACATAATATTGTAGATTAATATATTAACGCTTAAAAAATCCACAGTTTGCTAACAAATACTAGTGGACATGAGGTGCTAACGCTAAAGCACGTGTAACTGTCTAGCGCTTCCTCAAAGTTTCCATCAAAGTGTCTGCTTCTCTTTAAACAGCAGTTCCGTGAGCTCTGCTCTGCAGAGAGTAACATGCTAACAGTTGCAAAGCACTCACAAAAATCGTGGAACACAACATATTAAAGCTATTATCTTCATGCGGGAGGACTGTATCCCTCCATTTGGAGGGTCGGATTTAAAAAATACATTTCCTGGACAGACTCACACTTAAACTCTCCCTTCAAAGGAGAGGAAGGGAGAGGGGAAGAATTCAGATTTGGAGCTTATCTGAAAGCACTTTTAAACAAATACATGAACAGGCTACTATAAAAAAATATTTTTATGTGCTTTTTTTCAGCATTTTTTTAAATAAGAAAACGCTAATTTTCTTCTCTCAAACACAGTTCAAGTGGGTCTAGTCACACCGGGGTCTGTAGTCAGACGTCTCAGGAAATACTTGCCCTTACTTTGTTTGAGAAGAGGATTCATTTTCAAAACGTGCCTGATATTCCACACTTCCTAAGACTGGAATTGTGAAATACCAGGCAGTAATGAAGAATGGAAAACTATAAAATGCAGACAGGGCCCACTGGGGAGGAGAGAAATGATAAAAGACGGTTTATCAACCTTAAAAGAGACTGAACTTTTCTATCTTCATACATTCTCTCCATCTCATCCTCGCAAACACACACAGAAAAATACAGCTTATAGATAAATGAAAACGTAGCACATAAATTCATTTATTTGACCATACCTGTGTATATACACATATATACCATAATGTACATACACACACATATATAATACATCCATAAGTGTGTGATTATATATGTAAAGCATTGCAATGGGACTGCTGTAGTGCATTTGGAGAGCGTCATAAACCATTAAAAACATCTAGGGAGGGTTTGTTAATGGTTTATATGTGGGGTATGCAGTGCTCCAGAGAAACAATCAACAATTTCCTTTGCTTTCATGTGACAACACAGCTCCTTCTTGTGGCCATTTTACTTCCCTCCATGCAGACAAAGGAAAAAGACCTCCTCTACCCTTTAAACCCACTAATTAGTAAAATGATGCACCATTTAGGACATCTTGTCATTAATGGATTAGAACTTTCTTAGATTTTAGTGTTGAAGGTCAGCAAATCTGTCTGAAAGGGTTCAGTCTCCTGGAGGTGACAAAACGGCGTCCACAGAAGGCGCTTGTTGACAGATAAGCTTACCTTACCGTCAAAATCCTTAAACCTGGCATTTCACAGGTTATAACACGCTTTACTTTATTTATTTGGGATAATGTTTTGTCTAGTATTTTGCACTTTTAACTTAGATATAAAATATCTGTTTGGAAAAAAATAGAACATTCAAAATGCACTTTAAAAACTTTTTGCAAATCTATTAACCTTAAATTTCAATGACCTAACTCTACAGTGTTAAACTGATGGCTTTCTCGTTGTGTTTCGTGTGACTGCTACAGCTTCTACCTCTCTCCTCTCATGACAAACAAGTTTTGGTCTGAGGTCAGGCGGGTTAAAGCAACGTTAAACAGATCAGATACGATGGCACCACAAGACAAGGACAGGACGAGAAACACCGTCTAAGGCAGAGGAGTGTATGTGGTATATCAGTGGGAAAATAGGAAGGGTCGTCATGGCCGCTGCAACGGGGATGATGAACAGAGAAACAGGAAAAAAATAATAAAGGAAAGAGAAATGGGGAATAAATGAAAAGAAAGAGAAATGTGAAGGAAATTGGGATATACCACAAATAAACCAAATACAAGTCTGAGAGGACATTTTGATCTCACTGGGTTATCTAATTTAGGCTGATAGTAACAGTTAGTTTTATCAAGTACAGCGTTACTTATAACATAACACTAAAAGGCTCTACTGTGTGTTTTTTTTTTTTTGTGTGCTGCAGCTGTAGTTCACAGGTGTCAAACTCAATTGCACAAGAAGCCAAAATCCTAAACACACCTTAGGTCACGGGCCGAACTGGATAAACATTTATTGAACACTAAAAATACATTTTTAAAACTGTAAAACTGTGACTTTTAAGCCTAATTATGAAATAGATATATAGCATTACCTGTGATAAAATGAAATCACTGAAGCTAATAGCTGAAAACGCTGAAGCTAATAACCAGCTAAATTATTAGCTATATCCCAAATTAGTCAAAACAGCTAGCATGCAGCTGAAAAATAGCTAAACTTCAAAGTTTCCTAAAAAACTGGAAAAAAAGCCTAAATTAGCCAAAACAATTAGTGTCTAAATATTAGTCTAAGTCGAAAACAGCCTAAAGAAGTACAAAAAAGCCTAAATTTACTTTAAAAAAAAAAGCTATCATGTAGCTGAAATATTAGCTAAACTCTAAAATAGCCGAAAAAACTGAAACAAAAGCTTAAATTAGCATTAACACCAAGCATGTAGCTGAAATTTTAGGTAAATGCCAAAATAGCCTAAAAAATCTTAGTAAATGCAAAAATAGTCCAAAAAGCTAGCAGAATAGTCAATTTTTAAGAGTTTAAAGCTTTTTAACATAATTATGAATCATAAAAAGTCAGGAATATTATTCCAGAATAAATCAACTTACACCTTAAATAACTTTCAATATTTTACTCTCTATAAAATTATACATGTTAGAAATAAGCTCAAGATAACATCATACCATTAATAACAATAAATAAAATGATCTGGAGGGCCGGATAGAATAACCCGAAGGGGCGGCCCCTGGGCCTTGACTTTAACAAATGCTGCAGCTGATGTAGCATGTTTAAAGGTGTTTATCTAAATTGAGCAAAAACTCCAGATCAGGTCTTTAAACAATACTTCAAAAGGCAAAACAGTTCATCCTTTTACACTGGAGCTTTTGCGTCATTGTTTCCAACCTTGTGGAATAGCGTAACTCTTTAGCCGCTGACGAAATTAACGTTAGTCCATCGTACTCGTGGATTTGGGGTTTTTGCGGATCTCTTTGGTCCCTAACCCCCTGAATAAGAGGGAACACCGTTTTAAAGAGCGTGTATTATATATGTGGTGCTGGCGACACCTCAGGTGTTAAAGGCTTTAATAAGAAGTAGAAAAATGATCATCTTTAAAGGCAAATCTACCAAATCGATCTATCAATTTCTTTCGATTGAAAGCACAATGTTCAATGTTATAACGATATTAGAGAACTCATCCAAACACTTTAGTGTGACATTGATGCAATAAGTAATTAGTAGCTCACCTGACTTAGTTATAAGGTTAAATAGGTTTAATAAGCCACAGTGCATCATTATTACTATTTCTGATTGACTGCAGCACTCAAAAGACAAAGAACAACATTCTATTTGATAACTGACTGTTACGTTTAGAGATTTCACCCCTGAAACACTGAGATTTATTTATTTATTTTACTAAATTTGTCAAGGTAAACACGCACCGCATTACAGGATTTAGAATAAAGTAACTCCTAACCGTATTTTCTTTGGGTTGATTGACTCTCACTAATGAGAATGTCAACAGAAAGTGTGGAAGAAAAACAATGTTAGACATAATGAAGAACATATATCCTTACATAAATTATGAAACAGAATAGAAAACTTTAAAGGATACCTTCTTGGGACAACTTATTCTGACACTAATTAGAATTTTACGTGATCAATTAAAGTTGACAAAAATAGATTTAAAAAAAAAGTGAGAAGGGATCCCTTGAAGCTTTGCTTATAACACTAATAATAATAATAATAATAATAATAATAATAATAATAATAATAATAATGAAAAGTGGGTGTGTACCTGGGGCAGTGGGTGTGTCTCCCTGTGGAGTTGTCACGGGCGACCTGTTATAGCCAAAGGAAGTGAAAAGTGGAAGCAGTGGCTGATGGGAATGTGGTGGAGGAGGAGGCGGTGGAGGCAGGATATGGATCTGATGAAACGTGGTGTCGTTGCCGTTGACAACCGCGTTGGCAGGGGCAACCGTCGCCGGGGGAACCAGCGGTATCTTTTGAAACTGTTGAGTGCAAATGACTTTGCTGGCCAAACCTAGATAACACCCACCGCGACGACACACGGAGACACACACACAACCAGCCGACAGTGAACCACCGGCACGAAACAGCCAAACAACAGAACACAGAGTTACACGTAAGAAAAAGGAGGGGAAAAAGGAAAATTAAAAACAGACTGAAGTAACAGAGTGACACAAAATGAAAGGGAGGAGCCATGCAATGAGGAGGAGGTGGGAGGAGTCATGGGTGGGGACAGATAGGGGTGATGCTAACTTCAATTTAAGCTAGCAGGCTCAAAACCAAAATCTACTCATTACAGGGGAAACCTTGTAGCTTTAAAAACATGAAGAACTTATTATTTTTTTATTTTAAAAACATTCAAAGGGGATTTTTGTTCATGCAGTTTGCCAGCAGCTCTCTACTATATGTGTGTTATGGCTGAGGATGTATGTTTCATTTCTTTTGTCTTCTGCTGCAGAGGAAGTTTTTCTGTCTTTCCTTGTTTTTCCCCCCTCCTGGTGGCAGATTGGTGCCCAAATTGTTCAGCGCACCTGATTGGATGAGGGCCTCCAGCAGCAGCATTCAAATACAGCCACATCATCTGTTTAGGTCATGAGCGTGAGGGGCTGTAAGCTAGTGGGAGAGCGTATAAACAGATAGGTCAATTATGGGTGACCGGAAGAGGGGGCGGGGTTGCTCTGCACAAACAGTCAAGCCCACAACTCTGTGGAGAATTTCTAATAAACTCCTGCCGCTCTGCAGAAACTATGTCCTGAATAGTGATGCAGATTTTTTAAGATTCTGGCCAATGAAAAGACGACTAGGAAGGATTTCAGAATAAAAAGGAGGATCAGTGGGACTTTAAAGTTGTTGTATAAAACGTTTAGGATCAAAAACTGTCTGAGGATAGAAATATTAAACATTGAGCGTCTTCTGGCAGTAACAGCTGCTGTAGCCTCCAGATCGGTTTTCCTGCATGCAGGAGGCAGAGGGGGGGCTCCAGCTGTGCTTTTGCTGCTTTAACAGCTGCTGTTCTGGATTATGCTGAGCAGAGCCCAGAGCGCTCATGACGGCAGAACTCTGATCGGGGAGGAGGAGGAGGAGGAGGAGGAGGAGGCTGGTGATGGGGCTGTCAGAGGTGAGTGACGACCGCCACAGAGATACAAGCCAACAGACATAGACCGGCAGAAATGTACAATGTACAGCAACTGACAGACAGATGGACAAACAGAACGAGCTGTCATGTTAAAGTGACCGGAGCGTTAAACACAGACGCCTCTTTATGCTCTTTGTGTTCGCTGGTTTACCGGATGAACCTGAACGCTCAGCTCAGAGGAGTCTGATGCTTCTGGAGAGAGGAGCTTCAAACATGGACCGAGAAGCTGGAAATCATATCCAGTCAGCAGGGGAAGTTTGTGTTCAAGATAAAGAGTTTATATCTTTTGGTATTACTCTAAAAATATGCTGTGCAATTTCTGTTACATTACTTATACCCACGGTGCAATTCTTCTTCCTCCTTATTTTTCTTTTGTCTCTGCACTAAAACTTTGTAAATATGTAAATTGCCTAATTTTTCACATGTTTTACTGCCTGACCCCCCTTTTTATCTGTAATACAAACAAAGGACTTTTTTATCTTATCTACTCATCGATAATAATGTTGTTTTTAAGGCTTTTTAATACAGAATTGTCAGAAGTTTGTTAGTTACTTTAGTGTGAGAAAGAAGAAAATGAGCTTCCCTTTAGATTTGTGAATGGACGTTTGTTTGCAATGACTTCCATGTGACTGTACACTTCATGTGAGTGGAAATCTGTATATTTCTCCCTAATGGGACAAAAATTAAAGATAAACATCTCGGTGAAGAACTAAAAGTCTCAATTCTGTTTAACCCTCTGGAGCCTAGAGCCTAAAACTCCCTTTTTGTCTACTTTTGAATCTGTATTTTCAGTTTGAAAGACTACCTGCTTCTTGTTTGGTATCGTTTTAATCAGTACAACCTCTCCCATGTGACACTACCTTTATTTTGTCATGTTTCCATGTTATATTAACACACAAAAACCTAAATTATACAAAAACAGAAAATTCCGTCTAGAAGAATGGGATTCATTTTGCTGTGGAAACCCAAAAAAATTTTTAACAAACCGTTTTTACAACATAGAATGAAAGTTTCTAGAAGTAAATACAATTTTCAGTTGTTTCCTAGTTTTATCTCCATCAGAGTCGCACTGAAAGCTGTTTTCTAACTTGAAATTGTTAAATATTTTTTTTTAGCATCCTCTTTGGTTTTGGCTTTTAAAATAAAGACAACTAAGATCTGAAGCAGAGCAGGGCATGCTTGTTTGGCCCAAACTAAACTTTAGGTAAAGGTTTTAACTAAACTAACATCTAAACTAACATTTAAGTTAGTTGTAAGATTAATTGAGGAAAAGAGACGTCTGGTGTGGTTGAAATGTGGATTAAAAATCATTTTACATGATTCAAATGTCTCCTGAAAATAACCCAAGTAAATACAAAATGATCCTAAATCATTTTTAGTTTAGGGAGTTTTTAGGAGAAAAGTCATAGAAATGGGATCAGTGCAGGAGTTCAAAGAAGAAACCACAACCAAAGAAATCCAAACACTTGTCTTGTTTAAGATATTTGATCATTTCCAACATCTTTGTGAAACTCTGGACCAGTCAAAAGGAAAGATGAACACAATAGGTCAGGGGTCTGCAACCGTTAACAGTAAAAGAGCCAGTCAGGCTGGATTTCTACTGGAAGCCCAAAACTCTTGTTTTCACACTGGTTTGCTTTCATTACAATGTATGTTTTAATGATAAGTATGAATTATGCTTCTTTTGTGGCATGAACAAAAACAGAAAAATTAAAATAAACCAGCATTTTATCAACGTGTAAAATTATTTTTTCATCTGACAGAAGCTCGAACCCTTTCCTTTCAAAATAAGACGCCTTGTGCCAGACCGAATCATCCCAGTGCAGCTCTGGACAATATTTGCTTTAAACTCATAAAAGATCAGACTTCTTACCAAAGTTTTGTTTAGTATTTGAAATCTGTGTATTCTGGAGGAGGCATTGACCAAACGAGACCTCTTCAAGTCATCAGGGATGTCAAAAGCTTCACATAGTTTATCTTTCAGGTGCACCTCAGCTATAAATCTATAAACTTAACTCATCTAAATTAAATAAATGCTAATTCAGTCATCTTTACTAGAGAAAATACTATTATTTTGTTTTTCTTTAGCCAGAGAGCCACTATGGAGAGATAAGCAGGTTGCAGATCCCTGACATAGAAAATGTCCGTAGTCTGTATTGTCAGTAGATGTACTTTTGCTCTGAAATGCAGAATGATGTTGGACTTTAAGTTTGTGAACAAAACGAAGCCGAAAGAGTGCTGTTACTGTCACTGGAAGTAAACAAATCTTCGGTTTTCCAAATAAAACTAGTAAGAGATTTTTTTTGTTCAGAAACTGAGACTGAAGTTCTGCTCACTGACATCAATTCTGAAAATAAAGAATTTGCTTTAACATCGGAGCTTTAGCTCTAGTGTTTGCATTCTTTTGGTTATGGTAACTCTTCAACAGTTGACTCAATTAATGAAACTCCAGCGGATTCTGAAGCGGAGAAACGCAGCGTCGCACTGATATGCTGCTCTGCTGTAATCAACGTGAATCCGCTGATTCTGATGCAGGAAAAAACAACTTTTTTCATGCGGGCTCTGCATCAATGTGTAATGCTTAGAGAAAAGATCAAAAGAAAACAATTGTATTGTTTATGCTTTATATGTTCTTTATGTTACTGCTGAACTTACCCAAAAGGTTGACAAAAAAAAGTGTTTAAAATGACCAACACCATTTCTAAATCTTTGCGTTTTTATCAGTTTTGTTGATTCTAAATTCCTGTTCTGAATGAAGGTATAAATGATGGTAATTTAAAACAAATAATTTACATTTTCATACATCCAATAAAAAGACAGAAAAAGCAACAAACTTTATATTTAAAAGAATCCTGGTTTGATTGGTCAAGCTGAGCAACGATCCACAGCCCTAGAAACAGCGGTATGACCTTAAAAAGGCGGCTAGTTCATGGTGAAACAAAACGAAAAGCCATGATTTGGTAAATTAAAATGTTAAAGTAAAACTCAAAAGTTTTTTTTAAATCATCTAAAGTTTGAAAATAGTTAAACTGTTTTACCCTGGAAACATCAGAGGTTAGCATTAGGGTGTAAATACGTTTTAATGTTGTCAGAAAGGTATTATTTTAGTGTCAGCATTTCAAATGCATGTTTTGTGTTTACCTGGGTTATTTTCTGCATATTTTTACATTTTTTTTGATAACTTTAATCCCATAAGTCAGTGTGAAGGAAAAAAAGTTTTTTCATCTGACACATCATTCTGGATCAGTGTTGAGGTGAACCTGGGGACATTAAATCTATAAAAAAACATTTTCTCAAGATAACCGTTTGATGGTTCTCAGTGGTTGTATTTTGTTACAGTCTCTCCTACAGTTTTTTTGTTTTTGTGTGAATCTTTGTATATTTTTGGGGTTGCGAGGAGGTCAGAGGGTTGTGCGTCCACTGTCACATGTAAGATGGCTTTGATTCACGCTAGTTGTGTTAGGAAGTGTGACATCCTTCAGCCGGTGATCTTCTTTCTGCAACGCCACGCCCATGCCTGCCATGACTCACGCACGCTCCCATGCGCACAAAGCCCCGCCCACTCACCGGTGCGCTTGCTGATGACCTCCACCAGGGTGGAGGGGAAGTAGCCGACTCGGTCGTTTCCTGTCCGGTTGTCGTGGATGCAGCCCTTCCAGCGCCCATCGGGGTGCTGCTCCAGAACCTGTCAGGCAAACACGGTCATGTCAACAAACTTTACCATTATTTGTGTTTTTTTTGTAAATTGTGAATCCTTTTTTTCAGTGAAGTCAAAGAGCTCTGCTTCCCTTCAGTTCTGCTGTAATAATTACCCACGGCTGATAAATATTCATAAAATGAGACACACCTTAGTGCCATGGAATGACTTCATCCATATTTAACGGTAAAGGAGTAAAACTGGCCTGCAGGAAGTGTTGTCATAGATATGTTGACGAGGCAGACGGGTTTTTTTTTTCTTTCATGTTTTTATCTTGTTTCGCCACTTTAAAAACGTTGTGAGCTGCAGAAAACCAGCCGTGACAAATGAGGAGAACGTGACGCTCCTCTGGGTTTCACTGGGGGGTTTAGTGCAGACGCTGACGTGAAAACGCTGCTGCGCTCATGAAAAATTTACACAACCAGATGGAAAAAAACTTTGATGTGAAACCCAAATCAAAAAACACAATAAATCTGTTCTTATTTTACAGTATTTTTACAGACAACAGCCAAATATGACAATTAATAACCAGAAAAACTGACAGTTTTGCTCCTGATTTTAAAAAAGAAAATAAAGTTTTAGGATTCAGAAAAATGTGTTTTTGTCTGGATAAAATGTTGGTTCTCCTCTGTTAAAGATAGATAGCTCCTCTGTGTCACTAAATGAATGTAAAGGTCTAAAGCAACAAAACATCAAGCGACAAATGTGTCCTCTAGCATTGTACACCTTTAAACCTGTAACCATGGCGACACTGAATATGGACCACAGAAAGAGAACACAGGTGTCCCAGGAGATCAGAAAGAGAATCTCAGACCAGCGTGTTTAAGTTCTCCCTTCAGTCACCAGCAGTACTGTTATTAAGTTTGTGGATGACACAAATGTGGTGGGGCTGATCACTGGAGAGGATGAGTTGTCCACGCTGGCTGGATCGTAGAAGGCCAACAACCTCATCCTAAACAGACCAAAGAAGTCATCCTGGACTTCAGGGGGTGCAGAGAAGACATCTCCTCTCCTCCTCGACAGTGGATGTGTGGATAATAAGGATAGTATCACTAGAGATGACATGCAGGCTTTTTACTGTTGTCCGCGATATGTAAAGAGCAACTCCATATTGGAATAGTATAAAAACAATAAGACATGGTTTAACAGAAACGAGCTGCTAAACCAAACGAAAAGACTGATTATTCCCAGTTCATGGTAATAATGTTTTTGTACAAAGTGCAACAAATGAACTACATTTCAAACTTTTAAAAAAATAAATAGGTTAGAATATAGGAAACACAATGCATACCTGGTGCATAGTAGTGATTGTATTCAAATCTACACACAGACTGAGATTTACACAAACACTTAGACTCCTCGATCCATGTTTAGAAACATGTCGGTGGGTAGCCTACATCGCTATAGACCGCTAGCGCGTGTTATAAGTGAGCCAGTCCACGCCCAAATCAGCGTGACATGGTCTGAGCCGACTGAGATGTTTTCTAGAGGTTCTCCTTTATCAGCTGACAGCAATAATTTACTAGTGAAGTCGCATTCTAGTTTTTCCAGCTCTGTTTGTACAATTGTAACACAGCACTAAACAGGCATCTATACATTCCAATATGGCGTCTGACTTTGCGTACGCAACAAGCTGAGTACAACCAACTAGCCTTGTGGTAGAGTGTCCACTCTGAGATTGGAAGGTCGTGGGTTCAAATCCCTGCCGAGTCATACCAAAGACTGCAAAATGTCACGTGGCCCTCTCCTCTTTCACCACACGGCAAATTTGCTGCTCACTGCCAGTCAAAAAGTGTGTGGTGGGAGCTACCAATGAATGTTTTTAGCCTGATTGCTACATGGAGAGGTGACTTCCAATGTACACAAGATGCAGATGATGTTGAAATTTCAGGTTTATTTATTTTGAAGAGTTCCACAAAAACATCAGTAATCACGACTCCATATCTGGATTTAAGAGATCATTCAAAGATTCTCCCGGGACCGGGGTCTTCTTTCTCACTCTGGGGGCTGAGTTTTCACCTCTGCCACAGTGTTTCTGTGTCTCTGTGTCTGAGTTTGAAATCTTACTCTCTTGCATTAACCCGACAGGGGAAAACTAAAATTAGTGGACCTTTTTTTTATTATTGTCTCAATGAAAATAAGAAAAATATCACAAAACCCACGATTATCCCGGCTACTGTTGGGCAAAGGCGGGATACACTAGACAGATCGGCAGCTTTCGCACCCCGCGCTAACTCTCTCTCTGCCAGCATATCGAGCGAGCTACACTGATTCCCGTTGCAACAGTAGCCGGATGAGCTCTGGTAACCCCACGGCCCCAGTGGGTTGAGGAAATAGATAGAAGATCAGGACAAAATTTGGATTAGTATTCTACCCGCTGACTGAGACACTAAAAAACGTCCTGAGTTCCTGATTGGCTGCGTCGTCCAATTCATGCAATGCCGCTCAAATCGTGCTGCTTCTAGACCGGTGTGCCCGCCGATCAAATCACCTCAACTCACATCTGTACCATTGACTTAACTTTGAAACTGCAGCGCCAATCACGTTCAGTGTGAATTTAGCATTAGGGGACTTGAAACTGAAAGATACGCTTTCACTCCACTTGAGATGCAGCTGCTCCTCCTTATGACTCTCTCAGAAAATCCAAAACCTTCCAAAATTTGCAAAATTTGTACCACTTTGAGATTTTTCGCTGAGCCTCTTCCAGCTGTAGGGGTGAAGATGCGCTAGTAAACTCTTGAAAAAGAGGAAGAAGAAGAAGAAGCCCCTCCCTGGGGCTAAATGTGTATTCTTGAAAGCAAATAAAATGCCCAGTATATATATAGCTTTGATGAAAAGATGTCATTTCTCAAAATATTAAAACACCAAAGAATTACTGCAAACAACTGGGCCCTGTTCTAAACCCTGTGGAACACCTAAAAGCCATCATGTGGAGAAAGAATCCTTTAAACCTAAGAAGAACGAGAAGTGGAATCAAACAGAAATGGTTTGGAGCAATTATCTGAAAAGTCTCTCTTACAAACGTGAAGCCAGTGAACCATTTCTTTTGCTCATTCCTGACTCACTCGTTTATATTTACAAGGATTACAATTCAGAAAGAACTTCTGATTCATGACACATTTGGGTTTCATGTTATTTCAGAGATTCTATGAGCTTTCTAAATGAACCAGAGGAGCAACAACACTTTTGTCCACATTTGTAACTCACAATTGATATTTGATCCAAATGAAAATGGATAGAAACTTAAGAACTTTATTAGTTAATAAAAAAATCCCTTACAAATAGATTTCTGCTGTGACAAATTAAAACAATAAAAACGTTAAACAATCTGGGAAATGAAGACAAATACATGAAAAAGACCAGATCTGACACTAAAACACCTGAAAGCATCATAAAAAGCTCCCAAAAAGTCACCAAGCTGAAATAGAATCTGAGATATTTACACCCCAAAGACAAAACAAAAAGAGCTGAAAGAGACGGATCTTTAAATTCACTGAATCCCCATTTTTAAGCTGACTTAGATTCACAAAGTCTCATCTATCCCCTGACGTGCATGAAAACTCATGACTGAGCGCCCCGTTTGGGGATGGTGGGAGTGTGCGTTACCGTGATGACGTCTCCTGCTTTGATGTTGAGGCTGGTCAGGTCGTAGTTGTTACAATAATCCTTCAGAGCCCGAACCTGCAAAGCTGCTGATGCTTCTGAGACACAGGACAGCCAGTTAAACGGAGCACCAACACACTCCTGTAACAGTCAGTTTACTGAACTTCTGCTTAAAGAAACCAAAAAGGATCAAGTGACTGACTCCATCCTGGTTTCATTTAAGCAGAAGGTCTGCAGATTATCAGCAGGAAGATTTTTATAATGTTAGAACATCAGAAAAGGGCATACTAGGTTTCACAGTTGTGCTCGAAAGCTTTAATACCCTGAAATATATTATGATTTCTTGGTCATTTTTTATTAAAAATGAATGGACACACAAACTTTTTTTTCACTCATAGTTTTTTGGTTGGATAAAATTGTTAAAAATCTTTGTTGACCCTTTTTAAATCCTAATGACTAAAGGAACTTCCAAATGACCCTGTTGTAAAGTGAAGCTAAAGGAAAGCTAAAGAACTGTTGAAAGATCTACGGGAAAAGGTAACTGAAAACAGGAAAGGGATATATTAAGATGCCAGTCAGTAGTGTTCAAACTTTGATCAATAAGTGGAAAGTGAGGAGTTCTGTTGAAACCAAAACCCAATAACAAACATTTCTGCCAGAAACATCTTTAGGGATGCAACAGAAAAACCCACAAATTACTTAATCTGTCAACCAGGACTGTGAATTTTGGTGTTAACGTTTCAAGATGCTCAATAAGGAGAGACCTGAAGAAAAATGGGCCGAATGGTCGAGTCACCAGAAGGAAAATCTTTTTTGGGGCAAATGCCACAAAATAGCTCGCTTACAATACACCAAACAGCATGAAGACAACCCTCCGACCTTCTGGACCAAAGTCATTTGGAGTGATGAGACCCAGATTGAACTTTTTGGTCTCAACCAAAAACGCTACATTTGGAGAGGAGTCAACAAGACCTATGATGGAAATAACACTTTTCCTTCTGTGAAACACGGAGGCGGATCGCTGATGGTTTGGGATGTGTGACCTACAAAGATGAAGGAAATAAGATGAATGCAGGCCGTTATCAGACGACACTGGAGGAAAACTGTCCCTCTTCAGCTCAGAGGCTGTGGATGGGACACACTTGGATATTTCAACATGACAATGATCCAAAACACAAGGTCCAGCTGTCATTGGTTCCAACAGAACAAGGTGAAGGTTCTGGACTGTCCGTCTCTGTCTCCTGACCTCCGTATTATGACCTAGTCTGGGGAGATCTCAAAGAAAGACATTCCAAGAATTTAAAGGAACTCGAGGTTTTCTGCCAAGAAGAATGGACTGCTTTATTAGAGAAAATGAAGAAGTTCATCCACAACCACCACAAGAGACTATGAGCTGCTATTGATGCAAAAGGAGGAAATACAAAGGATTAAGAAATGGGGGATGTTAACTTTTGAACAGGGTCATTGGGAAAGTTTCGGTTATGATATATAAAGGGTAAACACTAACTGACAATAAATGGCTTCACTGAACATCTACCTATGAAAGGAAAAAAGTTATTTTGGTATCATTCATATTCAATGAAAAATGACAAAGAAATCAGAATTTCTTCCAGGGTATGTAAACTTATGATCACAACTCCACCAATTCATTTACTTATCCATCCATCCATCCATCTGTGTATCCATGGATCCATCCATCCATCCATCCATCTGTGTATCCATGGATCCATCCATCCATCCATCCATCCATCCATCCATCTGTATATCCATAGATCCATCCATCCATCCATCCATCCATCCATCCATCCATCCATCCATCTTTGTATCCATCCATCCATCCATCCATCCATCCATCCATCCATCCATCCATCCATCCATCCATCCATCCATCCATCCATCCATCCATCCATCCATCTGTGTATCCATAGATCTATCCATCCAACAATCTGTGCATCCATCCATCTATCAATTCATAGATTCATCCATCCATCCATCCATCCATCCATCTATCTGTGTATCCATAGATCCATACATCCATCAATCTGTGCATCCATCCATCTATCCATCAATAGATCCATCTATCCATCTATCCATCCATCCACCATTCCATATATCTTACCCCGCAGTAGTTGCTTGATCTCCCTGCTGGCTTGGGTTGCAGTGAACTGGTAGACAATGTCCAGTGCAGTCTGGCTGTAGGTGTTTCTTACAGTGGCATTGATTCCACTCTGTGATAAGGAAAAGCAGATTGATTTGTTCAGTCACTTTTTCTTATGAAAAATGACAGAAAAAACTCCTTAATTATTACAAAGATTCTGATTTAAACCTTCAGTTTAACTTAAAGGACAAATGGTTGTTGGAGAAGGGTTCAAACAGTAGAATAATGAAGGTCTGTAGTCTTAACGGAGCAGGACGTCACCGTGCTCCCAGGCGAGTGGTGATTCCCCATCATGACGTTAGCGGAATATAATCTTGATCTATTGAGGCTCTTCCGGTTAATTACAACCACGAACGCCGGAGAGCAACATCAGATTCAGTTCTCTGAAACCCAATGTGGGCTAAAGGAACAAAGATGAATTCAGTCCAAAAGCGCCTCCAGACAAAGACTCCCAGCTTTTCACAGTCGGAGGTCTAAATGACACAGTTAGTTCCTCCTACTGGAGGACATGCAGCCATTGAAACAAGTCCTTTCTCTTTGTGTTTTAAATTCTGCGGCTCTGCAGCATCTTTCACATTTGTTTTGCACATGTCACGTCACATGAACAGTTTTATAAGCAGGAAACAACATCAAATTCAGTTTTATTTAAGAGAATTTTCTCAAAAATAGTCCATTGCCTCTGGAAGTTATAATCCCATGATTTGCAGTTAGTTCTACATAACACTTAAATACTGTTAGACACAAGACCTTTAGTCATTTTCTGGGTCTGCACAGCTTTTCTCCAGAGGCAGAATAGTAAAAACATGAAAAATAACCCACGTTAATGTTCATTACATAAATTGAACACTGAGTTGGTTCTGAACTGTTGAGCAGCAACATGTTTTTACTGGAAAGTCAAAATGACTGTCCTTAATCTAATTATACACATATAACAGCCTCTATGGCACAACATCATTGATCGGTCATTGGCCACGAACGTCTGGATAGACATCAAAGTTCTAGAAAAATCTTTTCTTTTTTGTCTTTCATTGATAACTAACGTTTTTTTAGGTCTTTTTTTCAGACAAAGATATAGTTTATCTTTGCACGTCTTTATCAGCAGTGTATGGTGGGCGTGGCCTAGCTGTATCTCAATTCACTCATGACTCCCTAACACTGGGGTGGACAAAATATACAATGGCGACTAGGACTGGGAATCATTGGGTACCTTGATACGATGTCATACATGGCTCATGCGATACTGGGATAATTGGTGAAAATCATCTCTAATGACTCACATTATATAGAAGAACGCGTATTTTTAAAGAAAATATATTCCCATATATTTTTTATCTTCAACCCAATCATAGCAAACAACTTGTGTCTTATTTTGTGCAACTTATTTTCTGATCATTTCAACACCAGTTGAATGCAAAATTTCTCTAAATTTGTTTTTCCTTGAGGGATTTGAACCCATTGATGCAATTAGCTCTAAAATGAGAACAAAAGTCACAGTTTTAATATGAAAACTCCAAAGTGTATACATTTGGAATCAAAAATAAAGCATATTTTCCTCATATCCCTTGCTATCTATTTCTTAGATGAGATGGATTACCAAATCCCTTCATGCTCCTCGTCTGAAGCTCTTGTCAATTCTTAAAAGCCGTTTGCCTCGTTTCCACTGGTTATAGATTTCTTTGTAGTTGTTCCTTATTCCCTTCTTGTGTTTTATTTCTTCTTTCTTTGGTTTTTGTTTCTTCATTTTTCACGGCCCATCTTGGATCTTGGTAGTGTTCCAGTATCTGTTGGATCCATCCTCTTCATTGTCTGTCATGATCCTGGTCCGTTTTGCTGTTTGTGAGTTCTGATGACCGAAGCAGCTCCTGGTTTGTGTCTCTTTCATACTGTTATGTGATGCTGCTGTCTTCTCTGTGTTGTTTCTTCATGTCCAGAACAGTCCCTGTGTTTTCTGTTTGTTCCTGGTGGCTGTGCTCTGTGTTTTCTGCAGCGTGTAGAGAGGATCACTGAGTTCTTGTTTGATTTTTTCCAGTGTGTCATCTTTTCCATCCTGGTTTGCTGCTGTTCTGGCTGCTGTTTGTTCCAGAACTTCCAAAAAAAAGCTGCTTATTATAGTCCATGAATGATTTTCCATTGTGAAACCTTCCTTTGTCTGTATATGTTTTGAAGCTGAGAATGTGGATGTGGCATAGTCACTATGAGATATACTGTTAGATGTGTGAATTATTTGAGGGTCTTGACTGTTTTTTTCTGAACAGCTGACATCTATCAGTGACATCACGACATTCAGCTGTTCTGGTATTGAGTTCTGTTTGTCCCAGCATGGATATTACCGTTTCTACCAGGTTCTTTGACTGATCTGATGTGACTGATTGTTCATAGTGGGACGTAGGGATGCACATTTTTTATAGATTGTGGGCGTACCATGTATTCAAGTCTTATCTTGAATTTATCCAAGAATGTGACACTATGAGGTAACATTCATGCCGTCACCAACTCGGGATGCTTGTCTCCAAGTACCATGACCAGAGAGAGGGGGCGTGGTCACTTGAATAGCTCTAACAGGTTTTTCTGGAGGGCCGTCACCCTAATGCAACAGTCACAAACAGGACCTTTAAGATTTCATGTTGGTGTCCAATTTGTTTGAAAATTGATCGTGTGGTCATGAATGTAGACAGATACAAAATCGCTTTTTATATACTTCCGGGCTACTTGGCGTTTGGCGGCACTGGCGTTCCATTCTCTATTCTCATTACTTCTGCTCCCCTCTATTCTTTATTTATCTAGCTTTCTGTGCTTCAGTTTGGTGCAGTGCGATTCACGTGTTGTTCCACTTTCCCACTCCCCTCTGGGGAGATTCCAGGTGGATCACTTGTGCTTCTGTTCTTGGCTGTGGACCACGCCTCTGGCTCATCTTAGATGTGGACCTCCCCCCACCTGTCCCCCAGTTCTATATAGATTAATACAATTCAAATATGTGATTGTAAGCTAATTCCTCTTTAATAGTCCTGGTAGATTGTCTGTCTGTCCTGGGAGAGGATTTCTCCTTCATGTGGACATCCTTGAAGATTCTTTTTTTTTCTGGAATCAGGTTTTTCAGGAGATTTTCCTTACTGAGCAAGAGGGTCTAAGTACAGGGATAACCAGTTTATTTATTCTCTTTAGTTTAGCATTCAGCTATTGTTTATAGTTTGTGACCAACCCTCAGTAATGTTACTGGCATGAAGCCCAAAGAGGCAATTCTTCTGTGATATTAGGCTATATAAATAAAATGACATGGACGGTCGCCGTCTACAGACATTTACACAACATCCAGTCAGAGCTGCTATCGATTCTGGCTGCTCTGTGGCCGCCCAGCTGTCACCCATTTTTGTAATGGCGTCATCCCTTCCTGTCACTAGACCGCCACTGAAAAAAATGGGCGCGGGTCGCCAACTTTGAGAGAAAAATTGCCGTATAATTTGAGCTTTTTCTAAAAAACCTCTGCAGCCACTGCACCGCGTGCAAGAATACGACTGCTGCGTCCCGGTTACAAATGCTGCTGCACGGCCACCTACCGATTTTTCTGAAAAACTTGCTTTTAGGTCGCCACGTAGTGGCATTTTAGTTTACAGCCACCCTACGAAGGAAGCTTATTTAAGGATCTTGTTCTTTGGGTCATGACCCAGAGCTCATGACCACAGGGGAGTACGGAAACGAGGATCAACCATTAAATTGAGAGCTTTGCTTTCTGGCTCAGCTTTCTCCTCACCACAACGGACCAAAAACAGTGACCGCAAAACCAATCTGCCTGTCGATCTCACGCTTTGATCTTGTGACACTCGTGAACAAGACCCAGAGATATTTTAAGTCCTCCACCTGACCCTGGGCTTACACCGCCAGCGCCATGGCTCCGTTGTGTGCGCCGTAGTCTTTTCGTAACATTAAAAGTGA
The DNA here is from genome assembly GCF_002922805.2 of Oryzias melastigma. Lineage (NCBI taxonomy): Eukaryota > Metazoa > Chordata > Actinopteri > Beloniformes > Adrianichthyidae > Oryzias > Oryzias melastigma. Next base: position 24,796,753 of record NC_050519.1, read on the forward strand.
GAGAGAAACTTCCACTGCAGGCGTTCACGTCCTGCGTCTGCGGACTGACCTCTGCGTCGCTGCGAATCCGTTTTGTTTGGTTCAAATTTTGACGGACGCCGCAGCTGATCGTCATCACTTTCTGTGAAGGTGGGGTTATTCACGACTTAAACCGAAAACCACGCGAGTGAATTTAAAGTGCATCCAGTATATTTTCAAAATAAAATAAACTTTCTGCTGAACTCGCCGGTTTCAGCGTGTCGTAAACATTACGTAATTTACGTGTTACTCAAAGTGTGTTGCAGCACAGTGTTGTCATTCATAACCATGGACAATGAGAAGCTGATCATAGAGATCCAGCACTACTCTGTCTGGGCTGAGCTTTCACAGGCTGTGGCTGGATCAGAGGCCGGTGTAAGCCATCGGCTGTAGCTAGTCCACTCCCTCAACGCAACGGAGCCGTGGCCCTGGCGGTGTAAGCCCGGGGTGAGGCAGAAGCACTCCACCCACCGCAGGGGTCTGCAACCTTCCACACTTACTGAGCCGTTTAGGTTAGTTTTTCACAGACCAAAACCCAGCAGGAGCCACAAAGGCTCACTTCATCCTTTAGAAAAATAAGACATGGATTAGTAATTATGTCAATTATGATATGATAAATACAAATTAACTTCTTTTGAATGAATAAAACATAAATATATAGAGAACATACCCCTTTTTCAAAATATGAAACAGTTTATAACTTTTGACAGAGGTTCACATGATTTCCTTTCAAAGTAAAAGACACCTTGCATCATACAGAATCAGGTCAACGCTGCCAATGAAGCAGCAGGTGGTGTAACGTCAGCAGTGATTAAAAAAAAATAAAAAAAACGTTTATTTTACCATTTGTGGTAGATCTCTGCCAGAAATACTTGAATCCAGCTCAAAAAATAAATGGGAATCAACTATGACACTCCACCCATTAAGTGCACTAAAATATTCTTAAAAAATAGAAAATCTGTCTTATAATCGAGTTTGCATTAATTCTGGTTGTGCTTTCTGACTTCCAATTGATTTTCCATGGTGCACGGCACACAGAAACCTGATGTCTAAAATGTTTTAGCTAAGTAACGTTAGTTTTTAAACACTAAAAACTTTTTTTTTCTTTAACCAGAGAGCCACAATGGGTAAAAGCCACATGTGGCTCTGGAGCTGCAGGTTGCTGACCCCTGACCCACAGAGAGAGGGCAATGTACCTTTCTCAAACCTCAGATTTAGCGGTTCTGACCCTCATCCCAACGGCTTCACACTCGGCCGCAATGCATGCTGGAGGTTGTGGCTCGATGAAGCCAACAGGACAACATCATCTGGGATTAAATAATTACTCAGTATTCTTCAGTATTGATGATTATTACAATCTTAAAGCTGAGTTTTTTTCCTGTCTTTTCTTCGTGATAGAAACAAACTTTAGGATTTAGTTAAATAATTTAAAAATGAGTGCTGCTCTCACCATAGAGGTACAGGAGGCTACACTACAAACCGGTTTAGAAAGTTCCTGATTCTTTGCAGCAATGAATAAAACATTTCAATAACTTTTATAATTTTTCTGCAGTAATATTGTGATAAATTGGCTTTTTATTTTCAGAACTTCCTTTAGTAAAGTTCTGCGTTGATGATTTTTTACTTAAAAAAATGCATAGTGACATTTCCACTCACCTCCAGCAGGAGTCTCACTACCTCCGTCTTTCCACAGAGAGCAGCTTCATGCAGGGCAGTTCCCGCTTTAGTCTGCCTGTTGATGTCGATGCCAGCCTGGATCAGGAGTCTGGAAGAGAAAAGCAGAAGGAGACACAAACACATCAGGAAGTTTGTTTGTAAGGAATTAGTTTTTAATCCAGTAGGTATTTCCAAGTATATTTAATATTGGAGACTTTGACAAACCTGTAAAATATTCAATGTTCTAAACATTTTAATAAACAATGAAGTGACTAATATGATGGGATTTTATGGTAATGAGAGCTGAACCTGTTGGCTCTACAGAGAAGTGTCGGAAAGGAGGAGCCGGTCGTCTCTGCTGCATTCACTTTTGAGGGAGAATTTGGAGCAAAATAAAGTAAAAAAGCTGCTAAGCGTGTTTAAAATATGGTTTTGTGAGAGTCTGTGTGTGTGTCTGTTTGTGTGTTCTCCACGGACAGTTGGTCATGGCTAATGAGCATCGTTTATCAGCGTCACGCTCTGCTCCATCGACCATGACCGGCTTCATTCCTCCCTCTTCTCTTTATCACTTCATCACTGCTCCTCACTTTGCTGCTCACTTACCAACACCTGCATGAATGACAGAGGTTGAACAGGTGGGATCTTTTGTTCTGAGGTTTTGTTGTCAATGCAGCAGCGGCATGATGATGTTTGGATCAGGTTGGGTCGAGCTGAGCGTCGGATGGATGTGAAAGGTGTCGGCTTTCTGGGGTCACTGGCTTTCTTCACGGCTGGACCTCCTTCTATCCAACTACTTTTACAGCTCCTCTATGGCGCTGAATTTCTGCCAGAAGTCCCTCACGAGCGTATATCAAACTCCATGCGTGCTATGATCCTTCCACAGGCAGAATTCTGCCTCCATGAGCGCTCCTGTAGTCCTATACCCTCGTGGAACCACTCCTGTCCACTCGTGGAGGCATTCCTGCGCCAAACAACTCTTGTCAGAGTTCATGTAAAAAAACTAAATGGAATCCTGCGTGTGATTGGCCACTTTTCTATTGGCCCGCCCTGTTTCTGTTGCTAGGGTAATACTGACACCATAACTGGAAAAATAAAGTAAATGAAAAAAAATGAAAATGACTATTTCATATAATGATCATTTTTTGAAGTATTATAGAGAAACAGATACATTCTTTGTATTCCCATTAAAGTATTAAATTGAAAATGGTGCACTCCACTCCACCCTCAATGAATGTTTAAATTCATTTTCTAAGAGTTCCTCTTTTTGTGTTTTCCGACCACATGACTGAAGACTTTTCTTAGAAAATTATTTGAAACATTTATCGTGTGTTTGCTTGATTTTTTATTTTTTAAAAATGGGTACCTAAAAATGATTTCTTTTTCTACAGTAAATTAGAAATTGATAAATAAATAAAGCAGAATGAATACTTTCACAGGCGAGCAGTAGAGGACACAGGAGTGTAAGAATACTCCCACGAGCGTGCAGAAAAGCTTTCACCAGCACGCAGGATGAGGAGCGGGACTGGAGACCGTCCTGCGCCTGTGGAACGTTCCTGGCGTGCGTGGAGTTTGATATACACTTGTGAGAGACTTTTGACAGACATTTAACAGCATACTCCTCTGGGATGAGGTCACAGCCTCCTCCCAGTCAGATGTGCCTGACATCTCATGGCATTCCAGACCGATTCCCAAACTGCCTCAAATGGCTCCTCTAGTGGAGGAGAACTCTGCAGCATTTCTCTGAGGAGGTGTCAGCCACTCTCATCAACAAAGCAGATTGATGAGTGTGGCGTCAGAATATAATCCCACCCAGATTATGATGTTTAATCCCAGATGGTGTATTACAGATGTACCTGATGATGTCTATGTGTCCGTTCTTCGCAGCCAGGTGTAAAGGGGACGTGCCGTTGGGGTCTGTGGTGTCTCCTTTTTTAGGCTCCAGCAAAGCAGCGCACATATTACTGGACAGCAGCAGCTGGACCACCTGCAGGCGCATGAAACCATCAGAACTTTTCAGCACTAGTGTCCCAAGATGAATGGTGAAGAAAAAAGAGCCGCCTTGTTACCCCAACTCTGCCAAACTCGCAGGCCAGGTCCAGAGGAGTCTTCCCTGCATTGTCCACGATGCACGGGTTGGACTGGTGCTGAAGCAGCATCTCAGACTGGAGTCAGGGAACACAAGTGGAAAAAGATCAGAGCAGGGGTGTCTAACTCTGTCGCACAGGGGGCCAAAATCCAAAACACACCTAAGGTCGTGGGCCAAAACAGATAAACATTTATTGAACACTCTAAAACTAAACATTTCAAACTTTAATACTGTAACTTTTTAACATAATTATGAACTAGATATACAGCATTACCTGTGATAATGCTACTGTGAATGCTGTAAGCTGAATTTGGCTGTTGACGATGATAGTGCTGATAGATGAAGATGATACCTGAAATCACTGAAGCTGATAGCCAGCTAAAATATTGGCTAAATGCCAAATTAGCCTAAAAAAAACTTTAAAAAAATGCTTAGCCAAAACAGCATGCAGCTGAAAAAATAGCTAAACTTCAAAACAGCCTAAAAACAAAAAAAAATCCTAAATTAGTTAAAACAGCTAATGTTTGATTGCGGGTTCAATTCCCGCCTTGCCCTCCCATGTGTCGAAGTGTCCTTGGGCAAGACACTGAACCCCACATTGCCTCTGGTGGGAGGTGCAGCGGAGCCGCCAACAGTGTGCGAATGAGTGAATGTGACTGTAAAGCGCTTTGAGTCTTCGAGGAAGGTAGAAAAGCGCTTTATAAGTTTACGTCATTTACCATTGGTCCAGCATGCACTACAGCAGCTGTCTGTCAAACAGTGACCTAAACTGACCTCAGACCAGGCAAACTGGTTTAGAGGAAGAGACAAACGTGTTTGAGGAGCTGCACACAAACGGCTTTCACTGGATTTAACAGCAGCTGATGTTTGGAACATAAAACAGTCGAGAGCTTCAACAAAGCCAGAGGAGCTTATGTAACCGCTCTTCCTTTCAGAGCTGATTCCATACAGACTCTTTTCAGAGCTCTGTGGTTGTTGCCAATCTCTGCAGGACACATCATCCCTGAACCCAGCCCCGCCCCCAAAAGCTCCTAAAACACGCCCACTTCAGAGTCCTGTCAATCAAAGACCACCCCACGGGTTAAAAATAGTAAAAATGTTTCAACCACAACATTTTCCCCTCATTACAGACAAAAGTGGTTTCTGAAACCAGACCACGAGAATTGTTGTTGTGACATAAGGGAGGTTTTTAGAGAGAGTAAGTGTCCCAAGAGGTTAAAAAGTGTTTCAATAGGCTTCCTTCTGGAAGCTGGGGGGCGTGACTAAACTGGAAGTCTTCTTACCTACTACTACTGATGATATCGACTGTTTGGGGAAATATTTGCAGAAAGCAACATTTGGATTTCTCAAAGCCAAAGTTTCACATGAACAGATAATCTCAGCTTCTACCAGAGATAGTTTGAAACTCAGACTTGAGTCACTCTGGAGTTTCCCATTAAGAAACTTAAGACATGATTTCAAACTACTAGACCTTAAGACTTAGAATGGAATTCTGATCTTGAGAATGTGTAAAAAAAAAAAAACTTTTTTTTTTATCTAAGTCAAGTTTTAAAATTAAGTCTCTCTTTTGAAAGCTTTTGCATTGAGAAACATTGACCTTTTTTGTGTCCGTTCAAGCAGTTTAAAAAAAGTCTAATATGGCTGGGATAGGCTCCAGCAACCTCAGGACCCAAAAAGGGATTATAGTGAATGAAAAACAAGATTGAAATTTTGAAAAGCAGGCGTTGTAAATTAAGAAAAAAAAATGAAAATTTGAAAGCAGCTTTAAACTCAAAAATACATAAAGAAAACTTGAAGGAATTATTGAAAAAATAAAAATGAAAATTTGAAAAAAAAATGTTAAATTAAAGCTGAACTAAAGCTTAAGCTGGTTTTGAAAATGCATCAATGTTTTATAACTTGACTTGAAATGAAAATTCATCGGGACTGACTTGGACTTGCAAAGAGACTTGAGAGCATGTCAGGGTTTTCCAACCCACCTGGAGATCTGAACAATGTCCAAATTCAATTGCATTAAAATATGATTCTGAGAGTAAATTTGTGACTTAAATAAACATTTTTGCATTTTAGAAATGATTTTGTGGGAAATTAGAAAAGATTTGACGTCTTAAAACGTTGTTCAGCAGTAGATTTTTCTGATCAAACTTTGAACTTTAATTGTCATCCCTAAAATTTTGGCTACTTTAATGTACCAACATTTGTTAAAAATATACATAAAAGTGCTTTATGTAGGGTTTTATTCCACCATTAGTTATTTTGTGGCCCTTCAGCTGCAACAGTTGCTGCTGATTTCCCAGCCTGGAGATAATAGAGATCGGAGAATGTGAGATTATTTTTCCAGATGATTTAAATTGTAACTACAAAAGTTGAATTACCTGGAATAGTGTTAGCGTCAATGCTTTTTGCTGAAAGTAGTTGCTGAAGATGCTGAAGCAATTGACTTAAATTGTTGAAGGGATTTGCTGAAAATGGAAAAGCTATTTGCAAAATGTTGAATTTGCTAAAAGACTGAAATGTAATTTATGAACTATGAAAGAGCGTTGAAGTTGATTATAATTTCTGACAAATTTTGTAGTAAAATTGCTTTGAAATCCCTAATACATGCAAATTTTGCAAAGATATTCAGCGTGTAGCTTAAGTAAGAGCTAAACCCCAAATTAGCATAAGAAAACCTTAGTAGATGCCAAATTAGCGAAAAAAGCTAGCTCGTTGCTTAAATACTAAAAAAAAACCCTCCAAAATAAACAAAAATTCCATAGAATAAATAAAAAAACAAAAATAGTCAAAAATGTTAGCTTGGTGCTGAAATGGAAGCTGAACTCTAAATTAGTTTAAAAAAGAAAAACTCTTCCAAATGAGTCAGTATGTTGCTAAAATATGAGCTAAATTCCATTTTTTTGGAAAATAACTATAAAAGATGAAAACATACCCCATAATATATTTAAAGGTTTGTTGCTAATCTACTTGAAAATTAAGAAATTTGAAGACGTTCTCATTCATTTCCTGTGGGGTATGTTTTACTCAATGTTTCAAAAACTATAAAGTTTATAAATACCAAAAATGCAAGCAGTAATGTCCTAAACAAGCTAAATGTTTTAATACCAAGATAGCTGAAATCACTGAAACTGAGCTTTTACGTGCTGAAAAACATACAGAAAGGAGCAGGACAATCACTATAGTGTGAATGCTTACTAAACATTCACACTATTATTAATCTCCATTCACTAGAGTTTACTCTATTCTGGTGTCTTTAGCTTTTCTCTTTTGGATATTAGTCACATCTTCTTCCTGGATTTTAAAAAGTGAGTTATTTTTCAACCTTCGCTCCTCTTCAGTTCATTTTTCCTCATTTGTCCTCACACATTAGAAGCTGCAGCCGTTTCAGCCCCGGCGTGAAGCTCTGCATTAATCATGTTTATTTAATTAAGAGATGCAACGGCTCCGCGACAGCAGGAAGTAGCTGCTGTACGGAGTCTGCTGGATTTCTCTGTGGTCTTTGACAGGCCTGCACTGCAGAGCTTCCCACAATGCTTTGCTTCGGCGTCTTTTGTTCCTGCTTCATGTTTTTAGCACAGAAAAAATGTGAGTCCTTGTTAACAATGACTGGGAAAACAAAGCTCAGTGAGGCGTATTATTAGACAAGAATGAAAGGTGGGATTTCCGAACAACAGCTGCAGCACAGCTGTTATTAATAACACCTGAGCGGCTCTGATGAAGCACAGAAAGAACTGACACTATCAGCTCAGTGTTGTCTAAATCCAGTCACTCAGCCTGCAGGCATGCAAATACAAATCTGCAAAAAAACGTATTTTATTTTTATTATTTATTTTATTTTTCTCATTATTTTGACAAGTATTTAAACCATTTTGTTCTAAAAAAATAAATACTGTCAGACAAATGAGTATTTGAACATGCTGTGGTTTTGCAAGTTCTCCCGCTTCCCCATGTATCTGAATGGCGGACGCTTTCAGCGGTACTTCTGTGTCTCTGTGACCCAGTTTGAGGACTTGCTGTCCGAGGAAAAAATAAAAACAAAAATAATAATGTCTCAATGCAAAGAAGAAGAATATCATAATGTCGAGGAGGAGAATGATTAGATTCTCCTCCATACCTTGATTTGGACTGCATTTCTTCTTCTGCATTGCTGTCAGTAACCGTAGATTTTGGGGGTTTTGTGAGTTTGATGAAGTGCAGGATCTGCCGTCACTCACCACATCATAGTGGCCGTGCTGGGCCGACAGGTGCAACGGGATCTGCCCCTCATCTGATTGGCCGTTGACAGATGAGCCCGACTTCAGCAGCATCTTCATAGGCTCCGCCTTCCCCTGCCAGGCCGCATAGTGCAGCGGCCGCATGCCTACACGACAGGGGGAGCTCGGTCAACACACCCCAGTGCTATCAAGTGTCTCTCTCTGGAGGTCAGCTCACCTTTCTGGTCTCGGATGTCCACGGCGGCCTGAGACTCCAGCAGGATGGAGATGAGCTCCAGGTTCCCGTTGAGAGCCGCATGATGCAGCGGAGAAAACCTGCAGCACAAACCCACAGTGTTCAGGACTCCAGCACTGCATGCAACAGCTGCACTGAATCCATGCATGACTCTGAAAGTGGTAGGAGAAGTGCCGGGCGAAAAAGAATCCTCAATCATGACATAGATTATTTTAGATCACACTAACGGTATATACCACAATAAGGATATATATTATTTTATTTCTTTATTTTAACTTGCCTTGTCCAACAGCTGAGCAAACAGATATGAGTGACAGCCTCTTGTGTTAGACAGATTTTACTGTCACAACAGGGGTTTAGTGAGTATAAACCCCTGTTGTATTTTATGCTGAACTTCATTTATATTGATTATGTATGTAACTTTTTTTTGTTTTCTGTTGGACTGGACAGAAAAGAAGAAGAAGAAGGGTGGGAGCACAAAAGAAAGGTAAAAGAGGGGAGTTTAGAGAAAAAAAGAAGATGGTAACAGAGGGTAACAACATCCTAAAACAATCAGGTATAAATATTAATCTGGAATGGGCGGGGCCTGTCTACACACACACTACTTAGATATTAACATACCTGTTGGCTAAAATAGTCTTCACATATAAACTAGTCATAATGTACACAATAAAACTGCAGTTCACACACACTTCTGCATACAAACCCACACATGTAAAGGTTTCATTCTGTCACACATACTATTAGTGCTAAGGTGAGCTGACACCTTGCTCAGGTGAGTGTTTATATTTTGCTGAGGTGGATGATGATGGAATGTACAAAGGGGAAGAGTGCCCAGCAGTCCCCACACCAAGACTCCCGCCGGAGCAGCAGCAGCAGCCAGAACCCCCCAACACCTGCCACTGGGGCCACGGAGAGAATCCGCCAGCCCGGCAATCGCGCCAAGCACCCAGACCAGGGCAAGCGGGACCACCGCAGAGGCCCCCTACGCCAGAGAGTGGGAAGGCACACAGGCATAGAGAGCGCCCCACCCAAGGTACGAGACCCAGCCACCCCCGCCCAGAAGTGGGACTCCTAAGTGAAGCGAGGGGCCCAGAAGAGTGTTGTAAACAATGTCCGACCAAGTTCACCCACTGATGGTGTTTTTAGAGAGGCCCGGTTCTCGAGAGCAAGGACCAGAACCCGAACCACCAAGACCTGGACACCCCCAGGCTCTGATGTAGTTTGATCCCCTGGTCTAGATCTTAAATCTCGGGGATCCCACTCCCCGCATGGAGAGGAGGCCGCCGGGCCCAGGAGACCAGCACCCAAGAGACAAGACCACTGGCCCAAATTAATGAATGATTTTTCTCTGACTTGATTTTTTTCAAGTAAGATGTAACTGAGTGGTTACAAATAAGAAAAAAATTAAAGACCACAACAGCTTTTGTTTAGCAATAAAACCGAGCAAATAAAAAACAATAGAAATGATAGAAGAGAAATGGTACAATAGACACGATATAAGGATCAGACATATCACCCAGCACTAAGACACTCATTTCATTAAGCTGCTCTGTGGACTCGCCCCACCCTGAAGGAGAAGTCCCCCCCAGAATGACAGTAGAGGGATTTTCAGAGACAGAATTATATTATATTATATATTATATAGTGTATTATATATATAATACACTTTTGATCATGACATTTTTGTTCCTAAAGAAATATAGTAAAAAAAAAAAAAAAACCCATGACATAATTTAGACTGAGGTTTAGTTTTTCTGATGTTTTTTATGCAGTTGCTGGATGTTGTTGTGGGGCGGCAGTACATCTTCAGAACCCCCCACCCCCACCCCCCAATGTCTGTTCAACAGTCTGACAAAATGGCTGACCAGGAAGAGTCGACCGTGGTGAAGTTTTAGTTTTCGTGAAAAAATTATGGAAATGTTTCTGCATGATCATTTTCTTACAGAAATGTTAAATAATTCAGTGGAGGAAATAAGTATTTGACCCATTGCTGATTTTGTAGGTTTGCCCCCCCAAAAGGATATTGTCAGTCAGTCATCCTAGGTCAGGCAGGGGTCAGCAACCTGTGGCTCCAGTGCCACATGTGGCTTTTGTACCTCTCCATTGTGGCTCTTTCATTTAAGAAAAATAAGAAAATTTCTAAGTGTTAAAAAGTAACTATAAAGTAAGAAGTGAGGAAGTGGTAAAAGTAAACTAACTGGAACTTTATCTCATTAACAAACAGTTGAAGGACAGTGTGTATCACAAGTCAAACAGGAACATTTTGACTCATTTTTGTGCGTCCTGATCTGTACGACAAAAATTCAATGGATGTCATAAGCACAACTGCTTTTAAGGCGAACCGGATTATTAAGCGAATTTTAAATTGAAAAAGGATTAAGGAATTTTAAGTATGTATGAAAAATATGGCAGAGGTCACTTAATTAGCTCGGATTTCATTTTGTTTCGTTTTCTGGCAGAGATGCAGCAACAACAGTAAAGTTAACTATTTTTATTTAATAACTGCTGACATTACACTTGTTACTACTAGTTTTACTGCATTGAGATGATCATATGTGACAGAGTATCTTTTATTTTGAAAGGATCTTCTGCCAAAAGTTAAAAAAAGGCTATTTTATTTTAATGTTTGTGTTTTATTCATGCAAAATGAACAACTGCCTATTAATGTTTATCATAGTAGTAAGAAAAGCATTAATATAAATCAGTGTCTTATGTTTCAAAGGGTGAAGGAAGACTTAGTGGCTCCTACTGGATTGTAGTCAGTGAGAAATCAACCTGGATGGCTGCAGACCGCTGATCTAGTGCAAGCTTGATTTGAAGAGTGATTAATAGAAAATCACACACAAAAATCAGGAGAGCCACTTGAAAGAATTTATAAAAAATTATTTGAATTTCATTGAGGGGAAATAAGTTTTTGATCCCCTAAGACACAGGTGTCAAACTCCAGGCCTCGAGGGCCGGTGTCCTACATGTTTTCCAAACCAATCTGCCATTGAAGCTCCTTACTGGACAAGCACACCTGATCCAGGTAATCAGCAGCAGCTAAGGCAAGATTTCTGGAAAACCAGCAGGACATCGACCCTTGAGGCCTGGAGTTTGACACCCCTGCCTAAGAGTTCTGGTTCACACAGACCAGTTAGACTCTCCTAATCAACCTGAACTGATCACCTGTAGAAAACACACCTGTCCACAGAAGCCGTCAGACTCCAAACTCTCAAACATGGAAGACCAAAGAGCTTTCAGCAGATTTAAGGGAAAAGATGGTGAACCGGAATGGACTACAAACCCATCAGCAACAAGCTGGAGGTTAAAGGTCACAAGAACATGAGCATCAATCCACCTGTAGGTCTGAGGCTCCAAACCAGATCTAATCTGGTGGGTTTCCATGATCATGAGAACATAGAGAAATGGTCCTAAACAACAGCAGGAGTTAGATGATGAGCAGAAAGCAGCTAGAACCATAGTTACCAAGAAAACCATTGTGAAGACTTTATGCTGCAACAGTTTAAATCTAGCATAGCATTATGCCAGGGAGCTTGTGGTCCCCCCTGCATATTTCTTAAATACACTTTATCTAAAACTGGATTTTTTTCCAACTGCTCCTGATTCACAACAATTTAAATAAAGAATTACTCAGAAATGCAATTTAAAGCTTAACTTTCTTCATATATGTCCTCCGTCATCAGAAAAATGCCACAAGAACATGTTAAAAAAAATTGAGTGCTTCTTTGAAGAAGCTTGTTTGTTTGTTCATCAAGAGTCATCCAATACAGGTAAATAAAATTAAAAAAGGGGAAATTTAGCCCTCAAGGAACAAAAAAACAGCTAATTTGTTTAGTTTATGTGTTCTCTGTTCAGTTTGAGGATGAACACATAGACACACAAACTCCTGACAAATGGCTTTAATCTCCGATGATTAGGGATTAAAGCTGTAATGCATCTGCAGTGCAGAGGGAGTCTGCATCCGAGGAGAAACCCGGCGAGCGCTGGAGGCCAGAGGGAGCGTGTCGAGCAGATTAGACGCACAGGAACATTCTGATGGACGTGCGTCAGGAAGAAGAGGAGGGCACGGCCCAACCTGAGGATGCACAGATGCAGATCAGAGGAGACATCCACGCCAGAGCTTCCCGCGCTCCGCTGCACCACAGCTGTCAGGATTCTGACAGTGTTTTGGGTGGAAACATGCGCTCTCTCCGTCTGACTGAGCGGCGTGACAAACCTGTGAGCTGAGCCATGTTCAGGAGGGTGCTGAGCGGGCACATTCCCCGAGGAGGCCCGCCGCTGCCCCCAGCTTCACATGGAGCTCCAGAAAGCACACACATCCTGTTCAGGTGTGTCGATTCAAACCCCGCTTTGGTTCAGCGTCTCTGATTCAAGCCCTGCTATGTGTTTTGGCCTTAGCTCTATGGAGGGACCTGAACCTGAAACTATCACAGGTTGGAAAATGAAGATAACCAAACATGTTGGATTGTTCTCTTTGGTTTGAAGTTTGATCTTTTCCAGTTAAATAAGACTTTAACCATGTAGAGCACATGTGTTAATGACAGGATGTTATCTTGCGCTTATTATTAACTTGTAAGATTTTGACAAAATATTTTTTTTTGGAGAGTAAAATATTGAAATTTATTTAAGGTTTAAGTTGATTAATTCTGGAATAATATTCCTGCTTGTTTTTATTCATAGTAATGTTAAAAAGTTAAGTTAAGTTAAAAGTTTTAAAAATTGACATTATTCTAGCTTTTAGACAATTTTGCAATTTTCTCAGATTTTTTTTATTATATTTTGAAGTTTATCTAATATTCAGCAAAAAACATTCACACTAGTATTATCACAGATAATGCAACTTTTCTAGTTTCAATGGTTGTGAACCAGGAGCAGACGGACAAACACAGTTTGGAAAAAGTTCATATTTGTAACCTCCCTGCTCTATTCTCATACATCCACTTGCAGACAAATAGATCCATGAATGCCTTTGTTTTCCTTGTCTGAGCTGAAATCTGATAAATACATGAAAAAAAATAATTAAAGGTACCTAAACAAACATTCAGAGTAGCATCAAGCCAAAGAGGGATTCAAGCTAAACCTTGTTCCATCTGTGTTTGTTAAAAGCAGCAGTAAAAATGACTAGAAAACAAACTAGAGAAGCAAAGTCTCCACATTACATCACTGTTCCCGTCTGCAGGCGTGTGCAGCCACACGGACGCAGCGTTTGGGGAAATCACATCATGTTCAGTGAACTGCGTCTTTCTCAGCTGCATTATGGACAGACTCCTGAGTAAACACGCGCCGTAACCTACTTCTGCGTGTCTCCCAGCAACAAGCCTCCACCTTGATCCCCTCCAGGGGGAACACAAAGCATCGATGCCGGAGCAGCTTTTGTGTGTCAGCGGGGTGAAAGGAGGGAAGACGTGGAGGAAAGCCCTCGCTTTTGCCAAGTAGTAAAGCATGGTATGTAATATTAATACCCTCCTCCCCCCATTTGTTTTCCCTCCTAGATTTTCCCTCTGCATCCCAGATTCCCCCCATTCCTCTCCCTGCTCCTCCTCTCCTGATAGTCTGCTGGCATGTCCATCTCATCTGCAGCGTCTCTGACTGGTGTGATCTGTGGTCTGAAGATGCAGCTCAGAGGAAGACCACTCAGCAGAGGAACTCAGAAACGGCGGTGCATCTGTGGATCATCTGGATTTTAGGTGATCCAGAGCTTTAAGGCTCTCAATCAACAGGACTTCAGTCAAATAAAAGAAAAAACTAAATGGATAAATGTAAAATGAAAAGAATATTGTTAGAATTATTGTGTTGTTGTCAATTAAACATCTATTTTTAACCACATGTTTTGTGTTTGTTGGATTAAATATTAATATTCAAGTGTATTGTATGTGATTTTTTTTTCAGATTCTCTTTTTTTGCTTGAATTGTTAAGAGAAAAAATACTTTTTTATATCCATTTTAATTAAGTCCTCCTGGTTTCATGTTAGATTCTTCATCATTGGAGCAGCATCCTCCATGATTATAACTTTCAAAAGGAACTGTTTTTTTAATAATGAAACTAAAAGTTTCTGGGAAACTCCTTCCTCTGACCTTAATCTCACATGTGGGTCATTCAGTGTTTCATTCCACTGGTTCCAGTTCATCTGCTGTCAGCAGGTCCAGAATTCAATGGAGCAAACTAAAGTTCAGATTTCCATCCATCTAAATGTAAAAAATGCCTCAAAGTTTTAGGACTTTAGAAAAAGATTTCTATTTTTTTTAAGAACTTAAATGATTTTAAAGCTAATTATTGATTACATTCAAGATGAGTTTTATGTGTTTGAGTTTCAAAACCAAATGTTTTGAGCTCTTTGTTTCTGATGTTTGATCACGCTTGAGGCTTTTTCCATCCTGTGCACATTGTCCTTCAAAAGAGATGTGGTCTGCTATTTTGGAGCTTAGCTAATATTTTAGCTACATACTAGCTGTTTTGGCTAATTCAGGTTTTTTTTTAAGTTTTATAGTTTATGGGCTGCTTTGGAGTTAGGCCAATATTAACACGCTAGCTGTTTTGGCTAATTTAGGCTTTTGTCAGATTTTTGGGCTATTTTGAAGTTTAGCTAATATTTTAGCCATCAGCACTAGCATCTTCAGTGGCCAAATTCACCTTATAGCATTCACACTTACGTTATTGCAGGTAATGCTATATATCTAGTTCATAATTATGTTAAACATAACAGTTTTAAAGGAGCGCCGCGCCTAAAGCAACACAGTAATAAGCACCTGTTTGAGCTGGAATTTCTTGAAGACAGGACACAACTGGAAGATATACGGTATTCTTCATCTAAAATGAAGTTTTTTTTGCTAATCATCACTGGATATGGGGATAAATTGAAGGCTGGTGTTAGTCTGGAGGATAAATTGAAGGCTGGTGTTAGTCTGGAGGTGGTGTTGTCGGAGCAGACTCTTCCTGGAGGGAGCTGGCATCGATCTTACGTCAGCACGTTTCCAGCCGATCGTTTTCGTGGGTCTGGGAGGGGCTGCTGCAGACAGTGCAGGTTTTTACAGGACTACTCTTAAACGCATGAACAGATCAAAATACCACTTTGGGGTTCTTTATAGTGAGGAATGAACGGTATAATGCATTTAAAACTTCAAAAAGTAGAATTTTCATGGCAGGGTCCTTTAAATTCAAACATATAAAAGACCTCTCCTCTCATCTGCAGCATAAATATATGAACTTCAATTCTACAATTTCTACTTCTGATTCTTTGAGAAAACTATAGATTAAAAAAAATATTTTTTAAAAAAGCAACTTTTTTTTTAGACGGATGTGTGTTGCCGTGTAGATACAGGGTGTATTCAAATGAACTCCTGCCACTCTGAAGAAACTGTCCTAAAAATGACAGGTTTTATTTTTTAATTGTGTTTAATAACAGCCTAATTTTAATAAAAAGACCACTGGGAATTATTTTAGAACAGATCAATAGATGATAAGCGTGGAACTTTAAAAAATAAACTCAGTGTAGTTGAGACTTTTATCTGGACTGTACAGAATTAAATGACTTGCAAAGCATAAACTTTCTAAAGAGCAGTAGGTCAGGTCGAGTCTGTTTCATTTATCCAGATTTCCTGGAGGAAGGTCAAAGTCTCTGCGACACCTTTGACCTTTCAGCCTCTTGGAAAAGGTCAAGCAGACGTAAACATCTGCTTAAGAAACAGACACTTCGAATGGAGCCAACATTACATTAGGATAGATTCATAAGAACTCTGCAACTAAGTAAAAATCTCAATTTTATAAAAAAGTTCATCCTCAGAAACAATAAGAAAGGATTCTATCGAGTTTTTACGTGTTTAAAAACCTGCAGGTTTTAGTCGAAGAGGAGTGTGTCGATCACTTTGTTTGACAAACTGCGTCTCATTTAAATCAGAATGGCAGCTTGACAACTCTAAAAATGTGACATAAGCTGAAAGAGGGGGATCTGCAGGAGTTGCTAGATTTGACCTGATTGGATCTGGGTTTCTGGGTCAGTGATGTCACAAATGTTCATGGGACAACATCTCCTGCTTTTGGTGACCAAACACCCCAACATGATTGTCTGAAGTGGAGGTTTGTGAGGTGCTGCTGGGCTCAGGGTTAGGGCATCTGTAGGGGATGTTTTTGACTTATGAGGCCTATTCTCCAGGAATTTTCCAGCAATTCTCCAGCAACTTTAGAGCTACTGTCTGGCAACTTTAGAGCTATTCTCTAGTAACTTTCCAGCAATTCTCTAGCAACTTTTCAGCCTTTCTCTAGCAACTGAAAGTATTGACCAGAATTCCAGTTTTACAGCAGAAAAAGTAACACATGGACTCAAAACATATTAGAAGTCTTTGGGAACATACTCTAAAGAAGAAATGCAGACGAATAACTTCCGTTAAAAAAAAAAAAAAGCACGCAGAAGAATTTTTACAGGCTTAAAAACTTAATCGCACAAGGAGCCAAAATCCAAAACACACCTCAGCTCGCGGGCCTATATAGCCTTACCTGCGATATTACCAGTGTGAATGTTGTAAGCTGAATTTGGCCGCTCAAGATGCTGCAATTGATACCTGAAAACGCTGAAGTTGATAGCTAAAAACACTGAAGCTGATAGCTGAAAACTCTGAAGCTGATAGCCAGCTAAAACATTAGCGAAATGCCAAAGTAGCCTAAAAAACAAAACCAAAAAAAGGAAATTAGCCAAAACAGCTAGCATGTAGCTGAAATATTAGATAAACTCCAAAAAAACTTAAAAACTGAAAAAAGGCTAAATTAGCCATAACAACATAATAAATCAACTTAAACCTTAAATAACTTTAAATATTTTAGTCACCATAAAAATTTATTTTGTCAAAATTATACAAGTTAAAAATATGTGCAAGATAACATCAGGCCATTAATAAGAATAAAATAAAATGATCTGGAGGGCCGGATCCGGTTGAGTTTGACTCATGTGGCTAAGATAATGGTCTTATTAAACTGCCTTAGTTGAAATAAATAAACCAGATAGCAAAAGCAGGTTTATTTGGGTCAGAGTTCTAAAGTCTACAGGAGACAATTAAGATTTCAATGTAATTTCAACTAAGATGGTTGGAACTTTTGTTAAAGTGAAATTTTAGGCACAAAAAACTGACTTTATGCAACTAAAGTGAAAACAACTGTCATGGTTCCTCAAACTGATGACAAAGAAGAGAAAAAACAGATGAGTGGATGTCCAAAGACAAAATCCTTACTTTTTCTAACTAGTATTAGTCTACCAACAAGGATCTTGCTGTTTTTTCTGTTGCCCTTCTGTCAGTGAGTGTGTGAGCAGCAGAAGCCTCAATGATACACAACACAGACAAAAATATGGCCATCAGTTTTTCATGATCAAACCATAAATGTGAGCCATGCCTCTGCATTTTTATGGTTTCTTTATGTCTGTCTGAAACATATTATCTCAAACTCACAAAGAAAACTTTTCATAGACGCTCAAAAATAACAAACAGAAGAGTCAGAAATGTAATAACATCATGTCGAAATGAATCTCACGTCTGACAGACTAACACGCCGTTGTAGCCCACAGTTAAGTGGTGAGCACGCTAATCCTCCAGCTTTAACCCCATGGAGACAGCAGTAAAACCATCTTGATAGTAGAGCTTTGAATGAGTCCGGGGAAAGGGAGGGGTGGGAATATGAGGGAGTGGAGCGGGGACCACGGGAGGAGGCTGAAGATATGAAAGAAGAGCAGAAGACACTCACCCGTCTGTATCCTGGAAGTTGACGTTGACTTTCTTTGTTGAACCGAGGAGCTCTGAAAACAAAGGAAGGAGAACGACAGTGAATGTTAGTGAAAGCAGAGCTGACTGCTACTGAATGCTTCCACTGGATGTTGGTAATCTTTATTCAAGAGAACAGTGAGGTACAGGGGTGAAAGTGTGTTCATATGGGCTGTCACTTTTGAGTATGCCTAGAGCAAACCATCTGTCTGATGACCGCTAATGATGGGCTTTAACTTGAGTCAGTCAACCTTTAGAGGGGTGGAAGAATCAAGGTTTACCTTTATTCATTTGTACTTCAGGGAATTGATTATAAATACATTGAATTAAAACTACATGAACATCATTCACAAACAATTCATTTACATTATAGCTGTTGAATAACAGGGTACACTTTTATATGTCTGGAACTTGTACATGTTGCCTCTTGGGGATGTCATCAGGAGACACGGCGTTGACTTTCACAGCTATGCTGATGATACTCAACTTTACATCGCCGTGTCTCCTGATGACCTTGAACCTATAAACACTCTTTTAAATTGTATTTTAGACATCAAGTCATGGATGGCAGAAAACTTCCTTCAGCTCAACCAGGACAAAACAGAAGTTTTAATCATCGGTCCTGAAGACAAGAGAGAGAGAATTTTAACTCGTCTTCAGAATTTTAATCCCTCTCACTGTGTGAGAAACCTGGGTGTTCTTTTAGACTCTGAGCTGAATTTTATTCCTCATATTAAAAATGTCGTTAAGACAGGATTTTATCATCTTAAAAATATCGCCAGAGTCCGCCCATTCCTCTCTCTTGCCAGCACAGAGGTGCTGATGCATGCTTTTATTTTTAGTCGTTTAGATTATTGTAATGCCCTGCTCTCTGGTTTACCTCAAAAATCTCTTACAAATTTACAATTATTACAGAACTCGGCGGCACGAGTTCTGACGAGGACCAGGGGGCGGGAACACATTACACCAGTTTTAAAATCGCTGCATTGGCTCCCTGTGCGTTTCAGGATTGATTTTAAGATTCTTTTAATGGTTTACAAATGTTTTTATGGTCTTGGGCCTTCTTATTTAAGTGATCTTCTTTTAAAGTATGAACCCTCGCGGACCCTGAGGTCCTCCGGTACCGGCCTGTTAGTTGTTCCTAAGGTGAGGACCAAAACACATGGTGAGGCTTCGTTCTCTCATTACGGTCCTCGCCTCTGGAACAGCCTGCCGGAGAGTCTCAGGGCTGCAGAGACCGTAGAGGTTTTTAAGAAGAGGCTCAAGACTCACCTTTTTAATGCTGCTTTTAGTTAATCTTATCTGCTCATTTATTAAAGTAGTTTTTAATCATTTGTTTATTTTATTTATTCATTCATTTATCTCTCTTCTTTATGGATTTTATTTAACATTTTATGCATTTAATTTCAATTTCAATGTTATTTATTTTACATACATTTTATGTATTTAATTTTATTATCTTATTGTCATTTTACCCCCAGTGTTTCCTGTGGGTTCTATCATATCAGGGCTTGTCTGCTTGGTCTGGGTCGTTGCCGTGGTTCTTGCCCTTGCTGGGGCGGCTGGAGTCCTGCACCGCAGCCTCACAGCTGTGGAGTGGACTCCGTGGCTGTCCCGGTCTGGGTTGGCGCCGTGGCGATGTTCCTTTGACCGAGCTGACTCCTGGTATGATAGAATCCTCCATACCATCTCCTCACAGCAGAGCCAAGCCTCAAGTTTGTTTTACAAGTTTGTTTTTTGTTTTCATTGTGTGTGGGGTCATGGGTGTATATGTTTTGGGGAGGGTGTGTGTGTGTGTGTGAAGGGTGGGTTGGGCTTTTACTGTGTATGTTTTGTTTTTAATTGTACAGCGCTTTGAGCTGCACCAAGTATGAAAGGCGCTTTTATAAATAAAGTTTGATTTGATTTGATTTGATTTGGAAATGGACCAGAGGTGAGTGTTCAGTTGAGGTTAGACACAACTGCCCTGACAGGTGGAGACGGGATGTCGCTTATTCAGCCGTCTGATTGGTCAATTTATAACTCGAATAACTTGTGATAATGGAAAAAAAAAATCTTTAAAAAAAATTAGGATTAGAAAAAAGAAGTTAAGCAGAAAGCAGCAGAGGAAGAATGATTATTCTGACATATAAAATGACTGAGAAATAACTGTCTGTTTCTCAATGTAAGTCAATGGGACTTTGGCCTTTTTGCAACCCAGTGGTACTTCCTATATGGAACACGGAAGTAGGGGGGTTTGCTCTGTCCAGTTCTTATATACAGTCAATTCCCCCCGCCCCCTCCAAAATTAGCACCCCCCACCCCAACTAAATTCCTCTAGAGCCAGATCTGCACTGGTGTCCTCTCCATCCATCCATCCATCATCCATCCATCTATCATCCATCCATCTGTGCATCCATCCATGCATCTATCCATCCATCTGTGCATCCATCCATCCATCTGTGCATTTATCCATCCATCCATCCATCCATCATCCATCCATCCATCTGTGCATTTATCCATCCATCCATCCATCCATCATCCATCCATCCATCCATCATCCATCCATCCATCCATCCTTCATCCATCATCCATCATCCATCATCCATCCATCTGTGCATCCATCCATTCATCCATCCATCAAGCTAACCATCCATCCGTCCATCTTCTCAACACACTATATCCCTTTCTCGGTTGCAGTTTTGCCAGATCCAGTCCTAGCTGCTATTGGATGAGGGCGGGGTCCACCCTGGACAGGTCGCCAGTCTGTCACAGGACAACAGGTACAGGTGCGAAATATGGATTTTAAAATCCAATGTAAGGATCAAGCTAATCTAAAGGGTGTTTATACTTGCGTCTACACTGGTAAATACACAGACGTACTAAATAAAGGTAATACCAAAGAGTTCACTGCATGCTGATTTCTCCCATCTTTCTGGGATATGCTGTGAAGCTTCCGTGCAGCTCCGTCCAACTGTTGGCAATCAATGGAATGATTCAAATTGACCGTTGCCAGCTGGATCACAAGTCAAATCATAAAACTGTCTTTTTAGATTTAAGGAAGTCAGAGCAGTGGCAGATTTAGAGGTTTTAAATGCTGAGTCGGCTTAAAAAAGTCAACCTTTCAATGCCTTAACGGTATTGATGAAAGAACTGTAAAGAATTTAAGATCTACGAGTCAACTCCTGTATAGGAAAAGTTCACTGTATGTATCAGAAATCAAAGATTTTAGAAAAAAAAATGTGATTTTGAACATCTAAGCTACTAAGAACCAGGTCTTGGACAGCAGGCTGTGCAAAGTGGCAAACTTCCACATTCATCTTGTCTGACACATCAGCTGAGACATCACTTTTCTGCACATGTGCTGAACGGAAAAAGAGAAGCAGAAAAATCCTCACTATCAGAATTTGGTCTAATAAGATTTGGAAAGTCTTGCAGAGCGGTGTACTCCCCCAGAACTGTCTCCCCGTGACAGGAATGATGAGGCGCGGCGCTCTCTGGCTCTCTCCATCAAAACCCCGAAGGCCTCCTGACTGGCTGACAGCAGCTGGACTGTCACGGGTGAAGCTGGTGACATACCCCCTGATATGACACAGCCAATTAAAGCATTTCACTGCTGTGAAGCCTCGAAAATAACTGAGGGAAGTCAGAAAGAGCAGCTCGTTTCAGGTGAGATGGGATGATTCCACACTCACATAAAATATATAAAAAGTTCACAGATTAAAATCAGATTAGAAATAACTGGAAGATTAAAGAACTGACTCCAGTTTCTGTTCAGATGATTTCCACATCAGGTGAGACAAGTATCCAGTAGAAAGCAGATCCTGACATCTGGGCACACGTCCTCATATCTCCCTCCTAGAGGCAGACTGAGTTCATGGCAGATTTGGTGACTGTAGTGTCCTAGGACCTAATTATCAACCTACCACCACCATACTTGTGGGATTTTTGCACTAATGCAGTTTTTATAAACAAATCTGATTCTGGGATGATTATCTGATGAAGCACAAGACTTCTTATCAAATCATTAGCACTTACAGCACAGATTGCACCCATGTTTCTTTTTTCAAAAGCTTTGATTTCATTTGAAATGATTTATTTCTAGAAATCAAAAACAACTATAAAGTATGTTTACAATCAACAGAGGTTTACATCCATACAAAGATATGTCCGACATAGGATAAGTAGGCATCAAATAACAGATTGCTCAAAAGGGATTGGGAAGAAGCAAACTTATATAAACACCCCCCGACTTTTTACCCGGCCCTCCGGGTAATTCTATCCGGCCCTCCAAATCAAAGGTCACCAACAACTGGGCTGCAGATCTGACCGTGGACCTTTAGCCATCGGGCCGCGGAAGAACTAATAATTTATACCCTTTTTTTGAGTCGGAAATCTTTTATTTTCTTTTTAAACTCGATTTTAACCACATTCTGAGATGACGCTAAATCAAGAGGCCTTATGTGTTTCATAAATCCTCCATCGTGCACACATGTCAGAGGACGGAGTGAAATGATGATCGTTTAAAAGCGCATGTTCTTATACTGTTCCATTATGACTCCCCCGATTAGTCCACTAATCGACTATTAAAATAGTCGACGACTAATCTAACAGTCGATTTGTAGTTACTTTATACTATATGGAGTCAGAGTGTAGTAAAGTTAGACAAAGTTGTGAGACTTCAGCACCAAAAAAATACTTTTTGTTATATTTGAGTCAGTGAGACCAAAACTTTATCTTTAGTTAAAAAATAGTTCTTTGTTTCAGATGCCGACCTCATTTGATTTAATCTTGTTTTAATACCAGAAATGAATGAAGGACAGAGGCTGCATGACTCATTAAAGGTTTAATAAACTATCATCCTAATTGTCTTTATTTTTAGTTAGTTTAAAGCTAAAGATGGTTAAGATGTGTGTTTTACATCAACTTTGTTCATGACCCGATTAGTCGACTAATCAGAAAAAATAATCTGTGATTACTCAAATAAAAATAATCGTTTGTGGCAGCACTAGTTGACACGTGCAGGTTCAAACTGGAGGGTCGTGGTAAGGAGCAGCTGCATCTAAAATTTCATTTTTAAAATTTGTCAGTAAAATATTTTTAACAGGTCTTAGTGACACTAAAACAGGAAGTTTTCTATATTCCTAAGGCAAAAACATTGAAAAAAGCTGCTTCCATTAAGTAAAATTTTACCAGATGTGACTGAAGTTCATGTCTTAAGTCTTAAGTCCACATCTTTACCTCTAAGAGCAGTTAATAAAAGTGTACTGTGTTTTTTAGAAGACAATATACACACAGTCTGTAAACAGGACAACAAACACAACTTTCAGCTTCATTTCCCATCATTACTTTTCATGCTTTGCCCTTTACTTTTATATCCAGCTGATGATGCAGAACCGAGCAAAGATGAGACTGCACTCTCTTTTTCTGCCCCTTCTGCCTCACACTTCCTGTCATTGCACACACACACGCACACGCACACACAGCCTGTGGGGTGCAGGAAACAGAACAGTCCCTGTATTGTTGCAACGACAGCTCCCAGCGCCACTGGAAGAGGAACATTGATTTCCTCCCTGACTATTTCTGGCTGCTGAATGCAGGGATTCACTCACTTAGTCATGCACACAAACATAAACGCTTTCAGAGGATAGTTCCTCATCCTGATCGTGTTGTGACATCCATCTTCCCGAGCAACGTACAGTGAAGATGAGCTGGAAGAAGGAAAAGTTAAGCAGAGAAGCACAAAGTTATTGCGGATTTATTTCCACAGCAGAAAGAACTCCAGTGTCCTTTATTAGACACGTCCATCTGCTTCATCTGCTACCAACTACAACCTCTTGACCCACAGCTGAGGACCACCAGTAGCCCCCCCATGAGACTGTCACAGCCAATCATAGATAAAACCACATTTCACGTTGCTTTTCATTGTTAAGACAGTTTCAATCTTGGCACGACGCAAACACTGAAGAGATCCTCTGCAGCTAAAGTTCCTCATAGCTCTAATCACGGAAAAACATGCATGTTCCTGCAAAAGGTTCAACATTCAGGATCTTCCAAGATGGAAACTTCAAAGTAAAAGTAGAGAAACTGATTAAAAAAAAAAAAAAGAAAGAAAGAAAAATGCTTAATTTTTTTAAACTTTTCATTAAAAAAAATGATGTTCAATAAAAATCATACAAACCAAAGATTCAAAACAAAAATCATTAAACAAACATACATCTAACATAGTCTTCCTTAATTCACAACATTAGCAAAAATTAACAACAATAGTAACTAAAAATAAATACATAAAAAGAGCAAGTTTGTAACAAAATGTCCCACATACTTCAGCTTGTACCACTTATATATGTATAACTACCTCTATTTGTGCATAATCAAATCAGAATATTGACCCAGCATCCCTCAGTCTAAATATTCAAGGAGTACTTCAATTAACTGCTGATCAAAAACCTCTATTTTCAAATGAAGGGAAGCCGTTATTTTTTTCCACAACGTAAACTTGCTTTAGTTTATTTTTCCGCTCAAAAATTGTTGGTGATTTGATGCTTTTTTAATTTAATGTAATTGTTTTTCTAGCAATAATCAATAGTATATTAATAACTTGTCTTTCTTCCCTTCTTAAATTTCTGTTAGTTAGCATGCCAAGTAAAGATAACAATGTGTCTGAATGTGTTTTCTACTGACATATTTTTTCAATTTCTTCCTTAACGTTGGTCCAATAATCTCTTCTTATAAAAGTCCCAAAATATACCAGATTGATCTCCAGATTTTCCACAGTCACCAGCACAGTGATATTGACGCTTTGAAAATTTAGAAGAAATGTTTTTTTTCCACTGTTCTTCACAGGCACTTCTTTAGTTATTTATTCAGTATTTTTTCATTCATCTTAAGTTGTCAGACTCTGAAAAGTCTGAATTATACAGCTGATGGTCCTACTGTCATTGATCCCTCTGTTTTGTCTGAGAGACTCATGAAGTGTGTTTTTTTAGTAGAGATTTTGAATCTGATCTAAATTTTGATGCAGATTTTTGATCAAATAAAACAAAATGTGACTGGTTTGACCCTATCCTAATAACTGCTTTAGGAAAAGAAAAGGAAGTAACCATTCACTTAGCTTTTATTCTACTGGAACTCTTCTGTAAACTCTTTTGCTGTTGCAAAAAAAGACTAATAATAGTATTTTTATTCTACTTTTACAAAACTGAAGGTTGATATAGATCAACATGGAACAGAATCACTCCCAGGACATTAAATTATGAATAGTTATTGCTTGCTGAAATTGATAGCTAAAAACACTGAAGCTGATAGCTGAAGATGCTGAAATTGATACCCAGCTAAAATATTAGCTAATTGCCAAATTAGTGTAAAAACTAAAAAAAAAGAAGAAAAAAAAATGGGTTAGCCAAAACAGCTAGCATGTAGCTGAGAAAATAGCTAAACTTCAAAATAGCCAAAAAACTAAAAAGAAAAGCGAAAATTATCAAAAACTGCAAGCATGTAGCTGAAATATTAGCTAAACTCCAAATTAACCTAAAAAAATCTTAGTAAATGCCAAAACAGTCCAAAAAGCTAGCAGAATGCCAATTTTTAAACTTTAAACTTTTGTAACTTTTTAAAATAATTATGAAGGCAGGAATTTAATTTAGGAATAAATCAACTTAAATTTTAAATAACTTTAAATATTTTGTCTCTTTTTATTTATTTTATTTTTTACATTTTTTATTATATATATGTACATTCTTTTATTGCTTTTAAGTATTTTATCTGTTGTCTCTTTGCTGCAAATGGATCTTGAGTCTGTAATAAAAGTATCTATCTATCTATCTATTTTACTCTCTATAAAAATATATTTTGTCAAAATCATACAATTTAGAAATGAGCGCAAGATAACATCAGGTCATTAATAACAATAAAATAAATGATCTGGAGGGCCGGATAGAATTACCCAGAGGGCCGGATCTGGCCCCCGGGGCCTTGACTTTGACACATGTGGAATAGAGTGTTAACAGAGTCTAGGCCAGGGGTGGGAAAACTGCATCCCGGGGGCCATATGCGGCCCGTTATACTATTAAACTGGCCCACCAACCTGGAATAAATCATTTTGATTACTCCTAATAATTTTTTTTTCTCTGTAATTCAGGGGTCTCCGCATAGATAAATTCCCCTTTGTTCAGACGCAGAAAGTCATTCTACATACATGTAGTGTTGGAAGAGTTGTTGTTTTTCCAATATTCATGAGGAATTTCCAAGTTGAAAATCATTTTTCCCATTATATCAACACCACATGAACGCAGCAGGATTTCCCTGAGTTTTTCCCTGAGGGACATCTATCCATTGGTAAAAATGGCTCTAAAATGAGAACAAAAACCTCATTTATTGAATAAAAACTCAAAAATCTAGTGTTTTCAATCAAGATTATGGCATGTTTTTAACCAGATTCCATGTTATTTCTTTCTTTTCATGAGGTGAATTACCAAAACACGCCACAAATCTGCTCCTGGTCTGGCCCTGCTGTCAAATTTGAGAGCTTTTTGTGGCCCACGAGTAAGACATTGTGAAGGAAACACAGTCATGAGGAACCAAACATCTGAGTTTCTTTACATCCATGACTCACCAGAAACAGGCCTACAGCCAAACTTTAAACTTCTCTACGTTTGCAGGATCTAAAGCTCAGACATTCATGCACTCAGTAAAAGCACTGCAGAGACTCTCTCAGAAGAGAAGAAAGCAGCTGCTCTCTGCTCCAGCTGTGAGCATAAAAACTGCACCGACTGCCAAAGCACAGACAGAACTCCAGCAGCTACACTGGATTCAAGCCCCGGCAATAGAAGCAGTTTTTCACCAGCATTTATGAAGAAGAATCTGAAAAGACAAGTTTGATGGAAAGTGATCTCAAAAAGAACACACAGAAAATGTAAAATGGAATTCAGTGTAGCATCAAATCCTGGAGACATTTGCTGCTCAAATGGAACTCCTGATCTCCTAAAGGAGTTTGTGAGTCCTTCCATCTCAGTTATGGAACACGAGGAGAGTAAAAGTTACCTCCAAGAAACCACTTCATGTCATGTTTTAGACAACACGACTATATTTAAACTAAATAAAAATAAATAGAAAAACAGGTGGTGTAGTGGTTAGCGCTCTCAGTTCTTTCTGAGTGGAGTTTGCACATTCTCCTCGTGCATGAGTAGGTTTTCTCTAAAAACACACTTCATAGGTTAACTGGTTAGTCTAAGTTGACCCTTAGATGTGCGTGTAGCTCTTCAACAGACTGGCAACCTGCTTAGGGTGTGCCCCACAGTCACACACTTGTTGGGATAGGCCCCAGCAACTTTGTGACCGTAAACAAAAAAAAGATTGAAATTGTGCCCCCCCCCAAAAAGAGGAAAATGTGCCTCTAAATTGTATATGTTTTTCAGTCAATAACAAATTTATTTTTATTTATTTAACCAGGAAAAAAATCCCATTGAGATCCACTGATCTTTGTCTCAAGGGAGTCCTGGTCAACAGGCAAAATGTACACACACCCGAGACGTTTCATAGAATGAAAATAAGTCTAAAATAAAATTGAATAAAACGAATTAGGTAATTAATTAAAAACAGCTACAGGTTAGTGCCCAGCCTGCACGGCCAAGTGGGCCTCATATGGTGATTTCATTTCCAAGTCCTTCATAATAACATTAAACTGTGACAACGTCATGAGCTTTGAAAGTTGTTTTTTGTTTCAAACACAAACACAAAATAGAAATAAACACAAAGGTTAAAAAAAATATAAAATGTACAAAGCTCAATTGTTTTTGCAAAGCGTTCCATTCCATTAGCATCTTATACTGAAAAACCATCTTTCCTTTTTCTGTTCAAACACTCAGTCCCGAGTGTAGCGTGTAGGCTAGGGCTGGGAATCACTGGGGACCTCACGATACGATACGATACGCGATACATGGCTCACGATATCGATAATATCGCGATACTGCGATAATTGGTAAAAACCCTCTCTA
>NC_050519.1:24824749-24825636 GCF_002922805.2 Oryzias melastigma
AAATTAACTCAAACTTGATCTCATCAACAAACAGTTGAAGGACAGTGTGTATCACAAGTCGAACATTTTGACACATTTTTGTGCGTCTTGATCTGTACTACAAAAATTCCATGGATGTCAAGAAGTACAACCGCTTTTAAGGCGGACCGGATTATTAAGCAAATTTTCTATTTGTGAAAAAACAAAAAATTTAAGTGTGTTCAAAAAATACGCCAGGGGTCACTTAATTAGGTCGGATTTCATTTTGGTTTGTTAGATTAACATTTCTGGCAGAGAT
Organism: Oryzias melastigma; assembly: GCF_002922805.2. NCBI lineage: Eukaryota > Metazoa > Chordata > Actinopteri > Beloniformes > Adrianichthyidae > Oryzias > Oryzias melastigma. Next base: position 24,825,027 of record NC_050519.1, read on the forward strand.
GCAGCAACAACAGTAAAATGCATTATTTTTATTTAATCACTGTTGACATTACACTTGTTACTACTACTTTTACAACATTGAGATGATCATATGTGACAGTGTGTCTTTTATTTTGAAAGGAACTTCTGTTAAAAGGTAAAAAAAGCTATTTTCTTTTAATGTTTGTGCTTTTGTTTAATGCAAAATGAACAACAATTAATTTCTGTTTATCCTGATAGTAACAATAGCATCAATACAAGGAGGTGTCTGGTGTCTTGTTTTTTTAAAAGGTGAAGGAAGACTTTGTGGCTTCTAATGGATTGTAGTCAGTGAGAAATCAGCCTGAACGGCTCTTTCAGAGTTGAAGGTTGCAGACTACTGCTCTAGGTTAACAAGAGAATCAAAAATTTAAAGCGACGTCCAACAACTCCGTACTTCACAGTAGATGCTCTGCATGGCCGGTTCTGAAACATTTCAGAACCTCTGAACCAGGATGATGCTTTGAGGACGATGTCCGAATCTTTTTCAAACGACTTCACAGGGAGAAATTCTACATTTGTAGACCAGGAACCACTAAATTGACTGGATGAGGTGAAGAATGAACAGAGATGGTGCTGCTCTGAGGGGTGAC
>NC_050519.1:24825785-24838385 GCF_002922805.2 Oryzias melastigma
ACACCCCTAGTGTAGGCCAACCGAATGACAAAAGTTTGTCTTGTGTTATCAGAGACTCTGGAATCTCTGTCTTAAAACATTTGATTCCCCTTTCCCTCAGGCTCCTCCTACGTCCCTCTGGGTCAGGGGTCGGCAACCTGCGGCTCCAGAGCCACATTGTGGCTCTTTTATTAAAGAAAAAATTTCTAAATTTTAAAAAGTTATTATAAAGTAATTATAAAGTAAGAAGTGAGGGAGTGGTAAAAGTAAATTAACTCAAACTTGATCTCATCAACAAACAGTTGAAGGACAGTGTGTATCACAAGTCGAACATTTTGACACATTTTTGTGCGTCCTGATCTGTACTACAAAAATTCAACGGATGTCAAGAAGTACAACCGCTTTTAAGGCGGACCGGATTATTAAGCAAATTTTCTATTTGTGAAAAAAATTAATACATTTTAAGTGTGTTCAAAAAATACGTCAGGGGTCACTTAATTACCTCGGATTTCATTTCTCCTGACATTACACTTGCTACTATTTACGACATTGAGATATGACAGGGTGTCTTTTATTTTGAAAGGAACTTCTGTTAAAAGTAAAAAAAAGCTATTTTCTTTTAATGTTTGTGCTTTTCTTTAAAGCAAAATGAACAACAATTAATTTCTGTTTATCCTGATAGTAACAATAGCATCAATACAAGGAGGTGTCTGGTGTCTTGTTTTTTTAAAAGGTGAAGGAAGACTTTGTGGCTTCTAATGGATTGTAGTCAGTGAGAAATCAGCCTGAACGGCTCTTTCAGAGTTGAAGGTTGCAGACTACTGCTCTAGGTTAACAAGAGAATCAAAAATTTGAACGACTCCATCCAACGACTACATCCAACGACTCAGTACTTCACAGTAGAGCAGAGGATGCTCTGCACGGCCGGTTCTGAAACATTTCAGAACCCCTGAACCAGGACGACGCTTTGAGGACGATGTCCAGATCTTTTTCAAACGACTTCACGGGAGAAATTCTACATTTGTAGACCAGGATGAGGTGAAGAATGAACAGAGATGGTGCTGCTCTGAGGGGTGACATTTCAGTCTGTGTCTCAGGGGGCGGAGGCTCTGCCTTCTGCTTTTCATGTCCTCGTGCAGCTTGACCCCCCCACCCTGCCTCAGAATGTGAAGGTCGGGGTTGATGAGAGCTCAAAGGTATGTTTGGTGTTCTCTGCAGAGCGCTTCTCATGCAAGACCAGATAAAGATTTGCATTTACAACACAAACCTACGAATGAAAAAAAACACACAACTAATTTTTTACTGATGAGAACAGAATTTTTTAATTAACTTGTCATTCCAGGCACTGATGTCCCTTAAATTCAAAATTTATTGAACAAATGTGAAGAAATGTATTTCAAACTCATCTATACTTTAGTGGAACTGAAAAACTTCAGTTGAAGTGAACTGGATCCGCTGAATCCTTTTTAGGCTTGCAGGGTTGCTGGGGCCTATCCCAGCTACAGTTGAGCAAAGGAAAGGCACACGCTGAACAAGTCACCAGTCAGCGGCAGGGCCACACACACATCTAAGGGCAGCTGCATCACCAATTAACTTATAAATCCTGTCTTTGGATTGTGAGAGGAAACCTGGAGAAAAGCCACACATGCACCAGGAGAACATGATTTCCAAAAGTGGCTCTAAATGTTCCTGAAGAATTCATTACACTATCTTAGCGAGTTCTCTTTATCTTCTGGATGCAGTCTTGTTTAATTTTGCATCATGAGTGGAACATAAAATAAAGCGTCCAGCATTCATGTTGGAGTGAACTGGTTTACTTTCACCTCCTTCTTTGGATTTTCCATCGCTCTCCTCCTCCTCCTCCTCCCACTCGCTCTGGCAGTGGGGATGGAAAACAGGCCTCTGGAGCTCTTTCTGACAGCAAACCTGTTTTCCTGACTCGGATCGACCTCTTCTGTGTTTTCTCTGAGCTTTCTCTAAACTGATTCTTGTTTAGCTCCGCAAATCAGAAATGTGACAGCAGCTTTTAGTCTGCCTCTGTCCATGATTCTGTTCATAAACAACACAAGTGCATCTTCCTTACTGTTAGGCTTTCACAGTCAAACCGGGACAGTTGCCAACAACTTGTTTTTAAGTTGCTGAAACTTTCATGGCGTTAAAAATCACCTGACATGAACCGCTCTGAACCAACAGGTTCAGATTTGCTGCCTTCTAAAGACTTTCCAGAGAAGATCAGTCAAAAGTAAACAACCAAAGAGCAGAGAAGAGCTAAGAAAAGCATTTTGTTGAACAATCATCCATGCAGAATGAATGGAGAAGACAGCAATAAAAGATGCTGAGAAGCTTCTTCCTAAAAGCTGAGGAGCAGCTGACGTCCTCCTGCACTGAAAAAAAAACTAATAAGATTTACTTAAGAAAATCCTCGTAACAATTTGCACTAACAATTATTGATTAAATTTTACTGCATTTATGAATATAAACTTAACTTCTTTACTAGAAAATTCTATGTATTTGCATAATATTTGAATTCTTATGTAAATATTATGAGGAATAATTAAGTATATATTACTGATGCAAAAAGTTTGTTTTTTCAGTGTGGAGTCCCTGACAGATCTGGTACTCAGATTGGATAAACAAGGACAGGAGCACCTGAAAAAGTACACGACTGACTTTTAGATCTTCACAAAAGTAAAGCAGAAATAGATCCAGGCCAGAAGAATGTGGGACGACCTTCTTTTTCACTGTGAGTAAGAGGTTCAACCCTTTTTTTCTTTGAAAGACCGAAACTCTTCAGCCTTTTACGTTGATTGTGAAAATATTTGAAGAGTTTTGGTACGTGTTCTTTAGGTTATAGATTCCTGGGTCTTATCTTTTCCATTTTTGAGTCAATATTAGACTCATTGTTGACAAAGATAAATAAATCATTAATACAAGCTTCTTTAAGCATTACAGAAATAACAGAAGCTATATTCTTAAAAAATAATAATACAACTGTTAGAAATATGCTTTTTTGATTAAGGATATCCCAATCCGATCACGTGATCAGGTGGTTGAGGACTCACTCGATCAATATCAGAAGTTGTCTCCCGATTAGTAATCAGATATTTAATGTATTCTTATTATAACTTTATATTTCTAGCTTTTTATTCAGGATAATAAAACTAGAATAAAATTTCCCCTTGCTCAAGGGAAACAACCCCACTCAATAGTAGGGCTGGGTTGAAAAAATCGGTTAATGGATCTGAATCAATTTAAACTTAATAGATCAATAATTGATTCATAAAAGATATAAATCAATTTAGCACATATAAAGCTAAAGTCCGCTATCTCGATGCTAACGTTCAATAGAATTTCTCATAGGACGGCTAATGCTAACACTCGGTCGACCAAAAAAATACATTGGGACTAAATGAACATCTTTATAAACTCAGAGGCACAAACTTTCCAAACTCTTTTAAGGATATATTTTTGAAAGTAAGTACTTGTGGTCTAAAACATAGTTTTTTCCCTCTCATACTGAATAAGGTGTACTTCTATAGCGCAATCGCCACCTAGAGGCCAAACTGAACGTCCTCCAGGAGAAGCAGAACAATGTTTCCAATGTTAATGATCTGAACATTTTAGTTAGAACTTCTTCTTTAGAGAATCTATGGAACACTGTATGATATTAACAATCTCAGTTACAAATTGTGTATATATATTTATGCTGTAATATTTCTTTTTCTTCTCTTACTAAACTGTTTTGATTTATTGATGTAGGCATCATCATCAAACACAAATTCCTTGTTTGTGTAAAATTGTACTTGGCAATAAAGTTGCTTCTGATTCTGATTATTTCACTGATACATTTTACAATATGTGAACTTTATCAGATTAATATAAATATATTTAAATTATATGGTAGATTTTTAATGTATTTCTAAACAAATGTGCTTAAATGTGTAAACTTAAAATTGAATCAAATTGAAGAATCGCAAAAAATCGGAATTGAATTGATTCAGGCTATTGTGAATTGAATCAAATCGTTTCTGGAAATTATAACCGATACCCAGCCCTACTCAATATCACGGCAGTAAGTTTTCCACAAATTGCCTCTCTTTTCCAGAAATCACCTGGATCTGTTCTGTCATCCATCACCAACTCAAGATGTAATTTTTTTCTATCTAAACAGGAGATGGAACGGCACATGTGCAGTAAAACTCGCCTAAAAAACTCTGCAATAAACTCTGCAGATGGAGAGCAGTAGATGACGGCTGTCGTCTGCATGCTGTTCTGGAGCGCTGACTGCCGGCTTGAGTCTCTGTGACCTCGCCGTGTCATTTAGTGACACGATCGTGATGCTAAAGTCATGTACCATCATGTTAGACCGAGTCACGGAGAGGGGGGAGTAGAAATGCTGCAGTGAGAACAGAGACAGACCCCATCCATCACCCTCAGTTTAGGACAATGATTATCCAGAGAACAGGAAGAGTGTTTCACCATCATCATCATCCGGGTGTTGGAACTACTGACTATCTCCAAACTGAGACATTTCATTTTCTGAAGGTTGCAAAACAAACCAGAGGATCTTATCAAAGACTTGTGTTTGACTTGAACCATCTATTTGAATCGAGTGTGGTTTGACTGAGAAGCGACGCTCTAAAGTAGGCTGACGTTCTGCAGAGTTCAGTCAAAGAGTAGATCTGAGTGTAGAGGAGATAATCTGAGATAATTCTGCTGTTAGTTCCACATCTGCAGCTGTTTCCATCCAGTTAGCCACGTGTGGAGGAACGCAGGCCCAGTTCTTTGACTGGAAGGGACGGACGTGCCTGTGCTTCTGTAGGGATTTACAGCAGGAACTGAAGAAAACACAAAACAAGTAGATCTGTGTGCCACAAGTACACATTTGTGTCACATAGAAGTACACACAAATGTTGTTCACCTGTCAGCATATCTCATCAGCGTATCAGCTTTCACTGATCAGAACATGATATTCAGCAGAAAGTTTTACACCAGACTCCCATCCTGACACAAACCTGTATATTTTATCTGGGCCGGGGACAGGCACAGGGACACCCAGACTCAGGCCCGCCTGTGGCTAGTGTGAAGAACACACAAAAATGTCTATAAATTCATTATAGACCATTATTGTTCACTTCTGGTTCAGCAGCCTGGGCAGTGATGCTCGCTACACTGTCCACCGGGCGACTGGCTAGCATAGCGAGCCCACCCACTGAGTGTCCACTTATGCCAATGTGGGCAAACATAGACTAATCGACGACTAATCAACTATTAAAATACTCGACGACTAATTTAATAGTTGATTAGTCGTTACTTTATATTATATGGAGTCAGAGTGTAGTAAAATTAAAATTTATAATGGCATTCTGCTAGCTTTTTGGACTATTTTGGCATTTATTTTTTAGGCTATTTTATAGTTAATCTAATATTACAGCTACATGCTAGCTGTTTTGGCTAATGTATTATATTTTTAGGCTAATTTGGCATTTAACTAATATTTTAGCTGGCTATCAGCTTCAGCGTTTTCAGCTATCAATTTCAGCATCTTCAGCTATCAGCACTATCATCTTCAAAGCCAAATTTGGCTTACAGCATTCACATTAGAATTATCACAGGCAATGCTATATATCTATTATATATTGTGTTTTACATGCACCTTGTGTATGGCCTGATTAGCCGACTAATCAGAAAAAATAATCTGGGATTATTCAACTATTAAAAAAATCATTTGTGGCAGCCCTACACACAGGTGGGATCACCGATTGCGATCAAACCCAGTTGGGGCTTACGTTTTCTGTCCACTTTTGAACCATATGGGCCCCACTTGGCCTTGGTGGCCGAGATTATGACTGGAGTGTGACGTAAGGACACTGACAGTATTACCCTTACGTCAAAACTTCAATGTGTTCCCAGTGATCTTAAGATTATCATTATGATGTTTAGACAAAATTATAGTATAGTGTCTGTAGAGTGGCAGCAGTTCTTTAGAAATTTGCCTCTGAGTTGTTAGGAAGTTAGCTTCTGCCCATATCCCATCATCCTGTTTTTACACTCTCTCTCACTAGCTTCCAGCTCCTTACAACCTCAACCTAACATTACCGGTGCAACAAAGATGGTGAGAAATATTGGAGCTATCCAGATGTAGAGTTTAGATCCAGATTCCAGCTCAGACGAGGAAAACAAAGACATTCATGGATCTATTTGTCTGTAGGTGGATGATCAGAATGGAGACTTTGGCTCGCCCATTTCCTTAGCTGCATCACAAATAAAAGCTTTTTATCTTCTTCTGATCCATTGTGGTTTCAATAAAGAAATACTAAGAAATGTACCTTTAATCTTAAATTATTTTATGTGTCCATCATGTGAAAAATACCACAAGAATGTACTAAAAACAAAATTTCCATCTTGTCTTTAAGATTTGGTCGGTCCTCTCTATGACCCTCCACAGGTCTGGGCAAAGCTGCAGCACCTCATGGGTCAACGCTCTATACAGGTGCATGTGACCAACAGGCTTTACTTTGGTGACACAATAAACTGGTAATACTCCATGAACTATACTTTTACTGTCAGGTGTTTTCATCTGCAAGCGATATTCATTAATGACCAAACAAACACTTCTCTCACTGAAGTTAAAGTCCAACAACATAAAGAGGATCAAACCACCGAAAATGAGGACCAGATTAAAGTCAGTCTCATTAGTTTGACACATATCTGGGTGTGTGAAAAGTGTCATCTATGTTTGACCCCTCCCCTGGGGGAGTGGTAAGATGCAGACACAGCCATTTGGTGGCCTAACCCGCCAAAGCAACCCCTTCATGTTGAGTGTCCAGCGTCAACCATTGTTAGTCTTTGACTCGAACGTGGATTTGAACCCACATCCCTCCAGTCTTAAAGAGGACACTTGTTCACTAGTTGCTTCAGCACGATCATTTCTTTAGAGAAATGACAAAGCGGCCTAATGATGGGTTGAAAAACACAATATGACATAAAAAGATGCAAAGATGATTCATAGATGGATGTCTGTGTTGCCTTGGTAACCCCCAATCCACAGCTATGAATCACAAACAAATGCTTCAGTCCTGGTTCCTCCACAGTTCTACATCGACGTGCTCCTCCTGACACAGAAACAGCCGTGCACATCCAGCCAGCCCTGCACGCCTTCACAGGCTGCTGCAGCAGGACTCCGGGAAAATACTGATTTCATCACGCTGCTGCAAACCTTCAGCCCAGCTCTCCCTTCCTCCACACACGCACGCTTATGCTCACAAGCGGTGAGTTTTCGTAGAGGCAGGTTGCTAGGTAACAAGCATCCTAGGTCTTCCCACACGAGAGAAAAGAGTGCTGAATACACACCTAAAACATGAAAAACCCACAGAAAGACATCCATGCAAAGAGAATGACAGAGCAACATCTTCATTTCCAGAGAAACGTTTGCTCCCGCTGAGGAAGGCAAAAGGGAATCAAAGCAACTCAGGGGGAGCTGGGAGCCTTTAAAGAAAAAAGACGACGCCATGAAAGATGAAACATATACATAATGAAGCATAAGTGACACCAAAGGCAGAGTAAACGATCGACATTTGTACATTTGAGTGTGTGTGAGCTCACACATTTGTGTATTAAGTTCCTCCTTTATTTTCTCTTTATTTGGTGGGTTTGAAAAGTTCTGTTTTTGTTGTGTTTGTGTTGCTGCAGTGGCCTTTTTCTGTGGATCACATTTATCAAAAATGTCTCCATGATCGGTTCCTCCAGCATTATATGACACTGCAAACACTCAATAAAAACAGTTCTCCCTTCTTAATGTCTGTCAATCAAAAACTTTTATTTAGAATTAAAACTCTTGATGTTTTTATTAAGTCAAAAGACTAATATTTTTACATCCAAATAATTTAAAAAGATGATGACGTGTTTTTCATTTTGAAAGTCTCTTCAGCAAACATCATCATACTGCCACCCTCGTGCTTCACAGCAGATATTTTGATGCTTTTAGTCTTTCTCCCATTATGTTTCCAATCAATTCCATCATGATCACACAGTTAAATTTGTGAGGGACTTAAACTTTATTTAAATGGTAAATTTGTGTTTTACATTAGATAGAAGGGAAAAAAGGAGTGTCCAAAAAACTAGATTCATTTTTGCTCATCAAATAATTTTTTTAAATGATATAAAAGGTAATTTGGTCCTTCTTTTTTACTTTTTTTCTTTTTCACTGAAAATGTATTTTTGTTTTTCTTTATTCTTTTAATTAATTCTATAAACAGATTGTTTTATTTAGTTGTATTTATTCTGACAGATTCAATATTCGGTTTTAACTCTTGATTAGTGTTTGCTAATCTCAATGAAACAGAATATGTCTTAAAATGTAGGATCATGACGGCTAAAAAATTAGTAAATGGTTTATAAATTTCAAATTTTTTCAAAGAAAGTTTTGTTAAGGCTTTTTTGTGGAACAACAAGAACAAACAAATACACAACAAGAAGAATAACAAGAAGGAAAAGTCTTAATATAAAAGAAGGAGTAATAATAAAAGAAAGGTAAAAGAAAAGTGCATCCGAACATGAATCTGGACATTAAGTCTACCATATAAGACAAAAAATTTTAAATTAAAAGAAAAAATGACAGTATGGTTTATACTCCGGAGAGCCTTGTATATGGATTAATTCTGCTTGTGCTGTTGCAAACATAGTGGGTGTTATTGTAAACATGCTAACGCAGCTAGCATGCAGTGGTGTCGGACTGTTTTATGTTTTTACTTTCACGATTAAAGTCAAACACAGTCATTATAGCAGAAGCAGTCTGTTTTTTAGTTACTGGTAATGTGAATATGCTAACACAGCTAACACTTTTGATGTGGCTAACATGTGGGTTTTTTTTCTATGTTTTACTAAAAAGTTTGGGAGTTAGCGTAGTCACGGTGACGTTTGCTTTAGCGGTAGCTTTTCAGTCTGTTTTTTCATGTTTTGCAAACAACATGGCAGTAACAGGTATTGTGAACATTCTAACACAGCTAACTCTTTATATGTGGCTAGCGTCTAATGTGCTACAAATAAATTTAGGAATGCAGTTTGAAGCCTGACCGACTGATGGACTTATCTTTGACTCTTTTGTCACACTTAATGCGCCATATAGTTTCCCCCCCGTATAAATGACATAAGTTTGAAAATAGACCGTTCGGTGACGGTGCAACTTTCAATCCAGTGTCCCTTATATAGCGCAGAAAATTCGGTAAATGACAGGGAAAAAAGGGAACAGAGAGTGAAAAAGGAAAAGTAAAGTTCTAGACCGTCTTTTTACCTTTTTTTATTATAACAGAGGAAAAGTGCTCATAAAACAAGAGTCTACATGAGGAGAACTTGAAGGAAAAACATCAACTCATGGACTGATGATGGTGAGCGCCAAACCATGACAATAGGATGATCTTCCAAAAGCTAATGGATGGATATGATTTTAACAGTTTGTACTAAAAAAGGCTTGAGTGAATGAACTGTTAGAGAACGTTGATCAAAAAGAGAGGATAATAACAGGAGGAACTTTCTAAACCAGCTCACAGACGTGGAACAATTGGAGGAAATTTGCTGTGTCATTGTTCAGTGAACGGATCTGAGTGCATCACGGAGACAGCGCTAGCAGAGCAACATCTGTTTACTCAGCAGCTACATTGTGACAGTGAGTATCTGGATTCAGTATAACATGTAAACAAACACGGAACCACACGTGAAGGTGATGTTCAGCACGTGTCACTGTGAAGACGTGAAAACAAAAGAGAGCCCCGCCCCCAACAACCCAGAGGTGCAGCCTGTTGAATCCATTTAGGTCCAACCTACTTTCATGGGACTGGTGACCCAACACATCTGTGTCTGGAGCGTCCACCAGGGGAGGAAGAGGAGCAGGAAGTGCGGCCCAGGACGCAGGAAGAGGAAGGGCCGTGTGTTTGTCCAGAAAACAGACACTGAGCCAAACAAGACAACCGATCCTGCAGGTTCAATTCATCCATATTTGTACTGTCCTTCCTGTCCTTCCTAAATCTGTTCTAAAACGTTTTTTCTTCACAGAGCTGAGGGACTTTTCACTCTTTTCTGGCTCCATCACATTTTCAAACTTCAGTGATATTTTCCCAAACAAAACACTTTAAGACAGGGAACTTCTGCATGCGGAAATCCTTATTCCTGAATCTGACACAATACTGCAATTCCTTAAATGACCACTGGAGGCTGGTTGCAAAACAAAGCAGTTTTACACTGACCTTTTGAGTGTTTTTTCACCAAAAATAAACAAAATACTTCTTCACTGCTTTGTTTTACACTAATAACAAATGTGTGTGTTTAATATTGGTATATCGGCAATTTTGCAAGATTTATTTGCCTTATTGTCTGTGTTTAGCTTGTGTAAAGGGCAGTTAAGTTAACTACAGTTACCCTGAAGTTCAAATCACATCAACAAATCTCTTAACGCAAAAACATATTAAAGATCACAACTGCAATTTAAAAAAGCAAAACAAATAAAACAACAACACGTTATAAAATAAAATTTAAAAAAATAAAAAAATAAAACACAATTCCAAAAAACGAAGCAAAGTACATTTCCAGAAATCCATATGAAAGACTATAAAATGAAGCACAAAAGGAAAGCATAAAAGGTAGGTACTGTAGGACATCACGGATTAGATGATGGTATCCAGTATCGCTTCATGACAAATAAAGCAAATAAAATTGTGTTTTGATTTCCAAAACGTAATGTTGTTTTTTTATTATGTGGACTTCAGGGCCACCGTAGTTAACAGACAACGGCAACACCTTCACTTAGATAAAAACAGAACAGATGTGTGTTATACTTTCTCTGCTTCCATCAACTTTCAACAAATCTATAAATAAAACATTGAAACAAAACTTTTTTTTTTTTTTTAGGAAAACATGTGCCCTACTGCTACTTTTGGAGTAAAACTTGACACATTTGATAGAAACTCCCTCTAGCAGTCACACATGGTGGTGGTAGTATGATAATGTGGGGATGTACGACATTTTCAAATACTCTAACCTTGGAGTACCCAAGAACAATTCATATCTGGGATTTTTAGAATAATTTGGCATTCATTTAAATTGATTTTGGTTTGTTTGTTCATTTTGGTGAGCAGATAAGCCAAAAACAATAGAAAATAATAATTAAAAAAACTTTTATTTAAAAAAAAGACAGTGACTAAATTTGACCTCATCGTGAGTGAAAATCTCCATCACCTCAAGTTCAGGAACACTTGGTTTCTGCAGCAGAACAATGATCCAAGTAGGTTAAAAAAGAGCATTAACACGGCAGGTCTTACATCAGCATGAACACCATCCGCTCTTATGAAACTGCTCAGCATTAGAAAGTCTGAATGAATTTGTTGCTGAAGGACTTTCCTCCACGTCAGCATCTGAAGTCGCTGCACCAGCAAGCGCAGCACCAATGCACTCGCCTAATTAAACCAACTGCAGCACAATATATTACACCTCCACTGTGCTACTTGATGTCATAATTCTGGTTTTCAGGCCATGCACGAACCTACAGGAGGATGGCTCTGGTGTCGTGCACTAGAGGGGCTGAAAGCTCCTGCAGCTCCATGCGGGTGTGTTTGTTTGTGGGAGCAACATTAGTGAAGCGAATAGGAAGGGCCGATGAGTGGTAATTAGCTCGGATCTACCAATCCATATTTGCACAGCTGCCACGGCAGACGGCCGCGAATGCGACTGTAGAAGCAGGTAAACAGGAAGACGGAGATTGAATTAGAGAGAAGAGACTTTCCGAGCGGATCCGTGAACGCTGCAATGGATGGAGAAGGCGTGAGAGGCGGCAGGTCAGAGAAGAAGCACAAACAGGAAGTCGCTTATAAACAAATCTCTGTGCTATGGTCATACGGTTGAACAATACCATGAATTTACTACCTAAGACATGGTATTAGTGAAGCACGTCTCCAAAGTCTGTTGTTCCGGCAGCACCATGCTTTTCTAGTTTTCTGCCCCAGTATGGGTCAGAGGTCTGCTGGCCGCACACCTGTTTCACTGAGGTTCTATTATCAGTGAATCCCCCCTATCTTCTACTGGTGTTCTAGTTTTACATACTACATTAACTTCAAAGACGGTCTAATGAAAATGGTGTTTTTAACATGTTTTTGTGTCATTTTTCCTATGATGAAGGACACGTAGAGACAGTCAGGCTTAAAATAACATTTCTGAGTATTCCTTAAATCAAATCATTATGAATAAGGAGCAGACAAGAAATGCTGTTGGAAAAGGAGCTCATTTGTGATGCAGAAAATATGCTGCAGGTCATAAACTTCTTGCTCCATTTTGATCAGACAAATAGATCCATGAATCTCTTTATTTTCCTGGAATCTAGATCAAAGTTGTTCAACTGGATAGTTTTTTGACCATTTTTTTTTGCTCAAAAAACTGCATAATCATGATTAAAAGACCACTGGGAACACTAAAAAACAAATTATATATGAAATATGAATTGTTTTTGCTGACCATTTTTTTATACCCGAAAGTAAAACTATTTGATTCCTGAGGCTTTTTGAACTATTTTGTCATTTACTGAGATTGTTTAGGCTATTTTGGAGTTTAACTAATATTTCAACTACATGCTAACTG
>NC_050519.1:24838580-24876105 GCF_002922805.2 Oryzias melastigma
GGATTTTCAGCTATTAGTTTAAGCGTTTTCAGCTATACAATTTCAGCATCTTCAGTGGCCATATTCAGCTTAACTCATTCACACTAGCATTATCGCAATGCTATATGTCTAGTTCATAATTTCGTTAAAAAGTTACAGTTTTAGAGTTTAAAAAAAGTCATTTTAGAGTGTTCAACAAATATTTATCCTGATTGGCTCCGACCTAAGGTGTGTTTTGGCCCCTTGTGACACCCGTGCCTTATGAAATGTCATGAATATGAATGTATAATTTTTGTAAAAATTGATAAAATGAGCTAATAAAGCTAACGTATAACGCTAACAATCCAGAGTGAAATTGCAAATCTATCACTAGGACGGAGTTCTCTGGATTCAATGCTGATTTTACTAAAGTACTGTTGCCTAACTTCCACTGGAAAGTTGTGGAACCCAGTAGATTTTTGACAAAACACCTACTAGCCATGCTAAAGCTAACACAATAATGACCGACCGTTACAGATTTAAAGATGGGCGGAGCTTTTATACTGGGGCTTACAGCATGATGACGTGAAACTTCTGAAATGACGTAGGACTTACACCAGTTGACCAATCACAACCTCGTTTCAACCTGTAGGAGGCAGCACACAGACAGGTTTAGACTGTAAAGCCTCATTTATAGAGGTCAACAGCCAAGAAATGCTGATTTAGTGTTTGGTCGCCCTTTAAGGGCAGTTGTTTGTACCATTCCTAGTTGATGTCCTTCAAATCTTAAATGCATGATCTCTTTTTACACCAGAATCAGGATAAAGATCTTCATTCAATGATGGGACTGTACGAAGTGGATTCAGAATTGACCTTTGTGATTGAGAGCATCATCATCCTGAAAATCCAATCAGTGGACCTGGTAATACTGGTTTTGTTTCCACTACCATCTATTTATACGCCCCGTGAAACCCTAACCTCAGCTTCGACCGCGCTCTCAAACACTCTTTACCACAGGAGGCAGTCTCCATGGAAACCAGAGCGCTCCTCGGTTCAACTCCTGTATGAGCAGGACAAAAAGAAACACTTCTGTGATCTGGCACACATTTTCACCTCCAGGTCATCCCCATTGAAACCTCCCTGTCACCAATCAGTGAGCGTCCAGATTCTGTCTCTGTGGAGCAGAGCGGAGCAGCACAATGGAGATAAGGCCAGCTCAACATGCTGTCTTCTTGACCTTGATGGATTACTCTGCTCACTGTGGGCATCAAGAGAAAAAAACTGCTTCCTTTGAACTTCTACATGTCTAGCAGAGGAAACGTCTCTATTTTTAAACAAAAATGACACACTTGACAATTACTCATTAATGCTCATTGTTGGCATCATGCACTATTAAAGGTGTATGTAAATTTAACTCAAACCATCACACTTCCTGACCAATCTCAAATGATAACCCGGTCTTTTTTTACGTATCGATCCCTGTTGCTCATCAGACCAGTAACTAAAGAATTCCAAGTGTCACAGTGCGAGGTACTCTGACACTTTGCAGTTGCCTAGCAACATCTTCCTCACCCGGTATCAAGGTTATCTCCCTGATGGCTCGCACATTTGTGATGCACACATGCGTGCTGTACTGTAGGGTTAGTCCAACTGAAAGCAGCTGTGGTTTTTAAAATCAAAACGAAGAGACTGTCTTTTCAAACCTCACGAATGATGTTTGAAAAAGGAGGAGCAAACATCGTGGGGACCGAGAGATCACAATAAAGTGATATTTCTGCTCCATCTTTGCCAAACTAAACTGGATGTTGTACCGACCAACATTTATGCCTGTTTCTCGCTTTGAGGTCGCTGGTTAAGAAAAAGTTCTAAATATGATCAACAGAAACAGAGAAAGGCCTAGTGCTCCCAGAGCGAAACTTAGGGCAACACACGAGGGACAATCCCAGACTTGAATATTAGCACAGACTCAATTACAGCTTAAGAAAGGTCTGACTTCTGACTCTGTCAAACTACGGTCACACCACCTTCAGTAACACATGTTCAAGTTTAATCAAAAGTCTATGTAAATGTGTGTTTCAGTGTTCCTCTTTGGAAAGTCTCACATGTTATGACAAATGTCTACCAGAATGTAAACAACAATCATTCACTAAATGTTCTAGAATCTAGATCCTGAGTGTCAAACGTGAGGCCTGAAGGATCTGGCCCAGTTGTGAAGAGAAAAAAATATAAGAATGTTGAAAAAAAGCAAGTTTCTAGCCCATTCCTGTGGCGAGTTATGGTTATTTAAAGTTCCCCTATTTTATTTAAAAAAAAACCTTCCAAGTAGTTTGTAAATTATGATTATGAAGTTTTTAACCAAAATCTCTAATCTAAATGTCTTTAAAAGCTATTTTTAATGTTTATCTGAGGCCCCGGTTTTCAAAATCTCCTCTGAGGGGGCGTGGCTCCGCCGCTGATCCCCCCTGTCTGATTATGATAGCTCTGTCTCTCGCTAGCGTAGATCTTCACCGCTGCTACATCAAAATGTCCATCATTATGGGTAATGTCCAGCCGTATGGTTCTGATCCGGATGTCAGCTGGACGAGGAAGTGAAGATCTTCATGGACAGAACTTCCTCCAAAATCCTGATTCTTTCTCCTTCCAGTTCACCAAAGACTCTTTTAGCTAATTCTCCAATGTTTATTGACTGTGATCAATACATTCAATCATTGGTTTCTCAGAGTTCTTGATAAAATAATCAAAGCTAACATCAAAATGCTCTTTCATTGATTTACAATCCTTTCCAACTGCGGTCAAATGAGCCGCCGTTCACATTTCCGTGGTCACATCAAGAAGCTCCGTGGAGTCTGGTGGAGATTTTCCAGCGTTCTCAGTCCTGCTACCGTAAGTATTGGATGAAACTCACACCAAAAATCCAGTGATGCTGATTTGACCACAGAAATGTGAACGGCGGCTCATTTGACTGCAGTCAATGTGAAGATACCATCTTCTCTTCTCCAGAACCTGAACTAGACACTAGGAACAGATGAGGGTTTAGTGCATGTGCAGCAGAGCTGTTGATGGAAAGAAGATCATTCATTCAAACAGTCTGTCTGGCAGGCGTGGATGGAGCGACTGTCCTGCAGTAAATGTGGTCAAACATGCATGTATGCAAGCTCCAACTGTGAAATCTGGTGTTTATGAAAGCGCAGCTAAGCCGCTCTTCGTCAGCTTAAGAGGATCTCATTATCGGCTTGGATGTGATATAGTCATCGCCTCTGTCAGGACATGAAAGAGAAAGAGAAGCTCCCAAATCCTGTAGAAACAACGGCAGGGACATGGATGAGGAGCAGAACACACCAGGTTATGAAGAGGAGTCTGGGTTTGGGGAGTTTCTCAGTTAAAAATCCAGTCCTGAGGATTCAGAACTTCTAAGAGATTTTGTCATTAACCCTTTAACACCTGAGGCATCGCCTCACATTAGCATTAACATTTTTTTAACATTTAGTTAAAAATTACAGTAAGCGCGGCTGGGTGGCTCAGTGGGTTAGGTGAAGGGCTGGCACTCAGGAGCCCTGGGTTCGATCCCCGGGTTGTCCACTGATCCCCACCCAGATTGGGTCCTTAGGCAAGACCCTTGACGCTGCTGCCTAACTGGGTCCCTGTGCCCCTCAAGTACAGGGTTGTGTCAGGAAGGGCATCCGGCGTAAAAACTCTGCCAAATCACTGATGCGAAAAAACAGTGGGTGCTGTTATGCTGTGGCGACCCCGAAAGGGATAAGCCGAAAGTGAACTACTACAGTTAAAAATTACAGTAAGTCAAAGAACATAAACACTGGAGCTCCGGTGTTAAAGGGTTAACATGGCGTTGGTTCTTCCAGAAGCCTCCAAGTTCAGACCAGTGCTTCGAGCATGAACTGTGGCTGACCAAGTCAGAACGACTCCTCGCCAGTAGACGAGCATGTAGATGTTGGTCAATATGACACAACTGCATCACATGCACAGACCTTCATTGACCTTTAACCACCAGGAACAATGTGGGTTCAGTGTCTTTCCCTAGGACACTTTGACACATGGTTGGTTAGGGCTGGAATTGAACCTACGATCTTCTGACCATCCAATCTCTGCATCACATTCTCCTTTATGTTAGATTTAAACAGCAAACAAAAGACTACTCAGTCAACCCTAGGGGGACATGTTGGTCACAGTCTTTGTGTCCTCCTCTTCTTCTGTGATAAAACCACATGATTGTCATTGAGTAAAGTGATGAAATGAAGAAACAAACATATCAGAAATGATCAACAACAGCAAAAATGTTCATTTAAGAGTTGATTACTCCTAATGGTGAGAGTTTAGTTTGGAAAATTCAGAGTGAGGAGAGTCCCAAACCGTCTGAATTCCCCCCCTAATCTCTAAATAGTACTACTATAAAGTGCAGGACCATATAATGCCCTGGATTTTAAATCTATATATATATATAATATATATTCACCTGGATGGCCGGATCTGGCCCCAGGAATTGGCTTGAACGTAATATAGAGAGTAGGGAAGGAATTTTGTTTTGTGGAGTTTTCTGTGAAATTTTGCTTTTTTTTTTTTTTGGACAGCCCACTTTGTTCTGTTTCCTGATTGGCTGTTGACCTCCTCTATACAGAATACGTTCAGTTTGTCAAAGCACTAAAGAAGTGAAGATGAGCTCTAGTTATTTTAACAGGAATGGTCCAAATCGGAACAGATTTCCAAGTTTTTTATTAAAGTAATTGAAATTTCCAGTGGCATTTTTGTCTGAATTGTGTTAAAGCTGAAGCCAGCTGAACATTTGAGTCTATATTTGAATTTGCAGAACTCCAGTCTAGTCAACAAAGACTTGGAGTAGAGAGAAAGACGCGACAGATTCCTCACAAGTGCGACAAATAAGTCAGAATAAACATCTGCCGCTTGTTGGCCTTTTCTCCGTCTGCTCTTTAATTTGACTTTTCTCTTTTTCTGGTGTTATTAAAAGCCCTCAGAGCTGTTATGACAGGAGGAGGATTTTAAGAATGCATCATTTATGGAAAGTCTTGAGGCTTTCATAAAGCAGAGCTCTAATACAGAGGACGGCGTTGGCCCAGTTAATCTGACCTCTATCTGTCTGACTGTCGTCCCCGACGACGCCACGCAAATATCATGTGAAGCTCCTCAGGGCCTCCGCATGCCTGGGACTGCCACTGAGCTGCTTCCCCAGAGCCCCCCCAGCCTCCCTGGGCATGACTCACAGTGTACACCCGCTAAAGTCCTCCTCCTCCTCCTGCCTTCATCAGTGCTCCTCCTTTATCTCTGATCCTCCTGATGCTCCCACTGAAAAACTCTTTAATCCCCTCCTCCTACTTTAAGTTCCCCCTCCCCCTCACTCTGCCTTCACCATCATCTTCTTCAATCTTGGCTGGCCCGTTAACTCCCCTTTCTCTCTATCCTGCACCCCTCTCCGTCATCCTCTCACTCCTTCTCCGAACGCCTCCTCTTATCTGCTGCTTCCAGGCCGGGGATTGGCTCTGGAAACAAACAACCCCGCTGGCACGGCTGCCCCCCACCCCCACACACACCCAAACGTGGGTGCCCCAAATCCAGTGAGAAAGTAATGCAAACCCCCTCCAGATTAAAGAGAAACTGTGACGTCACAGGAGTTTCCCTGTGAACCCTTTAACTCTTCATTAGATCTGCTCAAATATTGATTGTTTTTCTTGAAAGAGAAGCGATCGGATCTGCAGAGGAAATTGTGTTTTAACATATTCTCGTGGCATTTTTCAAATGATGGAGGACATTTATGAGGAAAATGAAGATAAAACTGCATTTCTGAGTATATCTTTGTTTAATGTCATTGTGAATCAGATTGAAAAGTGCTGTATTTGGGACAAAAAATACGTTGGGCCAAAGTTTCTCTGCTCCGCTCCATTCTGATGTATCCACTTGCAGACAAATAGATCCATGAACGTCTTTGTTTTCCTCGTCTGAGCTGGAATCTGGATCTAAACTGTACAGCTGGATAGCTTTGATATTTTGTTGTGGGTACCATATGTGTGTTCGATCTGCCACATCCGTTTGGGGGCTTGCGACTTGATGACATGTAAGATTGGGATTGGCCCGGACCATTGGATCACCATGACATAAGATGTGAAACACATGCAGTTTTACTATGCATTGAGTCTTACCGAGTGAAGAACTGAGGAGGTTTGAACAAGTACGGAAAGAATCACTACAGGGACACAATGTTTTACAATCAACCACAAAATCCACAACAACAAAATAATCCAATCGAGAGGAATCGTTGAGACAGAGAAATCAGGCTGGGAAGCATTAAGTGTCCGCTAAAGTGGGTGCTAGCTAATAGGATGCTAGTTTGGCTTATAGTCGATGGAATATATATATATTTTTATAGGGCAGGAAATTGATTTAAATAAATAACTAATTAATCACAAGCCTGGGAAAATGAATCTTTTTTTTGTTATTTTAAGCAATTTTACTACACGTTTTTCAGAAATGTAGGCCAACTTTAGAGCTCTTTCATATTTTTTTTAACAAAATTTCAAATCTTTTAGCAAATTTAACATTTTGCAAATACCTTTTGGAAAAGGCAGATCCCTTCAGAAATTAAAGTACATTGCATCACCATTTTCAGCAAAAAGCTTCAGTATCTTCAGCGACTACTTTCAGCAAAAGCATTCACACGAGCACTATCGCAGGTAGTGCAACTTTTAAAGTTTTTAAATTGTTGACACAATCAACGTTAATTCCAGTAGCTGGTTGAGCCGCTTTCCTCCTTCAGAATCTACTGGAATTGAAAAGTTCCAGTATGTTAAAGATTTTGTGTTTAAGCGTCACGGGCGATGCCTTAAGTGTTAAAGGGTTAAATGTGGTCAGCCGTCAGTGTCTTCTTTGCTTTAAAACTTCTGTCTGAGTTATTACAGTCTACCGGCATTTATGTGAAGGAGCATCACTTTGGTGGAACGTGTGAAACATCCCACAGAAGGCTGAGGCAGCAAATGCCTCGCGTACTCCCAGAGGACGCCGTTCTGAAGTGAAGCTCCGTTTGGTGCCGCCTGATCTAGTTTTTTAGATTTCCCAGAAGCCACTGCCCTTGAACAACAATGTGAGCGTGGACAAAGAGAAACCGGTCTGGAGAAGAACTTTCCAAACAAGAAAATATTTTAGAGACTACTCAAGAGAATTTTATCTTGATTTGTGTCTGGTACGTAAGGAAGTTTACTCTTTTGTTGCGTTCTAACAAATTCTGATGACATGGTACAAAATATAAATAAATTGTAGCTAAAATAAAGTTAATTTGTCCAAACAAAATGGGCAGCTAATAAATCCCATTGAATTTGTGGTCTGCAGGGTCAGAACAGAGTAAAGCGACATGATGAAAACAGTATGATTGAGGTTTATTTCTGGGATTGAATCATCACTTCCGAGACATTTTAACAGGATATTGTGGAGGCATTACCACTGAAGGTGCGCTTGGTTTATTTACCCAGCTGTCTAGGGACAATATGAACATCTTGAATGGTCATTTAGTTTGTGCACTTTTTGGCATTTAAAGTTTCCTTTTAATAGAAACAACAACAACAAAAAAATGTTTTTTTATAGCATTTCAAGAAATTGGCGCAGGACTGCAGCAGGTCAGGTGTTGCAGAAACAAAGTATGAACAAATAAACAACAAAGCAGAACTCCAGTTATGGTCAGAGGGCAGAGGCTGTCCCAACAGCAGCACCACATGCAAACGATTTTGCCCTGAAACCTCTTTTACAGCTTCTCTAACGAATGCTGGTTGGTTTGATTTGAGTCCTTAAAGCAGGAATGTCTTTATTTCATGATAAACCGAGCTTCCTCCGGTTTATTAGGCTTTGCATGGCCAGTTTTAGAAAACCCATGTCAAGCTGAAAGAGAAAGTCCTTTTTTGCAGATCTCTCTATTGAGGTCAGGAAAGCTTATGCAACATGATCCACGCTGTCATCAGAACTAAATGTTCTCCTAGGAAAACATCTCATTTTCCAGTCAAATGCTGCTGACTTTATTAAACTTTAACTACCATCTCAACTATCAGGGTGCCGTGGAAACAGGCTGATTCCGAGTCGGAGAGGTGCTTTAGTTTGTGACGATCATAGCAGAGGGGGAACTTATCTCTACAGTGACACAAATTCACAGGGAGGAGGGCAGGGCCGGCAGCCTGCTTTATGAGCTTTATTAGGACTCAGATCTGGGAGATTCTCTGCTGAATTCGATAGATCTGGGACGTTTATGTGCATCTGAACTGTGTTACTGTCAACTTTTAAATTAGATTTATTCCAACGTTGGCTCTGGTGATAACTGGCTATTTAACTCTATAAAGCCCACAACATCAGATAATTTTTTTAACTAAGATGTTTTTAAACCATTTGATTAAAAAAAATATATATTTTTTTTTTTACAAGATACAAAGTATTATTTATGATACTTTGGGGGATTTGTTAAGTTTTTGCTATGAAAGTGTTAGCTTAGGATGCAAAATTTCAGTGCTCTAGTAACCTGGAGCATCAGTTAACATGTCAAGCTTGCCGCAGCCTGCTCAAACCTCTGAGGGACAAATTTGTTTGTTTTAAAAAATAAAAAGGGAACACTTTTTTATTAGTGGAAGTAAAAAGAAAAAGGATCCTACAGACACGGCTGTATTAAAGTCTCAGATCAAGAAGCATCTGGAAGGATTCACAGAAGCGAGTTTGCTCCGGTTGGTTTCCACTTCATTTAGAGCCCCCACTCAGACTTTTTTAAAGTTTAGTTGACTTTGCTTTGATGAAAGCCTCTTCTCTATTGACCCGTCTGTGTGTCACAGCACGCAGCTATAAAAGTTCAATCAAGCTGGATCTTGATACACATGTAAAGGTTTTAGAGCCCAGCAGCTGTTTGATGTGAAACAATATATTTGGTTTAAGGGATGGCAAGTCAACTTTATAGAAAGTGTTAAAAAAAACAATTTCACAACTAGACTGATTCCATCACATCAAAATTATGTGAATAAACACAAACCAACTCAAGTGATAAGTCATTCAAAAACCAGGAACAATACTTTGATTTACAGCAGATACATTCCCATTTCTGCCACGGCACTAGTGTTCATCATCATCTATCAAAGGAGATGTCAGCATCTTGTTCAGGGCATGGGGCGGCAAGCTACGTGGGAGCGGCTACGGCTGAAGAGATTTGGTAAATAATGGTTGGTGATTTTACAGAAGAGCTGTGGATCCAACAATTTCACAAAACTCTCAACTCTTGATAAGCTGCGATGCTGTGGGACCTCTTGTGGAGTGATGCAGCGGTGCAGTCACTGTTAGGCTGAATCCAAATTCTTCTCCTTCGACTCCTATCAAACCCTTCAATTGTATGAGCATTTGAAGGGGAAGGGTTGTCCGAAATAGGGAAGCAGAGAGGGTGTTCTGTTACCCGCAGTGCCCAGGACGAGAATAGCTTTTCTTCACATGGGTGCACTCTGAAGCACAGAGGTTTACAAATTTGAGGACACTATTTTTCCATAATTCTCAGTTTGGGGGGCTAAATGCAAAGATAGAGAGAAGCCGTAGGGGTAGGGGATGAATTCGGATTTAGCCTTGGTCATGTCACTTGCTTAATTTTAAAAAAGTGTTTTCATTGCAGTTTAATAGGTCAATCAGTAAGTTTAATAAGTCAATTTTGATAAAACAATGTCCTTCAAACACAAAAACTTCTTTCTAATAATGCGAGTTTCTTTTTTACTAATTTTTGTATTTTCATTAAGCACATATACTATCACAAATCTAATTTGCGCAATTTCTTAGCCAGTGGAAACGCAGCGACTGTTGTCTTAGAACAGGTGTTGATGATGTCTCGTTCACAACTGCCCTTGCAGGTGGATACAGGCCGTCAGTGGATTAAAAATGGGCAAAGCTGTAGGGGCCCAAAACATAGACAGTAGATAGAGAGAACTGGGTTGATCATCCCCTCCCCCTGGCATTAAAACAGGAAGTACCCGCTGGTCCCAGAAAGTCAAAATCCCATAGACTTCTACTGGCAAATTAACCGCTATTACTCTGATGGTCAGAATAGCTATTCTTGCTCTAGTGTCTCTTTTTAACATTGAGCATCCATCCTATTTTTTCATGATTTATTTTCTTTATCGCTAGTTATTCAAGCTATAAATTAGCCAATTAGATGTCTCAATAAGAGCAAGTGGTGCCTGCTGGTTCCACCCCAAACATACGAAGAGTTAGATTGACAGATTCTTGGACCAATAACATAACATCGTCTGGTCACAAAATGGCAAAATCGGGCGATATCAACGCGGAAAAATGGCGACTAAGCTGACTTTGGCACAAACTACAATGGCCGTAGAGCACTCTAGTCTGTAGAGCCAAAAGATTAATGCACATTTTTTCTATGGGTATGCTGCGAATGACAGGTCATAGTGAACACTTATACAACACGTATGGGTAAGTAAGAGTGAAGTAAATGCAGCCATGTCGTATGGATTTTTCTTTTTTTTAAACCCCAAATCCTAGGGACTGGACAGAGTGTCTGTAAGTGCAGTTCTCAGACAGTCGTTGTGAGGATTGTGCACTTAGGTTTTTATGACATTTCTTTGTTTTTTGGCGCATTCTGTTAAAAAATCTTCCACAGTTGTCAGCTTTGTGTTCATGACTCCAAGTGTCTGGATTTCAGTTCTTCAATGTCAGGTCATCTGCTTCGTCATCTTTTTGTTTCTTTAAGAGTTTTGTCATGTCTACGAAAATGTGTTAAATGTGTAGTGTCAACCACCAACCCAAGTCTCCTGCATATTGGGGTCCTACAGCACCAGTTCCTGGCAGCCGTAACCCTTTTGCTGTCCTAGGTATGTTGACGTTGGGAGTGGGGTCATCTGGACCCCACAAGATGGTGTGCTAAACTTTTTTATGCAATGATTTTTGATTGTCACTGGTGTCCATGGTAGACATGAAATCCTGTCCACCTTTGTCATGGGATGGATAACACCTCAATGTGAGGCTTGGGTTATCTGGACCCCGTAAGAGAGCACAAGTTAAGGACAGTTAGGATTAAGCACTGAGTGAGGTGTAGGAGACACAGTACAACAGCATCAATCATGCATCACAGGTGTGTACAGCTTCCACTAGCCTCACGAATACTTCCCAATATACTCACCACACACACAACAATAGTACACTCCATTTCCAACAAGCCTCATGGGAACGACAAGACACTCACGTTCTCCTGTTAAGATGCAGCTCCTCCTCTCTACAACCCCCCTTGGGCCAGACAACTCGAGACCCATAGCATCAATACGGGTCAACCTCAGTTTGGGTGCATGTGACTCAGGCTCAAGCAATGTTCTGTAAAGGTTGTTAGGGCTTCATCTAAACCACACAATGTCACTTATCTTGGAAGTAAGTATGCTAATAACAAAAACATCTTTGCACTAGCGTTGAGTTAGTCAATTATGCATGATAAAGTAAAACCTCCATGTCAGAATCAGCTGGAATTTCATTGATCGAGTAAACACTTCACTACTTTGAAGTGTTGCATATCCGCACATCGCTGCTTTTCTCAGCCTCATATCTGTTAGGATTATGTTAATTGAATAAATGGTCATTCAGATGATGTCAACACTGGACCTTAATCTTTGATCTTAAAAGATTAAGTTACTTTTTTTATTTGTTAACTTTTGCCACTGATTTGACTCCAACAAGCAACTTTAAAGATCATTTTGCATCTCGCCTTTATAAAAGTACATTTTCTCTCAATATGACCACAGAGCAGCATGAAGCTTCCATTGTTTGACCTTGAACAAAGCAACACATGACTGCATGAAGTGGCTCCGTGTAAATCAATAAACTTGGAGAATCCTGATGATCAGCAGCATCAAATGTTCCACGTAGAAAGGATCGCAACTTTCAAACAAGTTTGGTCCAGTTCCTGAGATAACAAGGCTAAGATTATAAGTGCAATCTATGATTTCCAAGCACCCCAAAAACATAAAAGTAGCAATGGTTCAGGGATAAAATGAGCCCCAAATTCCTAGTTCAAGGAGTTTGGGGCTGCGTTCAACTTTGATCTGTCAGTTTGTGCATCTTTGACAGACTAAATGTCAGGTTTCTAACGGGGTGTGTGCATGCCAGAGATCCTGCAGTGGATCACTCCTGGCACACACACAGAGCTATTTCTGTCCATCTGCTGGGAAGCACGGACACATAAATGGATGAAGATTGAGGGAGATGTGAGGAGGATGTGAACAGATGAATGGGAGAAGAACTGGATCGTATGAGGAGAAGATACCATCTCACATTCAAACATCTACACAAAAACGGTCCGTCACTTGGCTTTGATTGCATTAAACTAAAAGGGAAGAAGGCAGAGAACAGAAAAAAAAAGAGCGTTGCCAGAACGTGGCAGCGAAAGCTGATATCCTCTGTGTTTCATTTCAGTCTAAAAATACCAGAAGCAGCCTGGGAGATAAAAATCAGCCTCGGAAAATGAAAAATTGACAGAGCAGGTTATGATTTAGTTGGGTTTAGGAAATAAAAAAATATAAGACAACAAAAATCTTTCAAGGTTCTTGTTCTATTAGCTAGTCTCAATGATTTGTAAAAATGTATAAAAAAGGAAATAAAATGAAAATAATAAGAAAAAGTACAGCATAATCCAAGAGGAATCACTCATTTGATTAGATAAAAAGTGTATTTTTGCTTTTTTAACATGTTCTTGTGACATTCTACTGATGATGAAGGCAATACATGAACAAAACTAGAAAACTGGCATTTCCTGCAATAATGCTAGTATGAATGTTTTTTGCTGAAAGTAGTCACTGAAGATGCTGAAGCTTTTTGCTGAAAATGGTGACGCAATTTACTTTAATTGATACAGGGATTTGCTGAAAATGCAAAACTTATTTGCAAATGTTTAATTTGCTAAAAGACTGGCAAATTTTGTTAAATAACTATGAAAGAGCACTGAAGTTGACCTCAATTTCTGAAAAATCTGTAGTACAATTGCTTAAAAATCCCTTCTACATGCCAATTTTGGAAAAAAAAAATATTTAGTGCGTTGCTTGAATATGTGCTAAACTCCAAATTAGCCCAAAAAGCTAGCTCGTTGCTTAAATACTAGCTAAACTCCAAAATAGCCTAAACATTCTCAGTAAACTAAACTGGTCAAAAATGTTAGCCTGTTGCTGAAACAGAAGCTAAACTAGTCTAAAAAAACCTGAATATATAACAAATTAGACAAAGATGTTACCATATTGATCAAATATTAGCTAAACTCCAAAATTAGCATAAAAAAACGTTGGATAATGCCAAATTATCCCAAAAAAGCAAGAACATTGCTTAAATACTAGATAAACTCCAAAAAGGCCAAAAATTCCACAGTAAACTAAACTAGTCAAAAACGTTAGCCTGTTGCTAAAATAGAAGCTAAACTCTAAATTAGCCTAACAAAAACTCCAGTTAAAAACAAATTAATCAAAAACATTAGCATGTCTCTTAAATTTTAGGTAAGCTCAAAATTTTATGAAAATGACCATAAAAATTAAAACATTACCCACAAATATATTTAAAGGCTTGTTAATAATCTACTTAAAATTTTGACTTTTGAAGCCGTTCTTATTCATTTCCTATGGGGCACATTTTACTCAATATTTCAAAAACTATAAAGTTTATGAATACATAAAGTACAAGTGGTAATGTCCTGAACAAGCTGAATGTTTTGATTCCAAGATAGCTGAAATCACTGAAAGTGTGATTGAGTTTATACATGCCGAAAAACAAACAGAAAGGAGCTGGAAAGGAGAATCACGGAAGTGTGAATGCTTCCTCAACATTCACACTATTAAGATTAAAATTGCAATTCTGAGTATTTCTGTTTTCTAAATCGCTGTGAATCAGACGAAGAGGCAAAACTGTTTCGTGTTCGTGTCCATCTGTGTGGTTTAGTGACATCACTTCCTGTTGATGTGCTGCAGCTAAAACTGTTTTAAATGGACCCAGTTGCAAACAATCACCCTTCCAGTTCTTCCAGCTGTTATGTTTGCAGTCAATAGGTATCTTGTTGCAGGTGGAATTAGTCCAGCAACCCCATGAACCCTAATGTGCGCAGATACAGGATAGATAAGGGCCAGGAGGGGTCATGGCCACCTTAGAATTTCATCAGACACTCCAAAGGTCGCAAGAGTGCAAATATTTGGACCTGTCACCGGATGGATAAATGCAAACAGAGATGAGGACCAGCTCAAAATGTTTCTGTTATAGAGAAAATAAGAAATTGAGATCTTCGCAGAACTTCCTGGAGCCTCCATGATCGTTCCTGTCCGCTACAGAGAAGGAGGATGGATTCACAATCACAGGAAACCCATCCCACAGCGGCAGAACCTGGAGTCTCAGTTCTGTTAAACTGCTCAACACCTCCACTTTATTCCGTCATCTGCAATCAATATATCTATGAATAAATATAATTAACACCCAGAAGATAACTCGAATGAGATCAAATTAAAGATGCAGGAGAGCAGCAGGCTGGAATGAGAGAGGAGTGGAGGCTTGTGGGAAAAGTGTGTGTGAACTCCACGGAGGCGTGTAATGGATTCATATCATGCAGCGTCAGCAGGACCCTCTTCATTTACAGCTGCAGAACTACCCTCACAGGAGGAACTGCACATCACTGAGGCAAAATGAGGCCGAGCCGGAGCTGCTGTTCACTTCCAGAGACGCGAAGGAAAGCTCAGGTTCAAAGTGACTGATACAGATCCACCAAAACCACAGAGAGGATGGTAAAAGTACAACAAACCTCCATAAAGTCTACATCTGCATTTCTGCACGATTGTGTCTTTTTGTTCCATCACAGAGCCAACTTTGCATCTTTTGCTGCATCTGTTTCCTCTTTTCTTTGTTTGTTGGTGGATAATAATATTTTTAGAAAATGATTGATCATATCATAAATTATGTATTTTTTCCTGTATTCAGTGCAGTTTGTGAGAATGTTAAAGCAAGAAAAAAGAAATATTTTCCAAACAGTTTGTTGCTATTGCTTGTGATCATTTAGGTTAAAGTTAGTATTTAGTACAGAAACTGCTTCAACCCTGTAAAAGTAAATACATCAAAGAACTGGCCAAAAGTCACATTTTGGGGGGAATTAAGATGATTTTTTATGAAATCAACAAATGTACAATATAATTCTTATTCAATATAGACAGTTATGGGTGTTAAATATTTAAATATATTACCATGAGTGTAAAGGATAAAAGGTAGCTTATTTAGCCAGTCTCAAATTAGATTTTTAAAATGGTGCAACTGTATTATAAAAAATAATTAACAACACATTTTGCATTCTTTACATACAGAAAGTATTCATTTAAAAAAAAAAAAAAGACCAATAATTGATGAATAATTTTCACCAAAAAGTTTTAAAAATCAGCTTTCCCGCCAAAAGTGTCTAAGATTTCATGGAAGCAGCCATTTTGATATGAGCAGGAAAAGCCCTTCTACTGCCCCCAGTGCAATGATGAGGAACTACAGACTGGAACAAAGTTCTATACAATAGGTTTTTAAGTGTAGTTTGGATCACTATGATGAGATAGGGGTGTTTAAAATGCACGTATCAAATATGATATGAATGGTTATGTGAGTTTTAGTCTATGAAGTCATTTGAAGTTGTGTTGTTAATTATTTTTATTTGAAGAAAAACTATTGCCCAAACTATTGCAAAGATGGATGTGCATATTGTGCATTAAAATGAAAGCTGTTTTGCTGATTAAAACAAGCTCTGTGGATAAATTGGATATTGTGATAGCCTGGGGTGCTAGCAGAACAGACTTTACCTGGAAGGGGCTGTTCCTCACATCACAATGTGAGGACCCATTCGTTTTTGTGGATTGGGAGGGGCTGGTGCTCAGAGCGCAGGTGCTCTGAAAAGCGTGAACGGATCAAAATACCGCTTTGGGGTTGTTCATAACCAAGAATGAATATTATAATACACTAAAAGGCTAAAAAAATGATTTCCTATGATATAGGCCCTTAAAATAAAAAGAATCTCCTTTTTTCAACATAGGGTTTGTTTTGGACCTTTTTATGATTGATCCATATGGGTCGGCAGAGAAAATGGGCGGGGCTACATTACATGAAGGGCAGCCAAGAGAGGTGGAGCAGCAGCTTCAAGGTTTGATTATTTGCTGGAGGTCAGTAAAGCGTGTTTCAGCCGGTAACACTGTTAACCATTAATCACCGCCTGTGTAACAAGCTGCTGTCTGAAGCAGCCAAACAGAAAGAGTCAGTCTGATCAAAGAGTTATGGGTTCAGACAGCATCTTGTTTCTTGTATTTTGCTTTGATGTAAAGCGCCTCAGAGCTGCAGCAACTGATGTAAAGCACAAAAGTTCAGCAACTTTTAACTCTGTGGATCCAACCTGATTTGGGAAGAATAAGGAATAAAAAATGATAAAATGCATCTTTAACCGCAAGTTATTAGAAATCTGTTTTCTATTAAGCTGCAGAAGAATAAAATGTCCACTCATTTGAAAATGAGTGGACATTGTCTTCATGATGGTGAGTCCCACTCTGATCATTCACTTTCATAATTATTGTCTTCCATCATGATAAAAATGTTCAAAACCACCATTTTCATCAGAGTGGGTCTTTAAGACAGACTTCCTGATCTGGAGTTCTGTGGCAGTAAAAGTGCAGGAAGCAAACTTTCCAACTGATAGATTGTGGTTCTAATCAATTACTCTCTGAGAGCAGGAACCCGCCGATTCAGCCTTCATTCTACATCTTTCTGAAGCGCCAGAGGTCTCTTTGTGTCTCACCTATTTACAGGCACGAGGCCACGGAAAGCTTTGGTCGGATGTTCGGTGTGTGTTTGTGTGATTGTTGGAGCACAGATGCTGTGCTTGTTCTGGGCTCTGAATCCACTGGAAGCTCTGTGTGTGTGTGTGTGTGTGTGCATGTGTGTGCTAAAGTTACACGGAGAACAATGGTCTTATTGTACCTGTGTCTGCAGCTACTGTCTGCTTTGTGTCCGTGACCCGCTTTGCCCGGAGAAGCTGTGCCTGATTGACAAAACGTTCTCAGGAGGGAGAAATAAGTCTAATAAATTGTTTTAAACCACGGAAGGAAAAATAATGCATCTCTGTGAGTATTAGCTTTTGTTTAAAAATCGTATGATGTGGTGAAATCCTGAATTGGTTTGGATGTCAAACTGCATGGAGTTGTGGGCCGCCTGCACCATCCCCCCATCCCAGCGCTGGCACTTGGCCCTGCAACCATAGCAGCACATATAAAGAGGCCCAGCGTGAGGGAACGGAGGCTGCCGAGAGAGGTGATACAGAGAATGATAAAAGTCTCCAGATTAACGGTGATTAGCAGAAATGTGTGAAACTGAGCTTTTCTTCCCTCAATAGTTGGGCGGGTGTGGGTCATTAGGGGGTGAGGACTAGAAAAATGAGGGTAAAGAATAGTAAGGGACCGTAAATCTCTATAGTTGTCTAGAAAAGTTGCATTACCTGCAATAGTGCTAGCATGACTGTTTTGAGCGGAAAGTAGTTGCTAAAGATGCTAAAGCTTTTTGCTGAAAATGGTGACACAATCTACCTTAACTGCAGAAGGGATTTGCTAAAAATGCAAAAGCTATTTGCAAAATGTAAAATTTGCTAAGACTGGAAATCAAAGAACTATGAAAGAACACTGAAGTTGACCCCCATTTCAGAAATATTTGTAGTAAAATTGCTTAAAAATCCCTAATACATGCCAATTTAACAAAACATATTTAGTGTTATTTGAATATGAGCTAAACTCCAAATTAGCCCAAAAAAACCTTGGTAGAGGTCAAATAAGTCAAAAACTTGGCTTGTTGCTAAAATACTTGCTAATTCCAAGATAGCCTAAAATTTCACAGTAAACATAATTAATAAAAAAAAACATTAGCCTGTTGCTAAACTCTAAATTAGCCTATAAAAACCTAACTAGACAACAAATCAGCCATAAATGTTAGCATGTTGTTAAAATATAAGCTAAGCTACAAAAAAACTCTGTAGATGCCAAATTAGCCAAGAAAGCTAGCACATTGATTAAATACTAGCTAAACTCGAAAACAGCATTAAATTCCTCATAAAACTAAATTAGTCAAAAACATTAGGCCGTTGCTAAAATAGAAGCTAAAGTCTAAATTAGTCTATAAAAACCGCAGTAGATAACAAAACAGCCAAAAATGTTAGCATGATGCTGAAATATTTGCTAAGCTCCAAATTAGCATAAAAAAAACCTAAGTAGATGCCAAATTAGCCAAGAAAGCTAGCACATTGATTAAATACTAGCTAAACTCCAAAAGAGCAATTTAAATTAGTCAAAAACGTTAGCTTGTTGCTAAAATAGAAGCTAAACTCTAAATTAATTAAAAAAATAAACCCGAATAGATAACAAATTAGCTAAAGCGTTTGCCTGTTGCTAAAATATTTGCTAAAACACCCTTTTTTTTTAAATTACTACAAAGATGAAAACATAGCTCATGAATATATTTAAATGCTTGTCGCTAACCTCTATAAAATTTTGAAAATTTACAGACTTTCTCATGCATTTCCCATGGGGCAAATTTTACTCAATATTTCAAAAACTATAAAGTTTATAAATATCAAAAGTACAAGCAGTAATGTCCTGAACAGGTTGAAGGATTTGATACTAAGATTACTGAAATCGCTAAAAGTGGGATTGAGTTTATACATGCCGAAAAATGTATGTAAAAGAGCAGGAGAATCCCTACAGTGTGAATGCTTGCTAAAAATTCACACAATAATTAAAATGTGTAAAAGTAAGGAAAATTTGATTCTAAAATAACAGATGTGCTAGATTACTCTCCATCGTTTGTCTAATCCCAGGTTAACCAACAGTTTTAAGCACACACCCCACTATATTGCTGAGAGTCAATCCAACCTATTCAGAGCTGAATTGGAATAAAAGATGTCCATTACAAAAAAATGTCTGTCCAACGCTGCTTCTTGTTGCCATGGTGACGGCTCCAAGAATGAGGAAAACAAGTCAGGAAGGGAGAGCGGAGGAGCCGGAAGACGAGCCAAGGAACATAAGATGGGAAAAGGAGCGGTGGAAATCAGAGATCAGAACCAGGCGTGGCCATGCTGGGTCCATGTGCTGCCTTCACATGCATACCGCATCCACACACACTTAGCACACGAACGCGAGCGTGCAAAGCCAGACCACATGCCCTGCATGTGCAGAACAGCTGCAGAACAGCAGGAGAACATACAAACCAGTGTTCCGATTGGCTCTGGATCTTCCTTTGATGCACATCAAAACAACTGTCTAATTGGACGACAGACTAGCGGCGGGATCAAAAGGACGAACCCTTGTGTTAGTCAACACGCTCCGACCACCACTGCTTCTGTAGTCAGATCCTGAACTTCAATCTAGTCACTGGATCTCCTGGAACTTTTAAACTAACAGGATTCTGACTGAAACGCTTCTGTTCTATCAAATAGACCTTTCCTTACGCCATCATTCTTCTCAATCCTCCCAGCTGTCAGCGGGCCAGAGAATGGGTACAACCTGGACCGGTTCCCATCACAGGGGCTCCCCTGGCAGCCGTGATCCGGCTCTTCAACGGGCAATTTAACCCAACGACCAGGAGCGAGGGCCCAGCCAGGACCTCTGCTGAGAGGCTGAACATCCATGCAGGTCACCCACTGCAAAAGCATGAGTGAGTTCAACCATTACAGGTCAGGAATGAGCCAAAGAACACAGGAACACGAAGGAAGAAGGACACCAAATAGAGGAAAGATCATTTGATCTGAACATGTTCAAACCCAATCCTGGATTTTATAAATAAACAGCTGATTTTCTAAATATTCGTTATTTTCAGATCAAAACTGAAAAACAGAAAGGTTTGAGAGATACTTAAAAGAGAATAATAAGTGGCAAAAAGTCAATTAAACTTAAATAATCAATACAGATTTATCAAGTTTACAAAATTCTTACCCTTCAAAGTAATTGTAGTATTTCTGGTGGATAACAGCATAACTTCATTCATTAAGTTCAAAAATAGCTAGTTAAGAAAAAAATGATTTTCCCAACTTGAACTTG
Source organism: Oryzias melastigma (assembly GCF_002922805.2). Lineage (NCBI taxonomy): Eukaryota > Metazoa > Chordata > Actinopteri > Beloniformes > Adrianichthyidae > Oryzias > Oryzias melastigma. Next base: position 24,858,629 of record NC_050519.1, read on the forward strand.
AGTATATTTTGCCGCAGTCACCAAACCTAATTTGCAAGTACAACCGTCTCCTACCTTTGTAGGTTGGTGGTAGTGCTGCAACAAACGATTATTTTAATAGTCAACCATTCACCGATTATTTTTGTCCGATTAGTTGACTAATCAGGTCATGCGCAAACTGGATGTAAAGCACACATCTTAACCATCATTAGCTTTAAAACGAACTAAAAACTACATATATAGCAATACCTACAATAATGCTAGGGTGAATGCTGTAAGCTGAATTTGGCAGATAAAGTGCTGATAGGTGACGATGCTGAAACTGATAGCTAAAAACACTGAAGGTGATAGCAGGATAAAATATTAGTTAAATGCCAAATTAGCCAAAAAAATGAAAAAAGACAAAATTAGCCAAAGCAGCTAGCATGCAGCTGAAATATTAGCGAAAATCCAAAATAGCCTAAAAAACCTTAATAAATGCCAAAATAGTCCAAAAAGCTAGCAGAATGCCATTATAACTTTCAACTTTACTACACTCTGACGCCAAATAATATAAAGTAACAACTAATCGACTATTAAATTAGTCGTTGACTATTTTAATAGTCGATTAGTCATTGATTAGTCGACTAATCATGGCAGCCCTAGTTGGTGGTTTGATTTCCAGTCACATGTTTTAGTGTTTAGTCAGACATTGAACCTCACGTTGCTTCTAGTGGGTTTGTGTAAGTGACATGGCCACTCCCCCTGTTGGTGTGGGAGCAAATAGATTGTATAAAAGTGCTACCCGTTGCAGTCTTATTCTTTGGTGGCCCCCTTTATGGGAGTCCTCTCATCTGCATCCTTTTCCCTCATACAACCACCCACATGTCCTCCTTATCTTCACCCATGAACCTTCTCTTTGGTCTCGCTCTAGTCTAGACCTCCAACCTCAGCTTCCTTTCACTAACATCATCGCCGTTCTTCCTCTCAACGTGTCCAAACATCTCCATCTTCTCTCTCTGTATCCTGTCAAACACTGTAGTGAATGTGGAACATTTAATGCCATGATGAGATACAAAAACCAGCAAATCTGATGATGCGCCAAAGGATTAGACCTCAATAAAATAGATTTTTAGATTTGAATGATTGATCATCAAACTAAAGGATATTATAGAATCCCAAGAATCCAAGTTTCTTTGATAAGATCACGGAGCTGAGACTGATGACACCAACAGCTGTCAGTTTAAACCCCGCCTCCACACGCCACTTAAGTATGTTAGACCCTCAGAGTCCAGACTGACTGCTCTGAAATCCTCTATTTGGTTCATTTTAATAGATCCATAAAATTGTCAACGTCTTTCCAGTTACTGTAGTTATGAGCCAACCTTGGATTACATCCCAAGATGCCTTCTATACACACACACATTTACAGTGTACATTCAAAGAGCAGCATGAGTGTATAGTCTATGCATACAGATATTTGTAGTTTAAAAGAGGCACATGGTCACACAAATGTTTGTTCTTGGTGACACATCTGGATTGAAATCCATCCATTACCTGAACCTGGTGAATCAATTTTGGGGTCACGGGGTTGCTGGAGCCTATACCACCTATCGTTAGAGGAAGGTATATAGAACTGGACAGAGTGGCTGTGATGTCACCCATAGAAAAAGCCTTACCTATGGTTCCAGTGAAATGAAGCCAATTTAGTCGCCATTTTTTCCGACATTGCCATGTTGGAGCCAGACGACAGTGATTGGTCCGAGTCAGTCTGAGTAAAGGGTTCTAGGGCAACTACTGTCATTAAATAGGAGTAAGCTAGTTGGAAGTCCCAAAATAGACTATTCATTGACAGTGTGACTTATAATCTGGCTACTTAGAGTAGTGGTATACAAAAGAAACTTGCCTTTCTAAAACAATCCAGCAGGTTTTCATTTTCAGAAAAAGCACTTTTGAAGTCTGAGTTCTTCCCTGAGTTATTACCATGCTGCTCCCTGACAGTAAAACGCTGCCAGCCAGATAGGCAGGCCGGGACGGGGGGGGGGGCAAGAACAAGAAAGAGATGAGCCTGCAGAACCACAGAGCAGTAAAATGCTCATTACAGGAGGTCCAGGAGTTCAGTTTTTAACCAGGAGTGAATATAAGAAACATCTGAAGTACGAGGGAAGAGTTCAGACTCCTGAGAAGATAAAAGCATCTGAAAATTATTTTTTAAGATGATTTCTAAAGCAAAGTGATGGATATTATTTCAATTTATATCCTGATTTGTGGTTGACGATCCGATTCACTGACTAAATTCAATCCAGGACATCTTTATCCCAAACCAGTGTGACTCAGAGATAAATATCTGGTACTGAACAGTGCAGGTGAAGTTTTCCAGATTCTTGTATTTCTTCAAGATAATAAATTAAATATGTGTACAAAAAAAGCAAGTAAGCAAGAATAGATGTCAAATTCATTCACATTTTAGTTTGATAAAGTTCAGTCTACTGTTGTTTTTCCACATCAGAATAATCATTAATATAACATTCTAGCACACTGTATGGTCACATGACTTTGCTAAATGCAAAGTGTTTGCACACATTGAACTGGAATGATAGTTGATCAGTTATTCCACATCACATGTGTTTTCTGCTAGGATGGTCATTTTTACATTATAGTAAAGTAAACCTACAGTACCTTAATCCAAATGGTATTTTCTAAAATCGATTATCATTGTACCATTTTATTTTGAAAAGATTTTGTTAATTGTACAGGTCGAATCTATTAACAACAATAGATCAATTCATCAACTCATTGATTAATCATTACACTGTTACAGTTAAGTTCCTGTAAGCAACAAATTATGTTTTTAGTTAGTATAATAGATCAATACAGAGAGAATAAAAGGGTTGTAGTGATCTTGGCAAATTAAATGTCTGCAGTGAAGGAAATCCACCTCCCTTCTGGATGAAACTGGAATACGTTCATGGGGATTAATCACTGCAGAGTGCTGGCTTTGAGTTGCTGCTATCTGGTATCAACCTCCTCATTTAAACCACAAGGCTTTTATTGTGGAGGTCTAGTCTGTGTGGAACCCAACATGTAAATGTTGAGGTCGCAGCGTGAAGTCTGACAGCACATCCACGGACATCTGAAAGAGACAGAATTTTAGTTCTGTTTTCTCCCTTTTGTCCTGTTGAGTCAACTTTCTTCTTCCTCCAGAAGACTCCTTTTTCACTGGGGGGTGGGGGTGTCCTACAGTCACTCATTATACAGGAGTTTTCACAGCTGCTCTTCAAGACACGAGCCCCACTGATCATTTCCAACAATTTCCGCAGATCTCAGACGTCCTTCCTGGAAAATAAATCCGGCCCAGATATTTAGCTCTGAAATCAAGCCTCCTCACAGAAATTCGTCCCTGACGGAAACTCACAAACTTCTAATGCAAGATAAAGTCCCAGCGTAGGGCTGAAACTGAAAGGTTTTTAGTATTTTGCACAATAAATTCAATTTCCTGTCATTTAAGCCTCTGTCACAACTGCCCCTACAGGTGGATACGGGCTGTCTAAGGGGCAAAAAAAAAGGTCAAACCTGTACAGGGCACAATTTCTGGAAAAGCTCTCCTCCTTTCGGCATAGTCTTCCAGTTCCCCCAGTGATTTTAAGTCACTTTTAAAAACTCATCTTTTTATTCAGGCTTTTAAGTCCAGCGACTAACCCCTGTTCAGGTGCATGTGACTCTGGCTTAAATGCAAACCAAAGATTGCATGTCTGTCCAACACTTCTTTCAATCTCTTCTTCTGTTCTCAACATGATGTGAAATCTTTTGGGTCTCCTCTTGGTCTGTCGGTCAAGAACACCAAAAACACGATTTTCATTACAGTGGGTCTTCAATGTACAGTAAGGGAGCTTTCACTCAGTCCTGTTGAATTCCCACCAGTTTTTTTCCTCTGATGTGAACTCGAGTCCACTTAACGCTGATACACTGGAAATCTCGCCTTCGACAGCAAAATAACGCGCGCTCTTTCAACTACCTTAACTATTTGACAATTTAAGCAATTTATGTAAGTCCCACAGATTTTTACGTGCAGAAAAGCAGCTTTGTACTGATCGCCACAAGTTGTAGTTTCCACAGATGAAGCAAATCTGAGCAAGCACTGGGGCTGCATCCAACGGTCAGGTGTGGGGCGCCACTCCCAAATGGAGGATCCTACTTGGATCAGGCTTCCAAAACCGTTGTGTTTATGGTCTCTTGTAGTTAGCAGACTAAAGTCTCCCTGAGTCGTTTTACTTTTACCGTTTTTGTACGACCCTGGTCAAGCACAACATGTAGAAAACTTTAAACACATTTCTCCCCATTAACATTACCATCAACCCCCTTTCTTTGGACGTGACCAGTAGTGGTGGTAATTTTGGACGAAGTAAATAAATGTGTGAAATTACAGGCTTCTCATTACCTCACAAAAAACAATCTTCTCATCCCGGACGAGGCCCCAAATTTTCCAAACACTTCTTTACTGTACAGTACAGCATCTCAGCGCAAAGATACTTTTCTGGGCTTCAGAATCTGTTGTAGAACAGTTGAAGAATTACAGTAATTCAAAGAACTCCAACACTGTGCCTAAAGAATTATGTAAACAGACTCTGGCGCAGTTCACTTCTGCGTAAACTGACTGAACAGCCAAAGCAAAGCAGAAGTGATAAATGATGCCAGTTTTGATGATAAACATCTCCAAACCAGAATTTGAAGGGCTCCGTGTGCTAATGCTTACAGCCTCAGAGCCTGGGGGAGGGGGGTTGGTTCTCTTCTTTGTGGTTCTTTTTATTCTTTGATCAGAGCTCATCACTGCCCCCTAATGAGCAGCTGCTGTAACTGTCTGGTCTGCATCCATCTTTGCTAAAAACCAGGTCAAACCTGACACAGTTGTGACATTTATTCCCATAAACTGAACCTTCAAACTACACTGTTCTAGAGTGAAAGCAGCTGTATTGGTTTAAAGTTAAAATTCTGAAGTTGTTGCTAAAAGGTTTTAAATCCAAAAAGTGCCAAATTTGATAATGTAAAAGAAAACTCAATATTATTTAAACATTTTCTCACACTACTTTAACCTCATATGAGCTTTCCTTATTTTAAAACCTCATTTTTATATACATTAAAAAAAAAAGTTGAGCCAAAGTCTCATTCTGATCTATGTTAAATATGTCTACACTTCTTTGCACATTAAGCACAGAACTCCAACACAGAAATAGAGATCTGCTGGACTTCAGCAAACTGCAGCCAGCATCAACCATCTGCTCAGGCCTGCATCACACATGCATGTTCACATGCACACACTCAACATCTGTGCTGCTGGCCGCCGCGCTCCGGTCTCTGACCGCCACCCTGCAGGGGGACAAACAGGCAGCAGATGCTCCAGAACAGTTACCAGCCAAACAAATGTGAAAGTGGGACACCACAAAGTTGATGTTCCACGCCAACAACCCAAGATTCTCAGAGTTCAAGTATTTCTTCGATTCAACTCATAAATGGCGCAGATCTGGAGCTGCAGACTCCAACAAGAGGAAGCTGTGATCCTTAACTGACAAAAGTAATTCATGTTTATGACAAAAACGATTCTGTAAACTGATTAAAGCTTTCAAGCTTAAAAGACTTTCATGTAGATTCTTTTACAGAGGATTTGTGGTTTTAAATGGAAGTGGCTGACTGCTGTGTTGTGCCAGAGTGGCTGACAAGACCGAGTCCTGACAGATACTTTGGAAAATCTGCACTTTAACTTCATAATATTTAGAATTCAAGTTAATCTGAGGCCTGAATTTATCACGTTGACTTTAAAACTTGGGTCAAAAAAGGATAAAACATTAAGCAAAACATTTTATATCCTTTAATTTTATTTATTTTTTTGGTTAGCATAATAGATTTTTTTTAATTTTTTTTCTTGGTTTTGTTGGCTTTTTATGTTGTGAAGATTTATTCTTTTTTTTATATACCTTTAAAGATGGTGCCGGTGAGGTCAGCTGCCGTCACAACTCTTCTGACCATTTTTACTTTGTTTTTAGTTGTAATATGTGTATTTATATGTATGTGACAAATAGATTTCAGTTTAAATATCTGTTTCAAATATTTTAAATAACTTTTTATTTATTTTTCTTGTTTGTTGCTGTGATGTGAGCCTTTTTAGCTCCTCTTTGGGTTTCTCAAGAAGTTTCTGGGACAAAAATATGTTTTTGTTTCGATGATTAAAAAACGTTTATGCAATTTAATACTTTTTGAAAATTTTCCATTTTCGATATCATTGTTGTGGTTTTTAACCCTGGAGAACCCTAAACCTTTTTCTCCAGGAAGTTAAAGGTTTAATCTTTTTTTAATCACTTGTTTGTTTGTTTTTGGATGCAGCAAATTACAGATGTCAAAAATATACAATAAAAAATATATAATTAGAAAAGTAAAACAAATAAATTAATAAAAATCTAATTTGTCCCTGTGGGTTTCCACCATGAGTTCTTTGGGTCATTTGTCTCTCCAAAATGATTTAATTTAAATGTTATTTGCTGTATTTTAAAAGTTACATTTGATTTTGTTACATTTATTTTTTGTCTTTAATGTTCTCTTTTTGTGTTTTTTTAAGGTTGATGTTTAAATGGAAGTTGTGTTTACCAAAAAGTTGTTTTTTTATTTTACATTTTTGCTTCCAGTTTGAGGCTGGTTGCGTAAAAAAGGATAATAAAAGAACCAGGTTTAGTTGCCAGGAAACCAACGAGGTCTGTACCTAAAGACCCACTCTGATGAAAATGACGTTTTTGCCATTTTTATAATGTTCTTCTGCCATTTTGTTAATGATGGACGACATACTGTAAAGAAAATTTTTTTTTTACTTTTTGTGAATCAAAAGCAGCCATTTGTATTTGTGACGTAGAAAAGCTCTTTGATCTGAGATCTCAGCAATGGGAAGTGGGGGCAGCCTTACTCTGCACAACTCAGAGGTGAATTTCTAATGAACTCCCGCTGCTCTGCAGAAACTATGTCCTAGAAAATTATATTGTTTATTTTGGCATAAATAATAGACCACTGGCAACATTTTGAAAGTTGATCAAAAGATGATCAGAGTGGGACTTTCAGATCTGTACATGAGGATGATTTTTTTCCCCCAAAAAGTACTCACTTTATTTTAAAGTTTAAGATTAAAAAAGGGTTTTCCTGGAGTTGTGGGTCTTTGATTGATGTCAAATCTGCAGCTATTTTACAGATTTAATGGGTTTCTTCATAGCAGTCTCACATTTTTAATTCTGCCATTTTTTTTTCCTTTGGAAATATTGATTAAAGTTTTCCAGCCCTTTTCTTTCACTGCTTTACAGCCTGTTTCCTTTCAGGTTGGGACTCTTCTGCACCGACTGTCCCTACACGGACGACACAGAACTTTCCCATAGTCCCGAGGGTGTGTCGGCGCCGCTTCAGAGCCAGCAACCAAACAGTCTGGCTGCCCCGGTTCCCGTGGCTGCAGCAGCAGAATGCCAGTGTTCATTCAGAATCCACGCTAAGTGGATTCACTGTGAGCGTCTGGAATATTCTGACAGCTTCTGCTGCAGAGCACACTGAGACGTTGTAGCTCCAAGAACCCGAGTCAGGGCTTTAAGAGGCCTGGTTTCCTGCCCTCAGTGCCTGAACAAACATGAATGTGCAGCTGTTAGAGCTGTTTTAATGGAGGTCATGGGATTGAAGGTTTACTGAGGTCTCAGGTGAGGCCAGCTAACAGTCGTCTCCTGATCTTTGATTTTGGGAGAAAAACACAACCATTCTTTTAAAAGTGAAACTGCTGCCTGCAGGAGCTCATCACTCGCCTTATGTTTGCTTTACAACCTCTGTTTCCATAGCAACAAAACACATGTGCCCGTCTGTTAATTGGCTTTGCATGTTTCAAGTCCTCACACCCCGCTGCAGCTTTGCAGATGACATGCAGAGCTCCTGGATTATTTATGGGTTCTCCTCCCGCGCCTCCAATCGTTTGTGAAAGTTCACTCTGGGCCAGCAGGGAATGAGAGGAAAGCCCGGTTCTGACAGACAGCTGTCGGGCAATCCCAGACAATCCCAATCTGACAATCCCAGAGTGTCAGTGAACACATCGTCCAGTCAAAGTTTTCATTTTCCTGCTGTATTTCAATTTTTGTTTTTTTTTATTTTATTTTTGTGCTGAAACTTTTTGGGAAGTCTCTCAGGAACAAATTCTCAGATAAATCACAACAAAAAAAAAATTCTTTGGTTTATAAATAGAAATATTGATCTTATTTAGGCGTCTGTGAGCTGTGATCACTTTGCTCTAAGTCTCCAGCAGTTTTACATGCAGCAGGAAAAAAAGCAAAACATTTGTCTCAATAATTATCAGTAATATTTAAGCAAAAATGTGACACAGCTCCGTCCCACATGCTGCATAAGAGATGACCTATGGAGGCGTACGCCAAAAGATTAACCCTTTAACACCGGAGCGCCAGTGTTTATGTTCTTTGATTTACTGTAACTTTTAATACAATGACACAGCTTTTCTCCTTCAGAATCTACTGGAATTATCCTATTAACAATTGAAAAGTTACAGTATGATAAAGATTTTGAAGCGTCGCTGGCAACGCTTTAGGTGTAAAAGGTTTAAGGGAGAGTTTTTCCCCCCAAAAAAGTCCAGCTGTTCTTCAGTTTCATCTGTCAGGAGGCAGAAAAGCACCAGGTTACTCTGCCAGGGAGCGGTGGGACTTTAGCATGTTTGGTCTTTAGCTAACAACAGATAGAAGGTGAACCAGGAGGAGACGATCTACGGCCCAGCCTGTGGAGGAACGTTCTGCTTTGTGGGTGGTTGAAATAAAAACCTAATAAAAACTTCAAAGATGTTTAGATATCGGCTCTGGAATCTTTGCCTCCATTGATTCAATAGGGAAAAAAATCATCCATAGGAGACAGAGTGACTCCATACTGCAGCATGACAGCTTCCAAGCTGAACTCTGACTCAGTCAAGACAACAGGTGGACGAGGACAAAGTCCCTTGAACAGTCTGAACAGTCAAAGTGACGTGAAATCTGATGTTTTGAAAGGAGGTTGAATGTAGGTCGGATTTAAGTCTGATGTAGCGCAGGCAATGATTCGTTTTTCTGACTACAATTTCCATCAATGAATCCGTCTGTCTTCTGAACCTGCTGAATCCCTTTCAGGTTCACGGGGTTAACTATCCCAGCTGCAGCTGGGTGAAGGTGGGGCACACCCTGGACAGGTTGCCATGCCGTTCCAGGGCCACAAAACTAGGGATGTGATTCCTTTCCTCCGTCTCAACAGAGGTGAGGTTACCGTTAGCGCACGCTGCAATCGCTCCATGAAGAAGGCAAGGGCAGCTCATCATCAGCTGAGAGTACGATCAGTAGTCCGAAAGTCATTTTGAACTTTGTTTACACATCAAAGGTTCTGTTGAACAGGTTTTAATATTCTAAAAGAGCTACGTTTCATCCCAAGAAGTCACATGATCATACAGTACGTGATAGCGTTTTGTGAGCGTGGGGTGTTTGGTGTTTCAGAAAGGGAAACTTTGCCTTTTTGGATGTCATTGTGTATACCCATAATTATAAACTATCATACAATGTAAGAAATAACGAAAATAAACCAATACCAGGGAAAGTACACAGAGATTTGCCAAGTCCACACATATAGGTAGCCACAGCTGGAAGAGAGTAAGCGGTCTTATTCGAAACCGGAAATACGTCACACGGCTCTGTCCATGGAGCTGGAAAAGTGTCCATGTTTTTCCCCCATGATGGATCTGAACTCTGAGAGCTGTTTTCAATCGGAAAATAAGGACGTTTTTTTACAAATGTTTCTCCTGAGGACAGCTCTGACCGGGTGAGTGCCTGAGGGGCCTGAGCCGCTCTGTGCCAGTCACCTGACAGAAAAGGGGCGGGACTAAGCGGATAAGCCCCATCAGTTGGAAGTTCCGATCGGCGCCACCCTTCACCATCGTCTGTGGGTGGTCTTTACATCAGTGCTACGGGAACCCCCACCACCTATTGCTAATGATCTGAGCAGAGCCTTCTGCATGTTATAAGGCACAAAACACCTGTATTTTTAGCTTCTATCCTCATTATCACCTGCTTTTTCACTCCAACACTCACTTTCACACCTGTGCTACTTTGTTCCGCTTCCTGCTCCTCTTCTCCTTCTTTTTACTCCCCGTTTCTCCCCCTCTCTACTCCCTTTCCTGTTCTTTTCCTCCCTCTCTCCACCTCCCAGGACTTCCCTTCCCTCTTGCTCCTGTTCCTCCACCTCCTCCCTCGTCCTCCCCGCCTCTCCTTGAACTCGCCACTGACCCATAAAACAGCACGGATGTTATTTTTAGTGCCGCTGTTGGCGCAGGAGTAAACGCGCGCGAGACGGAGACCTGCAACCAGGGGAAAAGTGAAGCTGCACCTCCGTTTCATCACCTCCTTCAGTCTTTCATCCTTCCCCTCCTCCATCTGTCCCACACACTCGCTCTATCCACATCCCGCTCCCTTTTTCTTCCTCCTTTCCCTGTTTCCCTCAAAGCAAAAACATCCATCCACCTCTTTCTATCCGCCTGTTCTGTAATTCAATCGTGGAACTGATGGAACATCCCAGGAGTCAGTCTGAAAATGTTCTCCTGTTTAGGCGTCGATTTCCAGAAAAGCTGCAGATCAATAAACTTCTGAATAACCTTTTTTTCTTATTTTGTGAGTCTTTGTTAATGGACTTTGCCTTCAGCAAAGACGTCAGTAAAACTCTTCAGTCACATTCAGGAACGAATCAAATGAAGGAATTCCCGTGACGGGTTCCACCCAGCGTCTTCCAGATGGAGCAGGAGTGCGCTATAAAACATTTAAATGATGCCCTTCACTGTGCTTTATCAGTGATGCAAAAACAGAACAAATAAGACAGAAAAAACAGAATTCCATTAAACTGAATAATAAATGTGGCTAAGAAAAGGCCCAGAATAAAAACAAGAAATGATAAATTATCAAATGAAGTGACCAAAACAATCATATTTATAGATAGAATTATAGATGAAAGCTAATTGAATCCATAAATACTGCATTTTTCATTCATCTTTAACAGAAATAATTAAAGAAATTAGTTAATCCATCCATCCATTTTCTTGACCGCTTCTTCCCTTTCGGGGTCGCGGGGGTGCCAGAGCCTATCCCGGCTGCTGATGGGCAAAGGCGGGGTTCACCCTGGACAGGTCTCCAGTCTGTCACAGGGCCTCAATCACACACATTCACTCTCACATTCACACCTAGGGACAATTTAGAGTCGCCAATTAACCTATGAAGCATGTTTTTGGACGGTGGGAGGAAGCCGGAGTCCCCGGTGAAAACCCACGCATGCACGGGGAGAACATGCAAACTCCACACAGAAAGGCCCCAAATCCCGAAATTAGTTAAATGGAGTTTAAATCTGAAATTATTTAAACAAATCAAAGCAAATGTTCTGTAAAACTTTGTCAAAATAAAAATAATAATATTTTTTGTTCTGTAACATATATATATAAAAAAAAACAAGAAAATAAACTTCTGGACTTCTGGGGTTCAGATAAAAAAAGAGTCCTAATTGCACTAAAACCATATATTTGTGAGTAAAAGTCCAAAATCCAAAGCTTTGACGAAAATAAAAATAATCCAGTTAAGAGGTTTTTTTTCTTCTTGTTCAGTAGCTGTAAAAAAGCCCACATTATCAGCCCTCCACCTCCATGCTTAAAAGACGTTATTCCTGAAGTGATATTTCTTTTACCAAGCAGTTCGGTTTACTGCTTTTGATTTTCGTTTTCAGAATTTTCTTTCTATGAAGTCGTAGCTCTCTTTTTTTTTGGAACAAATTTCCACAGATTCCTTGCAGGGAAAGCTGCGTTTCTCTCTTCTGTGTGAGGAGACTGAGGAGTGATATTTCTAGAAATATTCTCGACACCTTTGCCGTTGTTTAGGGTTAATGTGGTTAGAGGCAGAACGCTGACCTGATCTCAGTCATGTGGTTACGTTGTCACAGCAGTCTGGAACATTTCCAAAATCCTTGAGAACTGCAGCCAACAAGCCTCTAGATCAGGGGTCTGCAACCTGAGGATCCGGAGACACATGTGGCTCTTTGACCTCTCCATTGAGGTTCTCTGGTTACATAAAAAGAAAGTTTTCAATTTTAAATAGTAAAAAAATACCTAGTAAAGTGAAAAAAGTGAACTCAAACTTAATCCTATCCATTCACAAACAGTTTAAGAACATCACGTATCCATCCGTGAGGCTCCTGACAATGATCCTACAACGATACTACAACGATACTACAATGATACTACCCAGTGTTCCAATAATCCATAAAGCAGTTCATAGTTTAAAAGTCAAGCTACAACATTTTGACAGTTTTGTGTTCACCGTGTTCCACAAAAAAAAATCAATCTGAGGTCAGGAAGCTCAACCATAATTTATATTCAAGGATTATTTAATCAGATTTTCTAGTTTTGAACAAATTGAAGTATTTTAGGTGTCCCCTTATGGTTCCAAAAATACTGTAAGAGTCACCAAATTAGCTCTGATTTAATTTTGGTTTGTTAGATGTATGCATTTCTGGCAGAAAGGCACAACAAAGTGAAAAATAAACTGTTTTTACTCACTGCTGACATTCTATTATACTATATTTGCTGCATTGAGATGATCCTTTGTGACACAGTAAGTCTTTGATTTTGAAAGGAAGTCATAGGAACCTTTGTCAAAAGTTATAAATTATTTTATATTTTGAAAAAAGTATTTTTTATTAATGTTTCTTATGGTTAAAAATAGCTCATTCATATTTATCATAATAGGAACAATAACATAAATAACAATCAGTGTCTTAGTTCTCTAAGGAGTGAGTAAAGACTTTGTGGCTCCTGCTGGGTTAACGTCAGTGAAAAATCAACCTGAATGGCTCTTTAAGTGTTGAAGGTTGCAGACCAATGCACTAGAAGAAGAGTGGTCATGATGCTCCAACACTGAACTACTTCTTTTTAGCTAAAATCCTTCAAACATTGTTTTCTAAAAGCAGAAACGTTTGATCAACATCTGATCCATCAAAGCCATCAAAGGGCATCATGGCTGCAACTTCTGATACAGACTGGAACTTTAACAGTCACATTAAAACAAAAATATCATCCGAAATTTAGCATCTAAATACTTTTTTCAGAATCAGAGGTTTACTTAAGAGGCATTCACACTGTAGTGATTCTCCTGCTCCTTTTTGAAAACGGAGTTTAGCTAATATTTTAGCAACGTGCTAACGTTTTTGGCTAATTTGTTATCTACTGGGGTTTTTTAGGCTAATTTAGAGTTTAACTTCTATTTTAGCAACAAGCTAACATTTTTGACTAATTTGGTTTACTGAGGAATTTTAGGCTATTTTGGAGTTTAGCAAGTACTTAAACAACAAGCTAGCTTTTTGGGGGCTAATTTGGCATCTACTGAGATTGTATGCTAATTTGGAGTTTAGCTAATATTTTAGCAACATGCTAATGTTTTGGGCTAATTTGTTTTCTACAGAGGGTTTTTAGGGTAATTAAGAGTTTATGTAATATTTTAGCAACAGGCAAATGTTTGTTGTTAATTTATTTTATTGAGGAAGTTTAGGCTATTTTGTAGTTTAGCTAGTACTTATTAAGCTAGCTTTTTTGACTAATTTGGCGCCTACTGGGGTTTTTTATGCTATTTTGGAGTTTATAATAGCAACAGACTAAATTTTTTTTTTACAAAATTGGCATGTATTGGGGATTTTTAAGCAATTTTCATCAACATTTTCAGAAATCTAGGTCAAATTCAGTACTCTTTTAAAGTTCTTTAATGAAATTTCCAGTCTTCTGGCAAATTTAACATTTTGTAAATAGCTGTCCAGGTCTCTCCACAGCTTACCACCAAAGCACATCTGACATGCTGGTCTCACATAAACCAGCTGAACCTTCTGCTGGTCGCCACACTCTGGACTTAACACCCTGAAGGTTCAGGTTAACGCAGGGAGTTAGATCTGGAAGACGTTTTCACAGCTGAGAAGTCCAAATCACAGCTGAACCCAGCAGAACGGAGAGCAGAAGCAAAGCAGGAACAGGAAGCGATGTAACGGCCAGCACTTTGAGTGACCATGTAAAAGATTAGATCAGGATATCTGAAATTATTGAAAGAGCAAAAACTCTGTCAAGCCGAATGTGTGGATCAGTGAAAGCTGTTTCACTGTGGGGAGTCCTGATAGGATGTGACGGAAGGCAAAAGAAAAAAAACATGTAAATGTGGATCTGAAGGAGCACGAACCGAGAAGAACCGAGATATAATAAGAACATGAAGGATTTTTGTCAGTATAGATGAGGTCCCATGTTCCATGTTGTTTTGCTGTCGTAGTTTGCATGAGGTTTGCTCTGAAGGCAGATTTGATCAAATAAAAGCAACATTTTTTTACCTTCCTCTGCTGAACAAACATGTCAGTCCTGAGATGAGAGCTGATGTTTACGACATCGACTCCAAAAGACAATGAGGTGAAAGGATGAGAGGATGGACCCACTTTTTTGCACTGATTCCTTTCCTTTAATGTTGCCTGTTTATCTGAGCTTATCTCTCTACGTGGAAGCAGGGTCAGGTACCCCTGGCCTTTAACCTCCTTTTCCCATGACTGCAGCAGCAGACAGGCTGCTCCTTTGGCGTGAACGCAGTCATCTGCTCCCCTCCCACAGTCGGCCTTGCGTGTCAACTTGTAGAAAGTGGGGTGAGGAGAAGAGTGGGGGGGTGGGAACTCAAAGACTCGGGGGTTAGCATCTCCCTCCGAGCTGCAGCAGACAGACTGAGGCGGTCGGCGATGGGAGCATCTGTGCCGCATGACGGCGAACAGACATTGTGCGTAGAATCCCTTCATGGAAGTTGAACCTCACGGCTCAGAGACCGCCTCCAAGCAGCACTTAAACAGCCGTGAACAAACACGCTGGAGGTCAGAGCCGAGGTCTGGACCTTCCACAAATGCTTCACAGATACAACGGGCTGACCTCGCCTGCTGAACGACGGCGGGGTGGCGATGGCGCTCCAGACGCTGCCAGATGTGCATGTTTCTGTGAGGGTAACACGCGTGTCTGGCAGGAGTTCATTAGTTCAGGAGGCCTCTAACTTACCTTTACACACGGATACACGCACGCCGCTGCCTTCAGGCTGCCAGCGTCACATGCTGGATGACAAACAGGCCTGTGTCTCCGTCATGCTCCTCCCTGCTGTTTGTCTGGTCCCACTCTGTCATTACCCACTTCCTGTGTCTGTCGGCATCTTCTCTCCTTTCAACGTTCTCGACTGTATCTGAAAACTGGACCCATAGAAAATGGTTTACTCCTGGTTTCAACCAAATAAAGTCAATTTAGTCATCAGTTTTTTGCAATACGGACGCTGCCATGTTGGAGTCAGACACCGTCAGTAGGCAGGGATTGGTCCGAGTTGGTCTGAGTCATCGTTTCTACAGCAACCACTCTCGCAAATCAGGAGTGAGCTTGTTGGAAGGCCACGCCCCTTCTATTTGACAACTGGCTACAAGCATTGACATTACATGGAGAGAACTGGACTGATCACCCCCTTCCCCTCGCGTTCCAAACAGGAAGTGCCTTCTGGTCACAGAAATCCCAAATCCCATAGACTTCTATGAAGAAATAATAATTATGTTTGTTAGAGTAACCATTCTTGCATTCTTATCTCTTTTCAACATTTTCATGCTAAACCTATATTTTTTCATGATATATTTTCTTTATCGCTAGTTATTCAAGTTATAAACCAGCCAATCAGATGCCTCATTAAGAGAATGTGGTGCCTGTGGGACCAAAAGCGTTTGACAGCCAGATTCTCGGACCAATATCTTCTTGCTAACATTGTCTGGTCGAAAAATAGCGTAAGCGGGGGATATATGTACCGCGGAAAAATGGCGATTGAGTTGACTTAATTTCGTTGGAACCCGAGGTAACAGCCTTGTTTTGTCCATCTCTATTCATGTCAGTAGCTATAATCAAAGGTTTCAAATATTTAACGTGAGACCACCTACTTTTGATAAGGGAACTCATTGTTCAATTCATTACTAAAACTGCAGAAAACAGAATTTTAAAGAACATGTTAAAAAAGGGTATCAGAGCTAGATGGTTTATTCTGAATAATAGAATAACTGAGTAATTAACAGCTTAATAGATCAATAATTGATACATAAAAGTAGAGATGGATCTAATGTAGGTACGTGCAGCTTAGGCACCGGAACGTTCTGCCAGACCAGCTGTTCGGTCTGCGGGCGAGACTGCAGCGTCCTCTCCTCAGAATGAGCGTAACTAGATCGCTGCATAGTATGCATGCAAGGACATCTAGTGATATTATAGTCCACAAATTTGTCTTTAACATGCTTCTGGAATTTTTTGTATCCAAATTGCGGTTCACAAAACCACTTTTCAGCTTTTTAAGGAAAGTTAGTTGACGTCTAATTTCACTACTGGTCAATTACGGTTGTTGTGTTCTCCATCTCCTGCAAATTTCATGAGAAAAAAACAATTAGCAGGTACTGGTTTTTGTTCGCAAGTCTTGAATCCAAGAATTGAACGCTGGAACATGAGGTCACGTGACCGAATTTAGCAGGCTGATTGGCTGCAACTGATGTCTACAAGAATACAGGAGCAGATTTATGCATTAGTATTTGGTAAATATGGAAGTGAATATTGATTTAATACCAAATTTGTGGTTCAGTTCTTGTTGTTATTTGACTAGATTTGCAATGATATCTCATATTCATGGATTAGACAGGTAAAGAAAAAGTTATGACACTTTAACACTCGGATCTTTCTTCATGTCACAAAAATGTAACTGATTATTCACACCCTCCTCCTTGTTGTGATCACTTAAAATGCCGTAACTGTCTTATTCTTTGAGCAATGTACCATTGGAAAAGTTTTTTTAACCATTTCCAGTAATGTAAATATCAGAGCAATCCACTGAATTCTAAATGTTAGTCACATACCTATCTAACACATAATGCTAACGTCTGCTAGCTTAATGCTAACGTATAATATAATTTGCCATATGACGGCTAATGCTAACGCTCGGTCGATCTAGACATATATTGCTGACAAAATAGACATCTTTATATACTCACAGGCATAAACTTTTAAAATTCTTTAAAGGAATTATATTTTAAAGTAACTATTTATGGTCTAAAACTCCGTTTTTTTCCCTCATTCTTGCGTCTTCTTCTGGAATAAGGTGTAATGCTATAGCGCGATCGCCACCTAGTGGCCAAGCGGACACGCCCTCCTGGAGAGGCACAACAGTTGTTGGAGCTTCTCCGTTTGGGAATCCATTTAACACAGTATAGCATTGACAATCTCATAATTATTTCCCTAAAACATTTTACAATATGTGAACTGTATCAGATTATTATGAAAATCTTCAAAACACAAATTATTAAGGTCTTTCTAAACAAATCAGTCTCAATGTGTAAACTCCAAATCAAATTGAATCAAATTAAATTGAGTGGATCAAAAAAATAGAAAA